>NC_136589.1:24497198-24964698 GCF_910589615.1 Taurulus bubalis
GCAAACTCGATGGTTATAACATGTCATTTTTTTAGGGTTCACCGAGTTTGATTATATCCAGCGGGATGTAAACAAGATCAGGGACTTCTGGGTCACGCTCCGATTCAGCTCCTGGACCAGTTACAGGACAAGGAGCTGAGTTATTTCCATTTTCTTATGTATAGGGTTCCACTAATAGTTTATTCAAATTTTTGTATCGCCTATTTATGTCTTGATTACTCTTTTGAATCATTGTGTGTGTATATAGTATTGTCATGAGAGCAACATTTAAGTTTGATGCGATGCTCTGCCTAAATATGGCCGGAAAAAAACTTAAAGTTTAGGAAAAGTAATGGAAGAATAGATGACAGAACATAGTTTTTATCATGAATTAAATATGTACTTCCGATGCAGTCGTCTCGTCTGTAAATGTCAGCAAACTGTAGAACAGTCTAAAAAGATTTTCTAATGGCCATTAAACATTATGCCTGTTATATTCTCAAAAACCGTGACGAAATGTCCATCACAATAATAAGACAAACGATGTCTTCCATTTGCTTCTTTTTTTGGACCAAAAGTCCAAAACCAGAAGATTCTCAATTTACTGTCAGATGTGGCAAAAGAGAAAGCAGCAAGTCAAGTCTGCACCTTTCTGAAAAGGCTTAAACTGGAGGACAATCTTTGCTTTAAATCTAACGGGAAACATGAATTGGTTGAACCCCTGGAGCTCGTCAGTCGCGTTGCTTTTCGTAAATCACAAAGAACCCTTCCTCTGTAACAAAACGCCGTCGGCTCGGCCTTTTGTGGCCACCTTTCCTTTCTCCGCCCAAACGGTGCCGATAAAAACAAAATGGTGACAGAACGCTGGAGGCAAACCACCGAGACATCGGCACAGGTGGAGGTAAAGAGCCGTCCTCATCTCTTAAGAGGCTCTTCTCGAACCCTCTCGGCCTCTGCTTTCATTCCTCCCATCTCCCCCCCCCTTCTCTGCTTCTCTCCCTGTTCGATCCGTTGTTAAACTCACACATGCTGAGTCTCACCTGCCTCCCATTCTCACTGTGAGCTGGAGAGAGAGGAGACAAGACAGATCAATGTTGAAATCTCAACTAAACTGTGGCAAAGAGCGACTCGTCGGGGAGCCGCCCACCTCCCGTGTGTCCGCCCCTCCGTCGCTCTCCTTTGCCCGTCTCTCTTACGCGTCATTAAAACAAGCAGACATGGGCCCCTTCTGCCGCGCTCTAATAGGGCACCTTGTGATGTGACACAGATAACGGGGGTGGCCCGGGGAGAGCAACTTGAAACGCGTATGCGCGCGCGCACACACACACACACACACACACACACACACACACACACACACACACACACACACACACACACACTCGGCAAAAAGGCTCAGAAGGTGGATTTTGTCTTGAAAGCTCCTCAGTGGTTCTAACAGTCACTGCTGAATCCTGCAGGCTCTTGAGAGCCAGCGGCCGGCCAGACGGATATAGAGATGTTGCAGTGGGGAGGAGGGGGGGTCTCCTCAGCTGGCGGGATGAAGAGAGAGCCTATCCCTCTGTGAAGTGCCACCATCATTCCCTCCCTTTGAGAGCACGAGGAAGAAAGGTAGAGGGAACAGGGCCCTTTCAAGGCAGGGGGGCAGGGGGGAAATCGAACAAGATCAGTTTATGATTCAACTCTGTGTGAGGAAAGACTTCCCTGTGTCTCGCGCCGGGTTGAAAGGACCCACAGCACAGACAGGGAGCTGCCTTCATGTCTGGAGTGGACTGTCTGTCTGTCTCATGAGCTGCAAAGCAACTGGCTTTTTAACTTTGCAGAATACACAAGAAAGTCTGTGTTTTTAATGAAATGACTTCATTACAAGTTTTCATGATAATCTTGTGTATTATGATGGGATGGTTTGAGTTTTATTTTAAAATAAAAATATTTTTAACGGCAATAAAATAAAAATATTTTTAGCGGCAATAAAATAAAAATATTTTTAGCAGCAATAAAATAAAAATATTTCATGAAAATAAAAACCTGAGTTTTGGTACTGATTCCAAAAAAGTTGTTTTTTATATATTTTACTTTCAGATACTTAAATATGTTTTTGTAAAAAACATTTTAAATATTTTTTGAAGAAGTTCTGACGACAGAAACAACTGTCTAAATTTGGCAAAATGTTAATCGAAATCAGGCGCTATCCAGCTCATAAAGCAATCATTATTTGAGTTATCATTGAGAACGTTTAATGTTAGAAAATTCCTAAAATGTCCATCGACTGTTCCCAGAGACTGTGGAGGTCGTAGTAGACTAGTAGAGAGTAGTGAAATATGTTTTCTTTCTCTTATTTTTTTGGTCCAATAACCAAAAACAAGGTTTACATTATATTAAACAGCACCCTAAAAAGCAGCAAATTATCACATTCAGAAAATATCTGCCGTTCTTTTTATGACTTTATGTCTAATTTATGACTAAAGCCATGAATCGATCATCGAAGCCTCACTGATAGGAAAGATTGGCTGCAACGACAAAGTAGATTTCAATGTAACGTGTTCTAATTAGTTCTATTTTTTTGTATTCCTCCTGTATCGTGCTCCTGTTGGTTTCTCAATAGTTGATCTGTCTGTCGGGGACCAAAAGCAGATGTGGAAGGCAGACAGCAAGGGGGAATAGATCCTGAGGTCTGATACGGCAGGAGAAGAGGAGGATTACTGCGGGTCGAGACGGCCCAGGGAGGATGAGATTGAGACGAGGCAAAATCTCTGCTTTGTAAATGGACTTCAAAGATGGCCGTCTCATGTCTTTATGCCTGTCTACCCCCCCCCCCCACACACACACACACACACACACACACACACACACACACACACATCTCCTCCCTGACCTGTAAATGGCAGAAAGATAGCGCGATGGCCTTTGACTCTGTTTCTCAGAGGGGGTCCCGATAATTGCCACGGCAACGGGAATGTCGCCAAGGTCGGTTGATTGGTCGCCAGTCAGCCTGACGAGTCCCCTGATCCCGCCTCCCCCCGCTGATCTTTACATGGCGTCGGTGACACCGCTGCGGTGACACGTATGCAGATTGGTTGTGTCCGCGCGGCCGTCGGGGAGCGTGTCACTAGTTAGCGCACTAAGAGCCGACGTTATTCAGGAGATGGTTCATGATAATGAGACACGCCGGGTCGGCCCTGTAGGAGTCACTACGCGTGTGCATTGATCACGCCTGTCTGGCAGAAAAGAGGGGGAAAGGGAAAATTGGGGAAGAATAAAAGGTAAGAAAGAAAGAGAGAGCGAAAGAAAGAAGGTGGGGAATGAAGAAGATAAAAGAGAAGAGGAGGGGGCGCCGGTGCATAATGTGAGTGAAAGGCAGTTAGAGTGGGGCTGACCTTTCCCTGGCCAGATTAGATTGGCCTGCCAAGACTGTTTAGAGGGACAGATGGCGACACACACACACACACACCCACACACACAGCGGGCCGCACATATGCTCACAGTTAAAACACCTCAGACATGAACAGACATGTGGAAACCTCCACCTTTGTCCGGTCGACGTGCTAACAGGCTGAAAAGTAATATATTATCAGTACAAAAAATCTTTATATATTCTTGTATTGGCGCTAGAATGAAAAAAGAAAAAAAACTCGAACCATCGCATCATAACACATGAGGTTATGATCAACTTAAATACATGAAGACTTATTGATGCGTCCTGCAAAGTTAAGATTTCATTTATTTTATATAGAACCTTTCAAAAAAAAGTTTCTAAATGTTGTCTTAAAAACAAGCATTACCAGAAAAAAAAATCATAACGTTTACTGTCAGAGTACGTCAAATGTCCATTTGAGACTGTTGGGGTAGTGGTAGTATAGGCCGCTAATTTCCCCGAACTCAAATATGGACTCCCGGCTCGAACTGTGGCTGCGTCTCTCACTTGTCGGCGAATGCATGAAGTCCAACCGTTTAATCGTGTTGAACATAAAACCCCCGTAGCCTCAGCAGCCGGGCAGGTTACTGGATATACGCTGCGCCGCCGTTGTTCCCCATATGTTCCTCTCCGCCGCTGGGACCGAATAAAAGTTAAAATGTCCTTTTTATGTGATCACTAAAAACCATGGGCCTGGTGTAAAAACAGCTTCGCTTTTTTTTTTTTTTCATCACTGCGGCTTGCGGCCGCTACTCACGTTCCTTCTCCTTCCTCCTTATTTAAAATATATTTTCTACAGAGAGTGAAATTAGTTGAGGAGAGGAGGAGGAAGAGGAGGAGCAGCAGATGCTTAAAGTCCCAGAAGGTCCCTTTGGAGATGAGCCCTAACGGCTGCTCTGACAAAGACGCCACAGTGCAGCCAGACACTGCAGTTACAGGAAGTCGAGTATCCAGACTCTCACACACACATACTGGGACAGGGGGTTAAATTAGATGGCTGTCAACTCTGCAGAGCGTGTGTTTGGTCACACACACACACACACACACACACACGCACACACTTGTCACATGCACATAGAGCGCACTAGTCCAGCTGAGAGCTTGTAGAAATTGGGATAGGTGTAAATAAGATGGCTGTCAGGCCCTGTCACTGGTAGACACACACACACACACACACACACACACACACACAGTCACATCTCAAGTGACACACACACACACCTCCAAGTGCTCAAATAGTAAGTAACATACACACATGAACACACACACACCTTGCCTACCTAGACAGACACGCTGTAAGTGACAGGTAGACAGACTCATGCGTGAGCACACACACACACACACACCTTCAAGGGGCTGGAGGGAGTAAGTGGCAGAGGGACAGACAGTCTCAAACAAACACTGAAGAGACGTCCTCTAAGTGACGGATGCACACCCGGCTCCGTGGCTAAGTGTAGCTGAAGGGGGCAGTCAGGCAGCGGTAAGGGTTTGTCTGAGCGTTCATCACTGGGTTTATAGAAGTGCCACTCACACGCACGCACACACACACATACACTCGCTCTCTCCACCTCTTTCTCTCAAAGATTGACGGCTGAGGTGTCGGTCTTCATCAGCTCCCCCTCAGTGTTTCAACGCCGCCTCTTTCACTGCACCTCCGTCTCTGACCAAATATTGTTCTACCTCCGTTACGGAGAACCGTAATTGGTCAGAAAACGATATCCCAAGTTGGTCTCAAAATCAATTAATTTCACATATTACCATACATATAACAATCGTTCTTTACAGTGACATTTAGTCGAGGCAGTAAAGCAAACAAAAGACACCTGCACGTCACCATGTTGTCTTTTGGAAGTTATGAGTAATGAAGCTCACTGGCTGCTAAGCGATTTGTACGGGAAAATAATTCCAGTGCGGCGTTTGCACACGTAACATCCAAGCTCCTCTTATTCCTTGTGTTCTACTTTTAGTAAAAGAAGAAGAAGCACATGCTGAAAATTCTCCTCATTCCCCACAGGAACCGGTTTCGCCACGTGTAGCATCAAGGAGAGTGCGGCGGACAGCGATGCCGATCTGGACGTGGACGGAGACGACACCCTGGAGTACGGCAAGGCCCAGTACACGGAGGCCGACATCATCCCGTGTTCCGGAGCCGGGGAGGACCAGGGCGAGGCCCGGGAGAGGGAGGCGCTGCGGGGAGCTGTGCTCAAGTAGGAAGCCTCGGCCATTAGTCGGTGAAGTTAAGTGGCACGCCATGGAAGCTTTTCGTTCATGCCAACCTTTTTTTTTTGGTCTTCTGTGTTGCAGCGGAGGGATGCCCTCAAACAGAATAACGCCCGAGTTCTCCAAATGGGCCAGCGACGGTAAGGTTCTCCAAATGTGGAATTTAGTTCTTCCTATAAAGTATACACGTAGTCATGCACTTGGCAAGAAAAGTCGCCACGTATGTGGTCACCTTCCGGTGTTGACCACGCCCCCCTGCTGTTTGTGTGCTTGCAGAAATGCCTTCAACGAGCAACGGCGAAAGCAGCAAGACAGACCCCAGCACCCCTTCATCCTCCTCCTCCTCCACTTCTTCCTCCTGCGCCCCGCGCACCTGTAAAAATAGCGAGATTGAAAAGTAGGTTACACTTATATATGGGAGCACACACACACACACACACACCAGTGGTAGGCCGTGGATTTTCTACCCTTTTCCCTTCGCCAGCTGGGCGCGGCGCACGTAACAGCGAGCGCTAGTTAGCTCGCGAGCTAACTGGCGTGGCGCATGTAACAGCAAGTGCTAGTTAGCTCGCGAGCTAACAGCGAGCTTGCGCAGACCTTGCGCAGACCTTGCGCAGACCTTGCGCAGACCTGCTTTCCATCGCGCCAGGTGGGGGACAGCAGGTCCAAGTGTTATACAGTGTCCACAGAGAAAGTCTGCAGAAAGTTCTTCTTCAGTTTAAATGGTGGTCGCAACCAACTTGACTAGGTGCATACCGCCACCTACTGTACCGGAGTGCAGATTCAGGGTGCTGCTGCTGAGGTCCTTGTCCCTGTGAAGAATCACACTAGAACCCTATCTAGCTGGCCGTCACCATGTAGTTTAACCAGCTGTTCTACCATAGAGAGAAACAGAGGTGAAATCTGATTGGACAAGAGCGTTAAGCAGAGCGCTAAGCAGAGCGCTAAGCAGAGCGCTAAGCAGAGCGCTTGACCAGCTGCGAAGCCGCCTGTGCGCAGCCAGAAGCTGAGGAGCAGACAAGACAGGAGCTGAGCAATGAGAAAATAAGCTAATAGGGAAAAATAAGCAGATAAGCAGAGGCCTGGTTGTGCTGGATACGGAGCTGCTTCAGCACCTGTGCAAACATACGGGACGAGAAGTTAGTCCCTTGATCTGACTGGACGACCTTCGGAATGCCAAACACTGAGATGAACTGGGAAAGTGCCTTTACCACTGACCTAGTAGTGATGGTACGCAAAGGGTACGCCGCCGGATAGCGGGTACTCTGGCACATAACGGTCAGAAGATAGACAGCACCCGATTTGGCACAAGGCAAAGGACCCACACAATCAATTATCAAATGCTCAAACGGTTGGCTGACTGGTGGAATAGGGCACAGCGGCACAGGTTTTAACGTTTGGTTCGGTTTGCCAGTCAACTGGCAAATATGGCATGTTTTAATAAACCTGGAGACATCTTTTTTTAATAAGAGGCCAGAAGAAGTGCCTCAGAACCCTGTCATATGTCTTCCTCAAACCAGAGTGCCCCGACTCATCATGAGCCACTTTCAACACCGACTCCCGAAGTGCAACCGGCAAAACTATTTTAAAAAACACCGGCTCCCCGACACAACTCTCCCCGTGCCGCACCCACTTCCTCACCAAGACCAAATTCTTAATGACGTAACCCCCCGTACCGGCTAGCACCTCCGCCTCAGAGCGAACCTGACGAAACAGCCTCTCCAAAGAGGGGTCAGCCTGCTGCTCCGCCACTAGGTCACTGCGGGATATAGATACAGGAAAGTCAGACAGAGGCAGTAAGAATTTACCTGTAACCTTCCGTTAACACTTTTCTTTCCTCCAACCCCAACCTCAAAACGGCCTTAACTTTGTCCTTCAACCGTTTATCACCCACGTCAATGCCATAATATTCTGCTATTTTCAGCAGTTGCTCCTTCGTGCAGAGATCCAAATTATTCTCCGAAGGAGAAGCCACAAAGTGGTCAACACTCTCCATAGCCAAGTGTGTCCGAAACCATCAACGGGAGAAAAATAAATGAATGAAAGCTACCGGTGTGTAGTCCACAGCCAATGACGTATCAGCAGCGCGCCCCTCTAGCTGACTACCTCCCCACCCACTAACTAAAACAATAAACTCAACCCTAGTCTTCATGTGGTTAATGGCGGCGGGTATTTATGCACTGTAGCCCAGTGGCGAGGGAAAGCAACCAGAAACTGGCGACTGCCCTGCACCATGGAAGTGCTCCCGAGACTAGACGCTCAAGCCGCGGTCCCCACAGCACTACCAAAACAAAAAACAAAAAATGACGAAACTCAAAGGAGTAACGCCGCTGTACCTGACAGGGGAGCGCCGCTTCAAACTCAATCAAAATCAAATCACACGGAACAAAAGATCCCGGACGAGCCCCCACATGTCACGGCCCGGCTCAGGCGCCGCAACAAAGTACACGGAAGACGCAGCGTTCTGAGCAAAAAGGCTTTATTTGGGTGCGCACGAAAGCTGGCGAAACCCACAAGCGGCCGAGAATGGCGACAACTGAGAGCCTGCTGTCGCTATCGAGAGAGCCCCTTGGCCGGCCCAGAGGCGGAGCTTTATTCCCCCAGGAGCACCGGGCCCAGGTGCGTCTCATCACGCCGTCCTGCAGGAAGCAGAGGGACAGACAAACAGACAGACAGACAAGCAGACAGACAGGGGAGCCGTCACACGAGGCATACGGCGGCTGTTTGGAAACGCATTGTAAAATGTTTGTTTTGCACTGGTACATGTCCACGTGGGGTTACCGGGCCTCACAGGTGGCAGGCGTGCAGGCAGTACTTCAGATGTTTGGGGGCGATCATTAAAGATCAAACATAATTTTTTTTATTTTGTACGTTTGAACAATAGTTAACTTTTAAACAAAACACAGCCGACTAGAAGTATTAAAATTCTGTGATCGAGCAGACCGGCATCGTGGCATTGCATACCGCCGCCTCTGCACCTCAAGAAGTTCTAGTAATGTGATTACAGACTATTTGTTTACCAGTGGAGCAGAACGGCTCCACCTGAATCCAGACTTTCCAAGTCGACTCCGGGTCCCACTTCGGTAATACGAACCTTGTGCACCCACCGAGCGTGCCTCCTGATTGGCTGCTGACAGGTCAGATAGTACTTTATCAGCCCGGTGACACCAGAAAGATGTGACTGTGGCTGGATGGCCGGATTGGACAGAACAAGAAAAATCCCCTCGCCGCGTTTCAAACACACACACTGCCCTAGACTTTATAACATGTGCGTGTGCGTGCAACTGTGTGTGAAAGGCCAGCGCTCTGTAATCCACTCATTTCCATCTCCTCATCCATATTCTGCCACAAGTAAACAATCACACACACACACCCTGTCCCCTGCATGGGTAATAGAGGTCAGCTCATTGCGAGAGAGTAATGTCGGTGGGCAAAGAGAAAGAGAGATTTGGTTGATTGGTTGCTTCTGCATGTCTGGCATATTCTTCCGTTCTTTGACCCCCCCCCCCCCCCCATGCGATGACACACACACACACACTGAGCTGGGGTTCAGTCTGTCAGTCGCCTCCCATCCCAGACCCTATTTCTTAAAGTGATTTCCTTTGTCCACCTGAAGTGCTGTTAAGAATCCCCCCTAAAAATCAGCACTCTCATTTCATTTTTGTAACCTTTCCTTCCCTCATTTCCCCAGACAAATTGTTAAAGGGATAGTTCGTATTTTTTTTGTAGTGGGTTTGTGCTGGGCACGTTTCCAGTTTGGAGAAACGGGAGCAAAATGGGACGGCCCTTTCCGACAGGGACCTGAGGCTCTAGACCAGTGATTGTCAACCACTGTGCCGCGGCACACCAGTGTGCCGTGACAGATCGTCAGGTGTGCCGTGAGAAAATTTCCAATTTCACTTAATTGGTCCAAAAAAATATTATTAAGCTGCCGCAAATAATTTTCCATTGTTGAGCGTCTGAGCCTGCAATATAGTGGCTGGCCTAGTAGTTTCCTAAAGAACAGGTCTGCACCTTGTTCTGCTATTAAACAAACTAAACGACCGTATGCTATTGATCGTACATGACAGCTTGTAATTTCTGGGTCGCGTCTACAACTTTTTCCGCCCCGATGCGATGCACACAGGAGAGCACACAGTGGACAGAGAGAGCGGCGAAAAATATGTCGCGTGCTTTTCACAATGGGATTTGCTGCTTTAAGCTATCACTATTTTAAGCTATGAGCTCTCATGTTTAAAGCCCAACAGTTAAGGTATTTGTAGGTCAAGACAAACATCCAACAGGCTGCAGCCTGGAGCTCCATCAATGACGTTTCTGACGTTTCTGAGGCTCTGGAAATATTCTTCCAAAAGCCCGATAAAGCACACTCAAGTGACAAAGCCTGCTCACTTTGTGGTCATCATTAAAATAAATGAACACTATGTTTCCTTTAAGTCAGTATTTATCAAACTGGGGCGTATTACAGGTGGGGCGCAAGAGGACATGCTGATTTTACCGTACGCCATTAATAGGTCACATGTACATGTACGACTCGCCGATTCTTGTCATTTCGCCAAAAGCCGATCTTTATGAGATCTCCGTGAGGTTGTCTTTTCTGCTGTTGCGTCGCTCAACATGGAGAATGAATTGAGAACGGCTGTATCAAATCTACCTCGTTTTAAAAAGAGTTGTAGAGGAAAGCAGCTCACTGCAGCCACTATTAATGATACAACGTTATGCTCACACATCTGCACTCATTCTGTTTTGCAAAAAAATAGCTTGTTGTTTTCCACAATAAGCTATTTAGTTGTAACTAAATATTAGTTATTTTTTGCACGGATATAACTTTATTTTCATTTTTCTAACAAAGTGATAACACATTTGTTTTTGTCTGCTGGAGCAATCTGGTTTAATTGAAAGTGATTTCAATGTTCTATTATTTATAAAAGCACAGATGGAGTCACTAGTACTGTGAAGTATTACTTTGTAGTACTGTGAGGTGCCACGATGTAGTATGTCCGTCAGTCGCTCCCCCCCCTCCCTAAAGCTGTAAACCTAGAGGAAACACTGAATACTGTGACATTCTGTAACTTTTTGGGTTGTTGGTGTGCCGCGGGATTTTTTTATTGTAGAAAATGTGCCGCGGCTCAAAAAAGGTTGAAAAACACTGCTCTAGACCAGGAGTGGGCAATTCATTTTCCCAAGGGGCCACATGAGAAATTTGGACCGTTGTGGAGGGCCAAACCAATTCTGAACTTAATTCAATTAACTCAATATTAATGTTATTACTTCATTAAAAAACTGTAAATGATATGGTTTTGAGCTGCTACTTGTAAGAATACATGTTACAATAAGGCTATGAAAATAAGTAAAAAATGTAATGTAATTTAAGATTTTTTTAAACCTTACCTTAAATATGTATGTTAAAGACCAGCAATTTATTAACTTTAAACAAAAGCAATAAGTGCTTTTGATGTTTTCCAGTTCAGTTGTTCTTACTCGGTGAGAAAAGTCCAGTCTGTGTTGGCTTGAACAAGAGCATGAAGTCTGGTTGAATGAGGTGGAGATGAAGGACAGCTGAGAGAGAGGATCTGATCTGTTGAACTTCATCACTAGAATGTTTGTTCTTATGTAGGTAGATCCAAAGAGAACCAACATCTTCTGAGCGGCCTCCTCATGTGAGGAAAGTTCTCCTCTTTGAGAGAAGAGTAAAAATCCAGAAGTGATTCTGACTTAAAGTGCTCTGCTATAGTGGATCAGACCGCAGGTCAGATACGCGGCGGCTTTGCGTGATTCATTTTCAATCTGGAGGCGGAGACTGCAGCGCGAGGCTCCTTGGGAGGCGGGGGTCTCGCGCAGCACCCGCTGCTCGCTGAGGACAGAAACTGCAGAACAATACGCTTTCACTTCAGTCTCCAAGTCGGCAACACTGCCCGTCGTGAGGCTGCGTAAGCGCGCGTGTGCGCACACAAAAATAAATCGCCTTCAAAGTAAAAGCAGTGCCGTTTGTATTGCATTCATGCGTGCGCCTTATTTATTTTTCATTTTTGACCGTAAGATGCCCAGGTCTGCTCTAGACTCCGCCAGACTCCATTGACAAAAACAGTAATTCTAGCTAGCAGAACACAGGAGTTTCTGGTCTACCAGCTGTTGATTGGTTAGTTTGTTTGTGTGATTGTGTGACTTTGATCTTTGAAAGGTTTGGTTTGGATTCACCAAAGTCGCGCAATAAAAGAAACTAGAAACTCAGCTAACCAATCGAGGCAGCGGTAGGCTAGCATTAATTAATTATGTTAATTTCAAAACATAACCAACTTTTGTGACAATATGCATGTTTGGCGTCTCCCTGTCCCCTCTGGGAAGGCTTCACCCGATAAATGCTTAATTTAAATGAATCAATCGGCACCATTCGGTGTGTGTTCTCCATATTAAATATCAGCAGAAGGGAGGACCGGTGAATAAAGAGAGCAGCTTGAGGCGTATCGATCAGACACAGCACTGCGAGGCAAGAGGCCTGTGTGTGCGCGTGCGTGCACATGTGTTAGCCGAGCGCTGGGAAGCATTCGATAAGTTGTTGTCTGTGGCGAGATCATCCTTGTTTTGTTTTTTACTTTGTGTCCAAAAGGGAAGAGACGTAGGCAGGTCTGAGTAGAGAGGCAGTGTTCAGACTGTGCTGACCTACTCCCCCACCCCTCTCTCTCTCTCTCTCTCTCTCTCTTACACACACATGCAGTTATTATATTGCTGATGTCAGGCATGGAAAAGGGCCTCTTTTTCTGTTCACACAGCATAGTTGCAACGCTTCTTTTCAGTGTGTGTATGTGTGTGTCCGTCCTTCGCATATCTCAAGAATCGCTCATCCGATCTACTTCACAGCTGGCGGGTGTTTTCCGAGGTGAAGTCCGTGTGATTTGTTGATAAACTTTGAATTAAACATGCGGTGCTGTCTGAGATGAAGTGGTTGCGAGCAGCTCTTCCGTGAGCTGAGCAATCGGCCCGTTCCAGAACTAATGTTGGGGAATATATTTTGACTCATTTTAGCTAAATCGTTCAGTGGGAATTCTCTCTCTCTCTCAAGGAAACTTGATGTTATGACTTTGTTTTTCAGCCAAATCGTAGGCGGAACGATGAAGCCAAACATGCCCTTCATCTAAGCATCCATTTAAAGGCGGCCAACTAGACACTGAATGATTACAACGGAACAAGCAGTCAGCTGGCTGGAACAATTCCCTGCTTCGCTCCTCCCCGCTCGCTCTAAGTGCACGTATTTGTGGAGCTTCTGTGCCTCTCTGTCCCCAAATGAAAATGAGATTTGTCTCCTTTCGTTACATTGATACATTGTGTGTGTGTTTGTGTGTGGGTGTGCGAGGCTTCGCATTGGGGCAGCGTTGGTGAAATCTCTCTCTCTCTCTTTCTCTCTCTCTCTCTCTCTTTCTCTGATCCCAGATGGGTAATGATCTGGTCGCCTCCCGGGGCGTCCTCGCTCTCTTGCTCATTCCCCCGCAAGATAAATGAGCTCTCTCTCACACACACACACACACGTACGAGGCCTGAGACGCTCTTTTCCCCCTCCAAGATAAATGGCCCCTCCAATGCCGCCAATGCGATTGCTGCCAAATTTGGTGCTCCAGCTGGAACAATGCGGAGAGATTTCAATGTGGTTTCTGCAAATAATTGAATCTGTCCTCAATTTAGAAGTGATGAAGCTCGATTTCTGCGCTACACACACACACACACACACACACACACACACACACACACACACACACACACACACACACACACACACACACATTGCCCAGTCACTCGCTTCCCTTTCCCTCTCTGGTTCTTCTCTGTATTTTCGTCGCTAAGTCACATTTCTTCCCGTCCTTTGTCTCAATTTTTCTCAGGCACTTGCAAAACTCTCTCTCTTCTCTCCCCTTCCCATCTTTTGCCATCTGAGACCTACACATACACCCTCTCTCGCTCTTTCTCACACACACAGAGATCGGACTGAGGCAGGGGAAATCAATAGTGACTTAAATGTTTTATCATGGTGTGTCAGTGTAGTTAAGGCCTTGGTTAACAGGGCGCAGCAGAGAGCGATGCTCTAAAGGGATTTACTGTCGCTTTCTTCACAACACCTGCGCGGGAGACATTTATCATTCCCCTACCTGGTGGATGAAAATGTTTAGCCAGGATATTGTCTTTCTTCGAATTAATTGTTACGTAATTTAATAATTTACCACTCGTGTCGGGGCGAGAGAGAGATAGAGTCTGAGTGAGGCGAAAATCTAGGTAGACAGTAGATTAAGACACAGGGCTGATTGAGATGGATGGCGGAGGTCCTCGGCTACACACACACAGACATACAGACACACACACACACACACACTAATGAAATGAGCAATAGCATCGCACACGTTGGGGACAGAGCGCTAAATAGAGGGGAGGCGCGGCCATCTATCTGTCTCTGTCAGGCGCCCCCACTCACTCACTTGCTCGTCGTTACAGGGCCGAGTGGGTTGGGCTGAGTTTTTTTTAAAGTTGTATTTCGGTATTGGTTCTGCAGGTTTTCATGATGCCAGGGCTTCAGATCAAGGCCCCGGCTTCGGTTACGACCTACCAAGGTGGGGCCGCGTTACAGAGCAAACAGATAGGTAAATATGTGGAACTGGCGGGACGGCCGAGTGCACTCAACAGGGAGGCCAAACGTCAGTTATACGCGTAGCCTGAGCTGCAGGTTTGCCTTCAGAAGTTTTTCCATCTCTTTCCAGATCCATATGGAAGCCCAGAGGTGTTTGTTGTAATTTTTTTCCACAAGAGGCCTACGTGCCTCACTAAAGCCTAATTTAGTAGAAATGTTTGAATTTTGATCAACAACAAACAACAACAAACAATTTTGACCAGACTTAGAAAAATAATCTTTCTACACAAATAATCCAACATTTTATACAGAGTATGCTCCAATGGATCATCAATAATATAACCTGCATTCACTCAACCCTTTGAAAACCAGGACCAGATCACACAAGTTGAAGCACCGTGAATAGCTACAGTCTCGCACTGGGACCCCCTGCTCGCAGGAAGCTGCTCCACCCCTCTCTCGACAATTTAGACGGTCTAATTCTCATGCCTAACATTTTTAAGGTCACAACCCAAACAAAGCGTTAGCTTCTCTCGGTAAGTCCACATGACATGTTTGCCCGGCCAGGTCCCGAAGCGACCTCAATTTTTGTTTTAGATATTTTTTGTTGGCTCGCAAGACCGAAAAGGTTGAAAACCCCTGAGCCAGCTTAAACCAGTGAGTCACACAAATAGCACGGAGGGTTTAAAGTGAAGGATTTCTTTCTTTCGGTTCTTGCTGGTGGAGAGAGGCAGTTTATCTCAACGCTTGTCACATTTTGGGCCCTGGAGAGTTGCCTTTCTTCCTTTTTCCTTTCCTCTGCACTGAAATCATCTCCTTTCTACCTCCATTAAATATTTGCACTCCCCCTGTCCCCTTGTTTAGATGGCCACGGCCGCATAAAGATAGATCAGGATGTCTTCTTTTTTGGTTTGTTTTTATAGCTTTGGGAAATTAAACAACTTTTCCAAGTGTGGTGCTCCATAAACCAGCTGTGCGAGATGAATATTCATGATGGAGAGAGAATAGATGATTGTGAGGAGACGGGAGAGGCCGTTGTTGTTGAGTCAAATTCCTCTTCCACCTTGGCAGAGTTGTGTACTCTGCTGATCGGAGGGCTTTATTGGAGCTTTTAAAAGAGAGAGCGAGCGAGCCTTGTTTTAGGGACAAGTCCGGCCCCGGAGCCCACTAGCCGTTTTATAGGCCAGCAGGCTAATCAAGGCTAAATGGCTTTTTACGAGCCCGCGGCTAATAAGAGGAGAGGGTAAAGCGGTTTATAGGGCGTGGAGTAGCGAGTCGGTCCGGGTGTCCCAACTAGTGTCTTTATAGACACGGGACGTGCTCACGAGGGAGGAGCAGGAGGGGGTCGGCTTTTCACCCACAGATGACGCTGCTGATTTTGTAGGGTGGCGGAGCGGCTCGGTGTCCCGACCAGACAGTGATGCGCACGGAGGACAGAGAAGTGAATCTCTCTGAGCGTCTTTGACCCCATCGAATCATTCCACCGTGTAAGGGGTATTTATTGCTATTGGAATGGGTGATGCCGAAGGAAGGAACCATCAACTCTTATATATCATCTATAAAATGCCAAAAGTAGGGCTGCGAGTGTTGGAGGAAGTCTGGTGATGGTCATGCCCACCTGAAATGTTTTTAAACTTTTAATTTTGTCGATCAAATTACGGCTGCAACTAGCGATTATTTTAATAATCGATTAATCAGTTGATAGTTTTTTCGATTAATCGATGAATCGGATTTTTTTGAAAGCATTAATTTCCAACCCTTTATTCAAAAGCCGAACTGACAGTGCAAAACATCTTCAGAAATTGCACAAACAGGTTGCTTCTTGAACATCCCTGAGCTGTTAATTAAAAACATATAATAAAAATGGGCTAACACAAAAAACATATACATGTATGCTTTACATCTGCCAAATTTATAGGCATGTGAGCCCTTTTTACTGTAATTGATCTCCTTGGAGCAGAGGCTGCATTTACATACCCTGCTTTATCAATATGTATGAAATACTGGGACAGTGGGAAGCTGTACTGCTCCTCTCACGTCTGTTTTCACATCCAGCTTCCGACCCAGCTCAACTTCATCTCAGCCCTGCATCAAGCTGCGCTGCATATAGAGCGTCCTCTTCAAACTATTTCAATCACATCATCTTATCAATATCTGACCACAACATCACATTGTTGGCTAAGCCCAACTGCTTGATTTGATTCATTCTACTTTGAGTAAAAAAACAACCCGCAGCCAGATCCTCCGGTGTGCCGGTTTAACGTTAACGAGTGACAGCGTGAACTGAACCAGACCGGGGGGTTGCGGCATGTTTCATCACGTTACGTTTTTTTCCAAGCAAGACTGAACTGTAACGGAACATAACGTAACATACACAACCCAAGCACGTTAGCCAACGTGATAGCAAGCTGACTAGCTTGCTATCACGTTTGAGGGAAATGAAGACGCTGTAGACATCTTTACGCTGATTGGCCAAGACTCGACACGTCACATCAAAGATCTTTTATGCGAAGATGACGACCTCACTCCAATCTCAGAAACACTGCAGGCCAGTTGCTCCGCTCTTCTTTTTTTTTCTCCGCGACGAAATAAGTAGATTTGTGGAAACCTGCCTCGTAAAACGGGAAAGTTCTACTTTCTACGCTGTAGCCTCTGCTGCCTGAGGATGCGGCAAATTAAGCCATATCCTTGGTGCACACACACTTATTAGCCACTTATCGTTGTATTCTGCTCTCGCCCTCTCCTCTCGCTCTCTTCTCTCTCTCCGCTTGTCCTTCCCCATCCAGATCAATATCATAGATCAGCAAGCTGCAAAATGACCACATCACCATAAACACACACACACACACACACACACACTGATATTGCATCTCGCCAGAGAGCGAACGGACGGCTATAATAAACACAGGCCGGCTCATGCGGCCTCATCTCACTGCGCCTCATCATCATCATCACCATCACCAGCAGCAGCTGCAGTGTTGGTGGTCTGAGCGGCGGCCGTATTGATTTAGTGATGGCTGCTTCATATGCTGCCGGACAGCGTTAAATGCACATTCTGTGCGATCACGTCGCACATTAATCAGAGGCCGCTTAGAGGCAGGAAGGAAAGGGAGGACGGCGGCTCGGCCAAGGGAAGGACGCAAGGAGATGAAAACCAGAAGGGGAGAAAAATTTATTAAGATGAGAGATTGGGGGTTGAACGTGAGCCGTGAAAAGAAGAGGACGGGGCGCTCTGCGTCAAGTCCAAACGGGGACATTGAGCCAGGGGAAGATGGGCCAACGGCCTTTTGAGGGTACAAGCCGCGTTCATTTTAAGAATGTCAAACCACATATTGGACAGAGAGAGAGTGTGTTTTTTTGTAAAAATGTGTCCTCCTAACGACTGAGTGACAGCCGGTTTGCCCTGCATTGTGGGCCATGTTCACAGGGCCACAGATGGAAGTCTGTGGAGAATCGAACAATGAACACGTATATTTAGATTCAGCAGGGTCACAAGGTCAACCGCCGTGAAGTCAGAGGCCAGCTCTGGTTGTCGTGTTCTCAAGCCCAACGGGCAGAACAGGAAGAGATTCAGCAGTCTTGAATTGTTTCATTTTTACGCGTCAGTGTAAATAAAGAAGTTTAAAATAAATAATAAATAATACAAACACCTGGAAACACTGATGTGGAACCCCGTTTTCAGATTCATCTGAGCAAGGACACGGTCTGACTTTACTTCTGTCAATAGCTGCCAAATGTGTGTGAGAATGTCAAAAGCTGAACATCTCTCTCTCTCACTCCAGGGTGACGGAGGAAGAGTCCACGGCAACCACAATGGAGGCCCTGAAGGCCCGAATCCGAGAGCTGGAGAGGCAGATTCTAAGAGGAGACCGATACAAGTGTCTCATCTGCATGGTGAGTATCACGGTCACGCAGCAGCATGGAGTAGATTAGGGGATTGGTGGGGTTGGTAGTAGAACCCTCCCTCGCAATGAAGGATGCTGTTCTTTGCTCTTGGTTCGAGCCAAACAAGCAGCGCCCTCCTCATACCAGTCACACTCACGGCGCTCTGTCCCAATCCAGAAGCTGGATCCTCCAAATTCTGCTCTGGCAGGCCGAATACACCATAGCTGAACGACAATGCCGGCATGTATCAGAGGCCCTCTCTGAAACGCTGCCTTCATTTGTTACCCTAATTTGTTGTCTGTAGTACACAACCCCTCGCTACACGTTTTTTAATTTATATTTTTTTTTATTTTTATATATATAAAGGAGGCTTCAGGCATCGCTTGTTGCCACGTTGCGCTTCGCAGGATAGCGGTGGTCGTCGATCACTGGTGCATTTGGGGCGGGGGAGTTTCTGCGCAATGGAATCAAGGCATACATTCTTTTGAAGGATCCACAGCCCCCATACAGAAACACATAGCTCAGCACATAGATCATCTGTAATCATTCTGGTCACATATTTCATATTGTTCTCCAAACGGGAAAAAACAACCCCCATTGCCGAATGGAAGTGACCGGATCACAGACCTTTTGTGATTTATTTATTTGTTCTCGTTCCTCCCTTTTGGCAACAGACTCCTCTCAAGCGGGGCGTGCGGGTTCTTGACGTGTTCTTGGAGTGTGCATGTTGGGAGCCGTCTGCGCCTCACTCCCCTGTCTTACGTAGCAGCCCTCTGTACGTGTGTGTGCGAGTGCTTTTCTGCTCTTGCATGGCTTTTTGCGAGTCCAGATGAATGTGTGCCGGGGGCGGGAGCCTCCAGGAGGGACCGCAGGAAAGAGAGGAAAATAAAAACAAGCCGAGCTAAGACACATTCATGGGCAGGCATGCACCCCAGGAAGAGTCACCTAGCAACCAGTGCTGCGTTGTAGAGTGATGATACTGTCAATATTCATGTTCATCAGATACAGAACCCACCACCACTGTCAAAGTTTGTGTTCCCCGCTTTGTGTCAAGAACCCATCCTGTCATCCTCCCAAGCTGCAGTGCGGCGACGCATCCTAAAGGTCGCCGGGTGCCCGAAGTGACAAGGAGGGCAAGGCACAGCGATCGATCACTCACTGCCCTCCCCCCATGGACGCTGGGCTCTCATCCGTCACTGTCCCTCATCTCTCACTCACAATGTTCTCTCTCTCACACACACACACACACACACACACACACACACACACACACACACGTCTTGCTTAATCCGTCTCTGTCCGTCTCGAACTCGTCACCGATCCCCCTCGCGGTGCATCTGACGTAAAAGTCACCGGGGAGGATTTTAAGGGAAGCTGGGAAAACATTTTGAGTTATTAGCCGCTGTCAGCGCACGGGTCGTAACCTCCCAGCGCTCGGGTCGCCGAGGAAGAGGAGGAAACAAGTGGCCTCCTGCTGCAGCCGAGTCGGCTCAGGTTCAGCCTCCGCGCTTTGGTTTGTTTCTCGTCCGTGGATTTCTACTCCCATCTGCTGGTCATTTTAGGCCTGGTTTGGTTTATTCATGAAATAATGTTTTATTTTCTTTTATAATCTTTTCCAAAAAAGAAAAATAAAGAAAAATATGACATGTATGATAAGTAACCAATAATTAGCTTATTTAAACAGGACATAAATCCAAGTCATACACGTAAACTAGCCAGTGACATCATGTTGGGGCTCTCCATTGCCCGTGTCCTCTAGATAATAATCTATGTATTGAAAGTGAACAAGGAGCACTGTAAACGCTCAACACCTTCCTGTATTGTCAATGGAAGTTAAGTGAAACCATGTAAAGCTGCAACGACCAATCAAAGTAATGTTGTGGTTGGATTGCCAAATTATCAGCAGTATTTATTAAAATTAAAAAATTAAAAAAACACAATATATTTCGGTTTTGCACATGACAATTGATAATGTCACATTGGCTTCAGGAAGTGCATTTAATAAAAAAATGTTTTGCCCCGAACAACTTCTCATTTAACTGAAAACGTAATGGACAGATTAACTGAACAGAAATAATCGTGAGTTGTAATTTGAGTTGAACCCCCTCCTGCTCTGAAGTAGGGGGGCTACTTCAGGTCAGTCTTGTTGGCGTCTGAGTCTGTGGGTCATGAAGACGCTTATTACACACATAACATCCCTCCATTTTGCCGTGTCCCGGCAGTAACCAATGGCATCCTCAGCCAAAAGACATGGGTAATTCTACACGCCCGACCTTTTTCTCCCATCGACCTTCAGCAACATAAGCATTCATATTTCTCATTATTTGGCAAAGCAAAGTCAGTGCGAACGCAGTTTGTTCATCCTCTGTCCAAGCTGTACGCACTCCTGTGTGTTTGTGGTTGCGTGTGTGTACGTGCGCGATCAGTACAAGCCCCGCCTCTATGATTAGCTGCCACCTTTCGCCTCCCTACCACCACCCATCCCTCTCCTCACCCACCTCCACCCCTCCCTCCCTCACAGAGGAAGCCTGCAATCCAGTCAGGCGCGGATATCAAGAGCCTAGGGGTGTGGCCAGGGCCCCGGCCACTGGCCAATCAGGTCAGAGAGAGGCAGCCTAAGTCCCTCCCCCTGGGCCTGTACTGCCTGTACAGGGGCCTTGTGATCGGTGGCTACGGCAGCGGCATAAAGAGGCTCCTCCCGCAGCCCTTACGGAGGGTAAGGTTCCCTCCTCCGCTCCTCCCCCTCCCCTCCCTCATCTCTCCGTTCTTTTCGAGAGGAAAAGAATAAAAGGGCGCCCATCGCATTGGGTTCCCTCATGGCTCTCCCTCATCTTCTCCCTCTGCCTGCCTCCCGCCGCCTCTGCTCGTTTGCCTGCCCGATATCGTGTCCGTGTGTGTGACCTGCAGGTTGCCGGTTCAGTTGCCCCCACCCCCCACCCCACCCCACCCAACATGCTGCCTTGCTCAGTGGTTCTGTGGCTGCTGGCTGTGTCGTTTTGATGGTTAGTGGTCTGATGCTGTCGGTCAGGGAACGTGCAGTGTTGTTTCGGTCACCTGTCGTGTGTTTGTAAAAAAATGTGGTGTAATTTCATCATCATCCTCTCGCTCTCTCTTTCTCTCGGTTCCTAGGACTCCTACACGATGCCGCTCACCTCCATCCAGTGCTGGCACGTCCACTGCGAAGAATGCTGGCTCAGGACTCTGGTACGCACAAACTCTTGCACGCACGCACGCACGCACGCACACACACACACACACACACACACACACACACACACACACACACACACACACACAGTCCTCGGTGCTTCAGGGCAGCTCCTCACTGACATGCAGTTATTGCAGCCTCATTTCATAGTCAGTGAGTTTCCCTCTGCAGCCGTGTTTCCCGTGGGGAGAAAGTAAAATGGAATATTCCTCATATGACCTGTTCCTACTCACACACTACACACACGCAATGAACACACTTCCAGTTCTCAGCAAGGGGGAAATGGTTCCCAAAAGGCTTGTTAAAATGTTGGAATAAAGTGGTCAACTCCAACCTCCAATGACTTCTACACAGGGCCCCGGGTCTGCGCGCACACACACACACACACACACACACACACACACAAACGCAGTCGTTTGGTTGGTTATTAGTTATCTTAATGTATTCAGTAGTGTGTAATTAGCTGGTGCTAATGTGGTAAATGGAGCGCAGTGTTTCTGCAGCAGGGAGGGTGAAGAGTCTCCTCATTGGCTGCCTTTGATTTCTTTGCTGTCGTCTACTCTTTTCTTCCTTCGTTGTCGTCTTTTACTCTCTCACCTAACTGTCTCCTTTATTTCCTGTACTAAATATAAACTTGGCTTTTCAACGAGTATTTGTCCCCTCCCCATATTCATAAATGAAAAAATGCAGCCAATCCCCGCCAGAAAGCAGTCACGTTGCCATTGCAGTCAAACAGTTGATGTCGGGTCCCGCCAACATCAGTTCACCCGTTACTGATTTGTACTTGAGACCTTTCTTTGTCGAGAATCAATCGTTGCTATCGGGGCCGGTTAATAAAATACAATAAATCTCCCGCGATTAAATGTTTTGGGTCGTGATCACTGACCGCTAAACTGCAGCACTTGCGAACACCCTGATAGTAAAATGGAGGGGCCTTTAAACTCTAAGCACACCGAAGTACTTCTTAGCTCAGTGGCTCCATCTGAATGCCAGTGTGGTATAGGGGTGGGAATCACCAAATAACAACCTCCAACCTAAACCCGGCGCCGGCCTAGAAAACCATGGGAACTGACTGGAAGAAAAGAGGCATCGCAGAAGAGACGGGTGGAGGACAGTGACGGAGGGACCACCGGGTCGGAATGTGTTGCCTACTATCACCTGCTGCTTTAGTGCAGATGGCACAGCATCAAAGATGTGTGGAGGGGGAGGACCGGGAGAGGTGGTGCTCTGCTGCGAGTTAGGCGAAAGGCGGGTGGGGGCGATATACAGCGTAGTGTCGAGAGATTTTGCATGGCAATATTGTTTCCATACACATCCTTTTAAATAAATGATTGCAGTTGCATATTGAACCTCTTGGTAACAATGTTGTTTTCAGTCCACCAGATGGTGCTGTTTCTTTCTTTTTCATATTTTTCCTAGAGCGGTTGTCGGGGAACTCGGCAGGACAGGACTATGTAGACTGTAATACAAACAGTTTGGTTTGTCAGATGCATGATGCAACGTTTCTGACTTCTTCTTTTTGTTATGATACCGTTTGTCTGACTTGACTGCAATAAAAATAACTGAAGTGAGATGGGGGGGGAAAGGGATACATCAGGACATGTTTAGGACAAGTCATAATAGTCTCGTATCATGACTTAAATATTGTGATAACTTCTAGAGCCATATCCCAGTGAGGACTCTTCAGATGCTTCGTCAGCAGTGAGAAATACAGACGGCATCCTATCTTTCACGAGCAAGCCTGAATCTCAATTCAAATGAAGAGAGTTGCTCTACATTCCAATGTGTATGCATCCGAGGTATCTTGGTAACGTTGCCAACTTTTGTCTCTCCATCCATCACAGGGGAACAAGAAGCTGTGCCCGCAGTGCAACACCATCACCTCACCCGGAGACCTGAGGCGCGTCTACTTGTAAAAGAGCACACGTGCACGCACACACACCTTCCCTTCCTCCCCCTCCTCCTCCTCCCAGCGCCTCTTCGTCGTTCCGATCCATTCCTCCTCCTCGTCCTGGATTTCATTGCCACCCTCAATGAACGCCGTTTGTCTCCCCCCCACCCCCTCTCTCTTGTGACCTGGGTCGCCAGCTCCAAATAGAAAGAAAAAACCCAGAGAGCGAACAGAGACTGTTTCTGAGGCTCCACTGGCTACTTTTTATTTTTTTTGTTGGGAGGTTAAAAACTGAATGACTGAGCAGAGCTCTCCGGCTGGCAGCATGGCCTCCCACCGAAACACAAAAAATAAATAAGGAAAAGTGTGGGGGGGGCTCATTCCCACTGACGTACACGTAACACGGACCGGGTATCGACCACTGGAGGACTGCTAAGTCAGTGGAGGACCCCGACACCCGGCTAAACCCCGCTGAGACCGGGTCGCTTCCTGCTGCTGGAGCTGGATCTGAAAGGAACTTCTTAATACAGAATATAAAGACTTCTCCCCCCCCCCCCCCCCCCCCCCCCGATGGTGCTGGACAACGGGCTCTACCCCGAAGATTCGACAGAAAGCTTCTTTTTTTGTTTTTTGTTATTTCCCTATCCCGGAGAGACAGAAAACTCTGATCTTCATGCTCCATGTTGCTGAAGAAGATTCAAAAAATGGGAAAAAAGGGTGGGGGCCTGTCCACTAAAACTGAGCTTTCAACCAAACTGAGAATAACCTCACAACCTTGAAAAAGGAGTTTGTCACTCCCCCTCCTCCTCTTCCTCCCTTTTGTGGTGTTCTAGTGAAGTAAACCAAAATTTCTCCCCCTCAAGATGCAGTGCAAGCACATGTAATATAGTTCTCTGTATGTTTACAATGTTGGGTGTAAATGACATAGAGATTCTCACACACACACACACACACACACACACACACACACACACACACACACACACACACACACACACACACACACACACACACAAGTATATAATATCAAAGTCCTGTTGTAAGTTGGAAGAGTCTGGGAATGATGTTTGGGGAGAAAAAAATGGCTGGAATAAAAGAAGCCTTCTGTATTTTTAAGAAGAAAAAAAAGATAATTTGAAGATCAGTTATTTCACTGTACAGGAATTAAAAAAAATGTAAGTAATAATAAACTACTCAAGACTAGATGGTCAAGATTTAGGTGGTGTAATTTTTTTTCTACAGAGGTACCCTGAAAGACTGTCAGACAATGAAGCCAGGAGAAATCTTTTGTTAGTTTCACCGGATGGAGAGACTCCACGTTGGCCTCCTTCTTTCACCTCCATCTCCGCTTCCTTGGTTGGAGGGAACGCCACGCTCGGATCACCGTCTAGAGACGTTTTGTTTTCACCCCCTACATGTCTCAAAAGCAAGCTTTTTATTTTCTTTCTCCATCGTTTTTTCACATACTGCTAAAAACGCTGCGGCAAGGTCCCAAAAATGGCGACCCCAGATTCTTTCTAGCTACACTGAGAGAAATCTCTGGAAAAGGAAGTCTCTGGGCCCGAGGCTGAACTGGCAACTTCCAGAACCCGCAGCATTGTCTTTCCCCGCCCACCTCCCTTTTCCCCTTTTACGGCAGCAGCTGCAGCAGCAACCAAGGTGGTGGAGTGCTTTGTGTTTGTAAAACTATGTATTCTGTGACGTCTGTATTGTTGTAAGAAATTATGAAAAAATAAAACTTCTCAAATACAGTGAGTGGTCTGGTTCACACACACGCACTGGGTGGTTGTTAAAATACGAGAAGTGTTCCTGTGTTCACTGAAATAAAGCGGAGGAAGATGGCCTTAATGCAGAAGACGCCTTTTTTGTTCATGTGCATTTTTATTGGTCTTTGTGTGTCATTATTTTTGCTTTGTAGTCTATCTCCATCCATTCTGAAGCGACGTACGAGGCCCACAGTTTAAATGCTGAGCTTTTGTTTTCGTAGAACAAATTAATGTTAAGGTCTTGCACCTTTCTCTATAGCGAGACCAAGCCTTCATGGGGCAAAGAAAGCACAAGTTGATTTCTACTGATGAACCGTTATTTTTTTGTAGCTCTATTCCCTTTTGGCCTTTTAGGTCATTGTGAAGTTGCACATCTTGGTAGTTTGAACGCTGGGCAGGAAATTAGGACAAAGTGCCGCATTATTGCCTTCGCAGATTGGTGACATTTGTACCGAGATTGAAGTCGCAATGTTACAAGATAAGTCATAATATTGCTAAAAAAAAAAGGTTTGACTCCTACAGCGCAAATTCCCAGATAAAGTTAGGGTTTACTCAAAATACCACTAAGTAACTGACGGTAAATCTGAGGCCGGCTATTCCAGTGTTGGTAGATCTCCTGGTACGCCATGTATTGCCTGCTGTGTGCAGTGTGCAAGTAGTTTAATGGGAGGTTGGTGGCAGCATACATACAACTTAATTGCACAGTGTAGAGGGGGCGGTCAAGAGCATGTTTTTTCCGCCAAGGTCCCCTAAAAGGTTAGCGTGGCCATGCCGCTCTCCATTAGGTGAAATAACACCCATGTTTGTGTGTGTGTGTTAGATCAGTGTCGGAGCGAGTCGTTAAGACAAGTGTTGTCAGATGCTAATACGGTTTATTACGAGGGGGGGGTCTTGCTCAAGGATTTTGTGGCCTCCAAGCCCACACTGTTGCCATCATCGGGGGGGGGGGGTTCTCATGATATGAATATTAAAAGACCATTTAATGGAACAGGGGCAAGGACACGTACTAGACGAAACCTGACACGTAACTATAATTTCCCATCACACACACTGACATCTATAGGAGGAACAACACAGACAAACACTACTGTAAACTGAAGCGGGGTCAGTGGGTCAATAAGGTTGATTGTAGCTGCTCCCATGTGTGTGGACCGCAGTGCCTCCCAGAGGACAGTCACCGCTCTCTCTCTCTTCATAAACGGCCACCGAATCCCACTACTGCTATCAAGGCAGTTGTCAGCAGATCGCCAGATGGCATGCTTGTAGAAAAAGGTGCGTGTGCGCGTGCGCGTGTCTGCACACTTTTGTTTAACAATGTTGTATAGAGACCAACCCTGCCAAACATCAGAGCTAGATTAACGCCTGGCGGTAACGTTGCTTCACGAGAATCACAAACGGTCTCCATCATCGCGCTTAGATCTGTGTCCAAGCCCGTTTACCCGGACCAGGGTGGGTGAGGCCTTATGAGACCCCCCCGTAAATGCAGTCAGATGCTAATAAAGTTGCGGTGGAACTTACCGACAACGTTTTGTCAGCGGGAGATGGAGCTCTGCCAAATATTCCGGGAGTTGTGTCGAGTACTGAGTATCTGGACCAGACTACTGCGACGTTGTTGTGTGACATACAATATTGTTGAATAAGCTTAATAAGTACGTTATTTTTAGACAGTGATACTTTTTCATAAAATATCTGTGTCGGTATGTTTTGCAGTGTTACCCGAACTAATGAAAAGGACTTGACAGCTGAATCTGACGCTACTTAGCTTAATTCTTTACGGTTTACGGTTAGCATGTCGTTGGCTAACTCCAGCCTGAGGTGTGATGTCGCTATGTCGCTAAACTGTGGTAACGTTTAGCTGAGGAGGCTTGTTTGGGTTTGTTTTGTGGCTCGTAGGCTCAATTACACGTTGTTAGCTGGTTGCTAGCATGGTGTTAGCTGCATGATTATTTTAATTGGGCGAGGGAGCTGGTTTGGTTTTCAGTGGTTCAAGCCCCCCTGAGTCAATACTTTGTGGAACCGCCTTTTGCTGCAATTACAGCTGCAAGTCTTTTGGGGTATGTCTCTACCAGCTTTGCACATCTAGAGACTGCGATTTTTGCCCATTCTTCTTTGCAAAACAGCTCAAGGTCAGTCAGATTAGATGGAGAGTGTTTGTGAACGGCGGTTTTCAGATCTTGCCACAGATTCTCGATGGGATTTAGGTCTGGACTTTGACTGGGCCATTCTAACACATGAATATGTTTTATTTTAAACCATTCCATTGTAGCCCTGGCTTTATGTTTAGGGTCGTTGTCCTGCTGGAAGGTGAACCTCCGCCCCAGTCTCAAGTCTGTTGCAGACTCCAACAGGTTTTCTTCCCAGATTGCCCTGTTTGGCTCCATCCATCGTCCCATCAGCTCTGACCAACTTCCCTGTCCCTGCTGAAGAGAAGCACCCCCAGAGCATCATGCTACCACCACCATGTTTGACAGTGGGGATGGTGTGTTCAGGGTAATGTGCAGTGTTAGGTTTCCGCCACACATAACGTTTTGCATTTAGGCAAAAAAGTTCAATTTTGGTCTCATCTGACCAGAGCACCTTCTTCCACATGTTTGCTGTGACACTTTGTGTTGGTCTTTCACATAAAATTCCAATAAAATATATTTATGTTTGTGGCGTGTAATGTGACAAAATGTGGAAATGTTCAAGGGGTATGAATACTTTTGCAAGCCACTGTAAGTTTGTATCAAGTCTTACACCGGGGAAATTCTAATTAGTCCTGGCTTCAACATGTTTGCAGCACACGTTCCAAATCTGCATATTAGACACTTGTCTTGACAAATCCACGGCGGTTGTAAAGTAGAGCCTGGATTTATTGAGAAGAAGTATTTTGCCGGTTGCAAAGTCAGTTAGTATGGCAAAACATGTACACAATTTGAGTTGCAGTGGCAAAAGTGTATGGCATCTGAACATTTAATCACTTATGATACCACTCATCCAATAAGTGTATTCGGCAAAATGTTGTGAGTCACACTATGTAATGCAAATAGAACATATGCTGTGGTTTAACCATTAGAAAACAAGTAATTCAAAGTGAAGAATATTCATCAAAACTATTTTCTTTTTACAAAGTGGCCTATTGTGTGTGTGTGTGTGTGTGTGTGTGTGTGTGTGTGTGTGTGTGCGTGCGCGTGCGCGTGCGTGCGTGTGTGCGTGTTTAGCTCCAGGTTGGGTGCCAGAGGTATGAGGAAATCTATCTAAGTGGCGCCTCCAGAAAAAGGCCGGAAATTGAACCAGTTGACAGAAGAACCTCCTGAAGGCTGCTTCAGAGTCATTAAGGCCATTTAGCTCATCAGCTGGCTCCACCCAAAACCACAGGCTCAGTTCCCATGGTCTTTGGAGTCCTGTTGCATGTGCGAGCTGAGCAAAAAAAACTGTAGTTACATTGCGAAAGTATAGAAAATGTGGCTGAGGGAATTGTGCAACAAATGGTTTACCACCAACAAATACAATTGGTCCCATTTAGACCATGCACAAATTTAAATCAATACGGAGAATGCTTTAGTCACAAGAACAACAAGAACATCCACAGTAAACCAGTGATGCACATCCTCAACACTCAACACATACACTTGTACTCGTAAATGTTGGTGATTCTGCTTGAACACTTTACGGAAGTCATGCTTTGATTCGAATACTTTTGCTTGTAGCTTGTGAGTATTTTGACAATGTGGTATTGCTACTTTTTCTCAAGTGAAGATGTTGTCCGTCACTGCAGTATGCATGCAGTATTCACCTAATTCAACATTCAAGTTAAGTAAAAGTGGTTTTGTCTTCATTAATTTACTCATATCAAATGTAATATATTATAGATTAGTTTGAATTACTTCATTGTAATCTCAGTAATACTTTACAGTATTGCAGTGTGTTCCCACCTTTGCAGAGGGAACCGGTCGTCCTGCAGTGACACTAAATCTCCACAGGGTGACAGTGTTGGATCTCAAACTGCCTCTTTTTAACATTTAACTTGATGAAATATGTGATATTTTCCATTCCCATTTTAGTTTTTTTCTTGCTCAAGGGTGGCTAGACATGTGCCAAAATTCAAGATCAGTGATGTCTGACATTGAGCGTTGGAAGCTCTGCCGCAATGTCAAACTTTCAGAATGCAGCGTCGTTGATATAAATGTACGCTGAAGCCTAAAGTAGCAATACAAGTATCCGATATGACAAAACATGACGGAGCGAGCGGAGAGAAAAGACGAGGAGCGAGGTCACCTCATCCGTTTTAGCTGCTCCTTCTGTCCCCTTCACCACTCCTCCTTTCATCTTGGCAAGCCCCCCAGGGGGAGAACACTGGCCCACTGTGTGTGTGTGTGTGTGTGTGTGTGTGTGTGTGTGTGTGTGTGTGTGTGTGTGTGTGTGTGTGTGTGTGTGTGTGAGAGTTAGGGAAAAGAGGCTGTGTCGGGGGCTGGGTTCTTGAGGTCTTGCCACAAGATCCCCATATCTTGAAAGGGGGAGATGACAACATGAAATACTGGTGAAAAGGAGTAACAGCGGTGTGTGGAACACGAGTATGTGAGTGTTGAGTTGCCCCTCCCCCCCCCCCCCCCCCCCTTCCATTCTTTTCTTCTATCCTATCTATTAATTTTGAAAAGCTTTGGGCCTTCTATTTTACTTGACTCCCTCCTTATGCACCTGATGACCCGCGGATGTTTTATTCTGGAAAATAGTTCCTTTTGGTTTTGCATCAGAATCGGGGATCATCACCACCGAGTGAACTGGTCTGGCAGTGGTATGAAGGACTCGCCTTAGTAGTTAACACTATTACCAGCCATGAAAATAATTAAAACAATTTTGGGTTCCAAGGGACCCCCGAGGGCACAAGTGCACAACATTCATTAATATGAAATTATTATAGTAGGTCCAATATGGAAGATGAGGATTTATGTCTGATTTATGTTTGATTTCTGTCCGTGTTTTCTGTCCTTGTCTGTTGATTGTTCGTATAGTTGGTTGTAATGCTGTTATGTTTTTTTTTTTTTTTTTTTGTGTCTAGTTTGAGGTAATGTGTAACATGTATAAACTATAAAAAATATATATAACAATTAGCAGAGTGCAGACCGATCCCCAGACCTCATTTTTTGGGAGTGAGAGTGAGAGGAAGAGTGAGCATGAAGATGGTCACTCTGACCTCAGCTAGACAGATAGATAGATAGATAGATAGATAGATAGATAGATAGATAGATAGATAGATAGATAGATAGATAGATAGATACTAAATATTCTGATTCCGAAAAATACAAACGACCATACTGAGTGAGATCAACCTTTTAAAAACCCACCTATTCTCAGGCCCTTTCCTCAAAAATTGCATACCCAAACTAAAAAGGGTGTATCTATGCAACCACTAGAGCTATTTGAATAATTTGCATGTTATAATAAAAGGCTACACATGTGCGATTTTGTTCAGATGTGTAAATATCAGTCTCTATGTTACTGGTTAAGAGTAACTGAAGATGACACACAGAAAAAAATTAAAAGTTTTCTGGTTCGCCTAGCACTTTTCAGGATGATTATTTCTTTGAAATGATGCAGCTGTAAGGTCCAACTCTAATCCAAATCATAGCACAATATGTGAACATTCTCTCTGCAAAGGTTGACTTTGATGAAGTGAAGCAGAACAAAGTTAGAGAGGGTTTAGTACAGAGAAAATTCAGGCGAGGACTGTGACGTTTGCATTTTTTCATGCACCAAACCATATATTTCAGTTCAATACATCCAAATACAGCAGTTTTGGACTTTTGTTCATAAAACGAGCCATGACTTAGAGTTTTTCATAACAATCGCTCAGTCTGCCCCCCCTACACCTAACCAAATTATAAACCTAATATCCACAACCGGCCCAAAAACCCCACATTTCAGGGCGCTTCACACGCACAGGTGTGTCATGACACGACTTGTGGTTGGTGCTGTTTATTGTCTGTCGCCTTCGCCATCGTCGCCGCACACACAGCTCAAAGCACACACGGTGTTTAATGCGCCGCATGCAAATTCAAAAACTCACATCCTGCTCCGCCGTAAAAGTCAAATAAGCGAGGCATGACCTGTGTTCACTGCTTGATCCTAAGCTAGTGTCCACATGTCAACGCTTGGCCGCGCGGCGTGAACAGAAGAAAGGCCGTTGACAATAACCGTTGACAATAACAGGGGCGAGGCGACAGATGAGCATGCAGGGCATCGTGACAGTCGGTTGAAGTTCGCGCTCACCCTGAACTCCGTTAAGGGTTTGAACAGGTGTTAATTCATCATGTGGGGACGGGAAGAAGATTGTCAAGATTGTCAATGCAAACCGGCTGATAGCTGTACTTCCTGATATCATAAAACGAAGCGCTTCTCAACAACGTCAAAATTCCCTGAACCATTTTCAAAGGTGAGACTAAAATTGGATTTTCATCTGAACTTTTAATCATACACGGATGTCTTGCAGTGAAAACAGTTTGAAATAATTTCGGCGTAACACGTGAGGTGCCATCAGGCCTGTTTGCAGGCGCGACTAATCTCTCCAAAGCCCGACTGTAAGGTAATGATAGGGTTTGTTTGTATGGTGCTTTCTGTAATCCCTAAGAGCTCAAGTAAAGATCAACAAAAGGTGATAGACAACACACACACACACACACACACACACACACTCACACTCACGCACACACACGCACACGCACACACACACACACGCTGTGTGGAAGGAGGGGCTTCCTGGTTGTAGGTCTATTTGAACAGGCTATTTGTCACGTGTCGGTATGTGTCCGTTCAGGCTCTCAAATGAGAAAAAATATGAGCGTAAAATACAATTATGATGAAGTGAAGATACTTGTTGTAGTTGGTACGGCAGCGTTTCTTTTGTCTTTTAGTGTCCTTTTGGTGCTTCGCAGGCACCTCTTGTCATCAATATCTCTGACGCTCGGGATGATGGGTACCAATGACTCTATATAACAGAGGTCTCCTGTGCTAACTTTAGTCCATCCCAGATTGATCATCTTGCCAATGGTGCTACTGGCTCACTGAAAATGACACTGGACCCGATAGCCCCTCTAAAAAAGAAGATGTCTGTCTGGAGCCGGTCCTGTCTACTGCCTCCTGCCTCCTGCCTCCTGCCTCCTACCTCCTGTCATGGTGGCCCTGCTGATGCCCCTCCTCTCTATCCCCTTCTGCTGACATGGATTGTGGTTATCTGGATCGTGATCCATGCCTACTACTCATTATATGAATAATTTCATAATGTCATATTCATTGAATGTGCTGTAACTCTGTTACGTTGTTAATTCTGTACACGTGACATCTATTGCTTCTGTCCATCTGGGGAGAGGGATCCTCCCTTTTTTCCCTGTGAAAGGGTTTTTCAGTTTTCCTGATCTAATGTGAGTTCCTGAGGATGTTGTATGTGTACAGATTGTAAAGCCCTCAGAGGCAAATTTGTGATTTTTGGCTATACAAAATAAAGTGAATTGAATTGAATGATGTCCTGGGCCCGTGCACATCCAATGTCAGTTTGTAATGTTTCCAGTCAGGATGTTTTCTGTTGCTCCTCTGTAAAAGTTAACAAGAACTTATCACAGGAAGTTTGACCCTCTTATACTTCGTTCACACCGGACGCGGCGCGAATTTGACGCGGCTCGTTTACCGCTGTAGTTTACTCGCTCGACAATAAAAGGGTGTTCACACCGAAGGCAGCGCGAATATTCGCGCCACGTCAAAGGGGGCGTGGCTTATCTCTGTTGCTTCTCTCCATGAAAAGATCTTTCATTTACGCTATCGACCATGGAATAAATGACTACTAGTTCTGCTTTATACTTGTTGTGGAAGTCCCAAACATGTCGGAACATGAAACGCCCTCGTATTTGGGTTCATAACATCATTCGTAGCGGCACACAGCTCGGTGAATTTCACCGACTCCTCCAGAAACTACGTCTGGCTTATCTCCGTAAAACGGATACCGCTTCCTTAATCCACCATGGAAATAACCACTAGTTCTGGTTTATACTTGTTGTGTAAATTCCACATATGTCGGAACATCAAACTCCATGGTGTCTGGGTTCATAATATTATCCGTAGTCCCACAACAGCGTCTCAATGACGGCCGCTACCAGCGCTGGTTCAGGCGGAGCAGCAGCAGTTTCATTCAGGAACGGCAAGATGGCGGTGATGACGGGAGGAGCTTCTCAACGCTGATTCTCAACGCTGATTGGCTGATGCAACTTTGCGTCACGTGATTTCTCCGCCGGAGTTGGGATAAATCAACTCGCGCAAATTCGCGCCGCGTCCTTCGCTCTGTTCGCCTCGCGTACAAGAAAACGCTTTTTTTTCATTGACTTTGCATGTAATCTGGTTCGCGCCGCGTCCGGTGTGAACGCAGCATTAGATTTCCTTGAGAAAAAGGACAATTTTTGTGATTTTTTTCTAACAGAATGGAGATGTGAGACTTCAAACTGTTCACGTGCACCCCGTCAGCGCTATTGATGTATTGATTTCTGTTGTAAACGCTCGTTGTGCAACGTTGCGTCAAGGTTGAGTCCGAATCACGACAGTTAATAATACAAACAACTGTGGTCTTTCTGGGACTCAAACTCTAAAGGGAGAAAAATATGTATTTATATTAAAAACTAAATATTCTTGCACATTTTTAGGAGCTCACTACAAAATGACACTTTTCCACACATTGGTCCGTAAAAGGACACGTCTACAACCCGGATGCTTGGTGGTTTCACGGCTAAAACATCCTGTGGAACCAGGACGGGTCGTCGTTTTGAAGAGGGAGGACGTTCCAGGATATCCTGCAGCGTTCAGCCGGTGTTTGTAAACCAAGCATTACTGTATAGATAGACGGACGTTTACACAGTGGCCCCCTCACTCATTGTGGATTACTTCACGGTAATCAGATGGTAACACTTATAACTGACAGCCTCTAATCCATGTCATAATCCCATGGTTAATACGAGAGTTTGTCAAAGGGGAAGAGTCTACGTGTGGCTGTTATTGCTGTTAAGATGTTCACAGGCAGAGTGGGACACTTTGTGTTTATACTCAAACAAACAGTGAGACAATGCTCTGTTAGCCGAGGCTTAGCACAGACGGGAGTTATGGTCCTGCTGATTTAGCATGCGCACACACCCGCGGACACACAGAGGTCCATTGAGGGTTTAAGGGCCGGCACAGTGGCCTTAAGAGTGGATTGTAAGGCATATTTTAAAACGACTTTAAAAAACTACAACCCCTAACCCTTTTAAAAACGTCAACAGCCCCTGTCCCCTATACTTAACAGGAAGGTCAGAGGTCACACTCACCCGATCTGGTGTAATTCTGTGTGTTTCTCACAAAACAGCTCAGCTTGCCCATGCGTACCGAAAAGAAGTGCAGAGTCAGATCCTTGTTTCGGTGGACATTTTAATTTGAATACAAGTTTGGGTATTTTGCATAATGACCCATGAGGCTTCTAAAGGTCACATACACACGGACAAACACCAACATTTTGGTGTGTGCACAATCAAGTGTGTGTGCAGGCTGTAGCTGTTTGCTCTCTCAAGGTAACTGCCGGGTTTTTGTGCATTCCCATCTTTTTAAGTGTGGAGATCAAAGGGTTATCTCTTTGTATCAGAAAATGTACTTTTTTAATATCATAGATAATGTGTAGACAGCTGTGTGTTGGTGTTTCTATATATAAATCGGATTGTCTCTTTCTCTTTGGCAATTTCCTCTTTGGATCATTTTGTCCGTTTGTTGCCAAGTTTTGGGAACAAAGGTAGTGGTGTGTTTTTCAGAGTAACTGTCATGTGGTCGTCAGTGCAACCTGTGTTGACAGGGAGATCCTTCAGGAACGGCTCATTATAGCGAAAGAAAAGAAAAGTAAAGAAAAAAAAACTTACACCTTACAGGTGTTACTTAGCTTGAACTTTTGTCAGTATTCAATTCAACAGCATCACAAACTCAATCCTCAAATTATCATACATTTAAATCCACAAAACACCTCTCAACATGTTTTTTTTCTTCCATTGTTTTGATGCATGGTTTTTTTACATCACCAATTGTGGGAAATCATTTTTACAGAAATACATACATTCAGTTAGATTGAACTCCATGAACTCTGTAATTGCTGTTCATGGTTTTGGCCTCATATATATCTAGTCACCTTTGATACAAATGAAGCACACACTTGCTGCATTTCATCACAGCAAGATCACACAAACCGAGGAGGGAAGAACACTCGGAAACGGAAAAAATACAAGAATGTGTGTATGTGTGTGTGATTGTTTTACATGTTTTGTCGGGACTTATACATTAGTTTACACAGTAACATTGAGGTAACTTCTTTATGGGGAAAAAATGCACATCCCCATAATGTATACGATTACGTTTTAGGGTGAGTGCCTTTGGTTTGAGTCAGGATTAGGCTGGTAGTAGTTATGGTAAGGGTACGTCAAAAGTGAATGAAAGCAAGTCAATGTGATGTCCCCAAAAGTCATGAAAACACGACTGTGTGTGTGGGGAGTTGGCGTTCCACAGAGAAGGGGGTGAGATGAGGGATGAATGAGAAGGCCAGAGGAGAGCCGTCTGTCTATCTGTGCTGTGTAGCTGAATAGACGAGAGCCGGCGTCGCCTCAGGCTCGACCTGACAGGCTGGCTGACTGCCGACCTGCACATCATTCTTTGGCTGACTGTACTCACCTGTTCAAATATATCCCTGAACAGAGGAGGGTGGGGGACGGGGAGAGGAGTTAGGGGTCACCAATCACCTTTGGTAGAAAGTCACCAATCACCTTGGGTTGCGTCAGGCGAGCTTGTTCCACCATCTCGCCTTCGTTTGAATGTCTTCACAACCTGTCCTCACAAGCCCTGGATTATTTTTCTCTCATTCAGAAGTAGTTTGAAAAGCATTCTGGTCATACAATTAGCACGATAAGTACAACACTACTCTTATCTGGCGGCTCCTGCTGCGGCTGACGCAGATCTTTCTTTCTGGCAGCAGACTAAAACACAGAGATAAGCCAGCGCTAAGGAAGTAGTGCAGTTCCAGCTACGGAGAGTGAATATGGGCCCCAGTTTTTTTTTTCAAGGCTCGCAAGAATAAGTCGTTATGTTTCTTAATCAGCAAATCTTATGATAAGACAAGTAAATTGATCCTATAAATAAGGTGAAACAATTCATTCCTCTGTGCCCCAGAGCTCCGTTGTTAAAGGTCTGTTGTTGACGTGTTCCTTCACCATGAACGTGGGCTTTGTAGTTCATTTTGAGTCCCACAAAAAAAAAATGCACTTTCCTTTTCCGCTGCGTGACGGTGGCCAACTGTTTTAAGCGATGAAACCTTATTTTCCTCAGATCAGAGGAGGCGATGTCCACACACACGTTTGATTGACAGGTGATCGTTGGGGAGTATAGGGTGGGAGTGCGGAAGACTGAACTAAATTAAACCTCAAAGGGACCTCCGATTACTAGAGAGAAAGAAAAGCCTATTTTATTAATAAAGCTCCATCAATATTTATATGAAAAATATTACTGACGTGATACACATTAACATGGCTGTTTATCCTATAAAAAAAAAGAAGCCATCTTAGACTTTTCTCTTGAGAGGAGTTTAAGGTGAAAATTGTGCGACTGGCAATACAAAGTAATAAAATGGATCCTCTTTGATCCCTTTATAGTTGATTTGATTTGATCTTTGCAAATATTACTCTTGGTAGTGTTTTTTTCTTTTTTTTGCATAATGAGCTGCTATTATCCATCCAGCTATAAACTGCACATGAACGGACGCAAATCTATCTATCAAAACACAAGAAACAGTGACATTTCTAAAAAACAAAAACAAAAGGAGAGGTGCAATTCTATTGGCTCCTCCAGATTTAGAAACACATTTCCCTTTCCGTTAACCTCCAAACACAACGAGATGTTTTCTCCCAATCTTCTCAGTCGCCCTCTTCCTCCCCTTCTTCTATCCATCTTCCCCTCAGCTCTCTCTCCCTCCCCAGTTGGCCGCGCCGCGCATCGTGCAGAGGGATTTTGATGTTGTGCCAGACAATGGACAATTTGGGTGATTTCCTGTGCGCCAGTGTCATATGATTTTGTCCCAAGGCAGTGCTGTTCCGGGGCCTTTTGTCTGGCAGGCCTGAGCCGTGGAAGTCAGACTTCCCTCTTTCTCCCTTTCTCTTTTCATGTGGCCTGTGTGAATGAGCCGCGTCCACAGCTATTGTGGCGTGATTTAGTGATTTAGCCATTGGATCCAGTGACCGAGGGTTTGACGTGCAGTGTTAACTGTGTATTTGATACTTCCAGCTAGGTCTTTCACAGGGATAGTCTCTCCACATTGGTTAGACTCGTACATTGTGGGAAACAATCACTTTTGTTGTGTTGAATAATGGAGGTTTTTAGAAAGGGTATTCATGTTCCTGTGCCATCAGATGGGTTTAATGTTTAAGTTGCATTAAAAATGATTGCGCTGTAATCCTCCCTTTGATTTCAGTGGCGTCCTCGCTTTCAGCTTTTTCTTCTCCCCTCAAAGTTCAGATTAAGTCAGTTTAAGACGAGCGTGTTATTCATGCAACGCCATCTTCCTATGTTCGTTTTTTAGCGGATGATGCCCGTGTGGAGCTGACATGTCAGATGTTTGCATGAAATGCCAAGTGCTAAACTGGACGGACAGGGATGGTTGAAATGATCGTAATCAGGAAATGTCAGCCGTACTTTAGGGATTCTTTCTGCTCCAGCATGTTCCTCACCCGAGGATATGAAAGGAGGCATCAGCACGCACGAATTTGAGAACCGGGCCTCAAATCCCAACTGCTGTCCATTCAGATAGAACAGCTGGGAGGAGGTGTGATCGCATGCATGACTACACAGTCTATACTTGAGAAACGAACGAGGTTGTGCTCGATGTCTCACCAAAGCGTCCCCTTTTTTTTCCTTCAGGACTAGAGACCTTTTTGAGGAGCTTGTTGCACTTCAACCACAGGGACCAGTGTCTAAATTAAGTTCAGGGGGAATTTTCCGGGGACATTTTAAACCCCCCTCCCCACCACCAAAAAAAGGTTTGGGCGGCACCACTCTTTGAAAGTACAAGTACATTCGGGGTTGGGTTTGCAGGGATGACCGTCAAACACTCACAGCACTGCTGCTTTAACTCGTGTAGCACTTAATTTGTAAAACAAGGAAGGGGGGAGCGTTTCTCTTTTGTTTTATAACACAAAATGAAAGTTGAGCATTGCTCTTGGCTACTGGTTATCAGATTTTTAGACCGCTATGGAAACTCAGACAACAGTGGGCTGCTGCAGGAACCTTTCATTGAAAAGTAGTCCCTGGACTAAAATGACAAGGAACTTCTTGGTGGAAAGGGATAAACCAGCCGCAGGGCAGAGCGGAAATAGTTGTTTGTTTGATTTGTTGAGGAAGGCGACAAAAATTGTTTGCAATTGTTCTAACCTGCAATTAAAAGGGCTGCGTGGGTGAGGGCATTGTTTAGGTGAAGTACAGGTGAAGCAGTGCGATACAATCCAGGAAGTCCAGTTTGAGTAAGAGATCTGTGAGTTTGAGCGCTTATCAGATGCCAAAACAAATATCACTATGAAGGATGTTACGACTCCGGAAAGCTACGAGCCAGATCACTTGGCACGCCATTCGCATTACAAGGTAATCTGCCAGGAATGTTGCAGGTGTTTGACTGGCAAACGCCGCACCTTGCAGGATAGCATTGCTTTGTTGTGGAAGAAGTTCAACTTTTGTGCTGGATTGCCTTGTGTTGGCAACCTCCGTTGTGTCAATGCAGGGGTCTCGTTCCAATAAATGAAGGGTCTTTTTGCCTGGCTGATGGTGGTTAGAACGTGGCCTCAGACAATCTCGTACCATTTTTCCCACCAAAGTTGGCATGTGTTCAGGTTTTCAAATACGGGAAAAGCAGTTAGAAAATGGGCAATGGACTGGCCGGTCGCATACTTTTCCACCTGGGCTAAAGGTTGAACAGACATTTTGGAGGTCGAAGGTGAAGGTTATTGTGACCTCACGTCCATCCTGTTCTCGTGATACCTCCTCAACGACTTGTGCCAACCTCTTAAAACTTGGCACAGATGTTTACTTGGACTCAAGGATGAACTGATTCGATTTTAGTGGTCAAAAGTCAAAGGTCAAAGACACTGTGACCTAACGTCCATCCCATTCTTGTGAAAGTGATATCTCAGAAACACCTTGAAAGGAAAGCACTTGCATTCAAGGTTCGATTGATTAGAATTTGGTGGTCAAAGGTCACCGTGACCTCACAACACATGTTTGGTCATGAATCCATGTTGACAAATTCACACATAGGTCTAATTTGATTAATTGCTGAAGTGACATATGTAGTACAGACATGAACGTTAACTGGCTTTACAACCACTTAGTTTTGAGCATACAGACTTCCATAATGTACTTTTAGTTACCAGGATGATCTTCTTTGTAAATACAGTTCGTGGTTCAGAGAGCACTCCTGCAGTTGCAGAAGAAACCGACAACCATTAACCAAAATGTGGAACTCGGTCCGTCTCGGTCCTGCCTTTCCTAAATTGTCTCTGGCTTCCTGGAAGAAGGATCCTGCCGTGGATAAGCAGACTGACAGGTTCAGCCACCTGTTTGTCCTCACTTTGCAGTGCTTTGTAATAGAAAGTTAAAAAAAGAAAAAGAAAGAAAGGGAGTCTTGCTGGAAGTGTCGTCAAGGATTTGGCACTTAGCATTCAAACACTGTGAACTTATATATTCATAGTAGATATATGTAATGCATTCAGATGGCACATTTTAATGGAAACCAAAAGCAGCATGTCCCTCGAAGTGACAAACAAAATCAGAGTGTAAATGCACTCTGGGAATTTTCGGTAGCAGAACGGGCCTCAGACATTACCTCTGTGTGTGTCTGTCACCTGCTGCGACCTCCAGCGAAGACAGACCTTTTGGCTTTGATCACACACTTGTTCTTCTAAAATGTGCACCACACACACACACACACACACACACACACACACGCACACACACACACACACACACACACACACACACACACACACACACACACACACACACACACATACACACACAGAGAGAAGGGGCCTCCATAATACTTGTTCTTCTTCAAGATAATGTGTAATTGGACTCTCTTATTCAACATAGGTGTGAATTAAATGTTATGATCAAACCTGCTCAAACGGAAAACCAAGGAGGATTTATGACATATGAGAGGTGTGTGTGTCTGTGTGTGTGTGTCTTTATAGAGTCTATGAAACAGCAGATCTTATCATAATAGAAATGTAGAATTTTTTTAATAGTATTCATCTTTTAAGGAAATTGCTGCGAACAACAGTCGCATAGCAGAGCTAAAATGCTAATTGTTTAACCTTCTAGTTGCACATCTGGCTGATCTGTACTCATTTTACATGTTTTTTGGGGGCAAATTCCTCATCAGCGAGTGGTTGTCGCTGACGGTGTGAGGGTTGCACTGCAAAATTTACAGTAACAGTGGTTGAAATGGTTAAAACTGACAGAACTCAGAACTACACTGAAAGCAGGCTTGATATTTAATTACTTTGTATTCTCATATATTACGTTGTCATTTTAAAAAGCCGCCTGGCCCTTCCTGAGCTTATTCCCACAGGGACGGTGCAAGGGGGAAGTTGCCGTATTAGAGCGCTCACATACAGTCCTCACGCCTCATGTTGCCAAAAATGACTTCATAATCTACACAGTAAAAAAACACTTTATACGTTGAGTATTTGAAAGAGTTGGTGGGCTTCATCTTTGTAAAATCATCACTGTGATATCGGAGTTACTTAAAGCCAGAAATTCTCATTTTCCACACACATTTAAGCTGCTACACAATATTCCTGACAGTCAGGTGCAGGAGAGCGTTGGGCTAGCATGCAGCAGTTTGTCTGTCACATGAACACATTATCTTCTCAAATTCATAAATAATGGTTGTGAAACGTGCATACTTCATGCAAAGATGAAAGCAGCATTGTGATTTACTGACTTGACAGTGACACTGGCATTGTTTTCATCTTGTGAGTGTGTGTGTGTGTGTGTGTGTGTGTGTGTGTGTATGTGTGTGAGTGTAGGTGTGTGTGTGTGTGTGTGTCGTCATTGTTCGGCGAGATTTGGCCGTGTAACAGCACTGCAGCCGTGCAAGATGCAGTCATGGAACTTACTATCACAGTAAAATGTTGGCCGAGTTCCAATTAAAGATTCATGTTGTCAGCATTGGACCGAGACCAATATCGGATATCGGCCCAATACTGACTCTCGTATCGGTTACCATTATTTTAATGAATAACAATTAATACATTTATATCTAATTATTTAGTTTTTATATTTAGTTTTCGAAGCCTGATGTTGTTTTACATATACAAGAATGATACCAGTCACTTCCACACAGTGAGGCATGCAGCTTATTAATCAAATACTGGTATCGGATTGGTACCCTAAGTCTAGGTATCGCTATTGGTATTGGGACCAAAAAATTCGGATGCGTGCACCCCTAGTTCCAATATGTGTCTATGTCCAAGCAAGGGTGCCGCTTTACGCCCCAGCCCAATGTGATGCGTCTAGTTTCCTTTCACTTCATTTTCTGGAGCTTTCCATAAACACCACAGTTGACTTATAAATGACCAAACTAAAGATTACACACACCAGAATACGCCACACGAGAAAACCGTGCACGCTCTGTGTATGATCCAATCCCCGTATTTTTGCATTTCTCCCAGTAAATTGTACTTATACTTGTACTGGTCTTATTTTTTTCTTTTGAACATATAAATATCAGTGCATGGACTGCAGGATATTGTGTCTTCCGTCTTATTGAGATGTCACAACGCATTTTAAACTGCTGCACAGGTCTTTGCAACGTGCCCAACAAACTAAACAACCTCAGCTGTTTTTTTTCCTCATTCTTTTTCTTGTTGATATGCACAATCTTGCACAACTTGGCAGTTGTGAAATAGATACAGCAATTAGGGAGTCAGGTTTTACTACCCATTCGTGCTCATTTATGAGGTCGCTCTTATCAAACCGACATGAATGCAGGTCAAACATCAGGATGTGTGCTCTCATGTTTTTATGGCACCGTGTTTTTTTTTATGGTTTGGCTCTGGCCCTTTGCTCTGCCTTGAGGTAGCACACGGAGAGTTTTATCAAAAAGTAGGGGCGTGTTTTGTATCCCGACATGCTATTTCCACAGACACGGTTCTAGTTTCTCGCCCGATGTAAGGACGACTAGCTTTTGGTCCGAGAGCACCTTTACCTTTCCCGTGACATCACTCACTCACACATTTTCCTTGATGTCTGTAACCTGGTGTTTCCGTCTGATGACTTCATCCCATTACCGCTTTTAAACTCATCCACGTGGTGAGGAATAGCACTCAGCCAACAACAACCAGTGACGATTTGCCATTCAGAGCAGGGGATTGGGTTTTTAATTTAATTTTTACAGATATGAGGGTTTAGTTGAACCCAAACAAACAAGTCTTTTATCTCGATTTGGTACATAGGTGCATGATAGTGATCTAAACTGGACCGATACAGGGCCAAACATGAAGCAACAGAGTTATGTAATGCTTGGGAACCTGCCCACCTTGGGAAAGGATTGTTCGTGTCATATTTCTTAGTATTGCACAATAGCAGCTAAAAGATGGACTCTGTACATATGCAGTTGCCTTTGCTTTGGTAGAAATTTAAATTTACTTTCATGCTGCATAAAATATGTTTATAATTTTTTTTTCTGCATTTTCACATAGGTATTTGATATATGATCCCAGTCACAAAGGACTTCCCGTGTAAATAAACGGGTCAAAGCATTTCTAATATGAACCACCTGAGGGCAGTATATTTCAATGTTGATCATTTGATCCTCATCAGAGTTTAAAGCTTTTTGATTCTGGTCTGCGAGGTCAAAGGGATTGACCAAAAGAGCACAGGGTCCAGTGGCAACACGGTAAACAAGCTTTTTTTCTTTTTATAAATCCAATATTGATAGTATGGTCTTATTGTCATTAAGACAAGACAATCAAGGTTTCAAGGCTGTAATGCTTGTTGGAAAAGTGTTCATGGGTGGAACGTGAGATTCTGTGCTCAATAACTTTCATGTATTCCTGAATAAATATCTCCTTCGTGCCAACATGCCACCCTGTGTACTTTTGGATTTCTTTTGTTTCTGATAACATAGAATGCCCGGTATGCAAGTGCCACAAATGGGTGTACAGGAAATAAAAAAAAGATTTCGTTATGATGACCAGGAACTCAATCTTCAACTCAAAAATCTATTTACTAGATTGCCTTGATTTACAGCCCAGCCAATAATTCTGGCTTTACTTTTTCTTTTTCACCTCCATTCTCCTTTTCTTGGTTTCCTCTTTATTTAATGCCCCATTGCCACGCACATTCGTATGTACACACACACACACACACACACACACACACATGACCAGGATGTACTGGCATGTTATTAATGTGTTTGCATGCCTGTGTTTGTGCACGCTTTCCTCTCCGTCCGGAGACTCGTCTGCGTCTTTGTTTGTGCATGATGGCATGGCCCATGATAACCTATCACAATCCGAGAGAGGCTGGTCAGATGTGTGTGAGTGTGTGCGTGCACTGCGCTTAACTCATCACGTCTCCTCTTCCTTATCAGTCAATTATGTTTATGAGTTGTCTGTATGGACATAATGACTGCGTGGAACAAGGAGTGTACACACACACACACACACACACACACACACACAAACACACCCACGCACACACACACACACACCCACGCACACACACACACACACACACACACACACACACACACACACACACACACACACACACACACACACACACACATACATCGTGTACTAAGCAAGACGACAGTGAAGGTAGGATTGAGTTGAGGACATGAGGTTAAGTTATGTAAAAGCACAGAGAGGGAGAGCGTTTCACACAACATGAATCACTGGGACACTTGAAAGCTGCGACTAAAACAACACATGACATGGAGATGCATATCAAAAGCGAAAGACAAACAAACTGGCCATTGAAGTTATCGTCGCTGTTTTAAAGTGGCGAGCTGTGCCAAGCATGCATAGACTGTATATTTGTTCTCACTCGAGCTTAAGACTGTTTTTTTTCCACTGTTCTTCGGGACGGGACGAAGGGAGGATGAGGTTGAACAAACAAGAGAGTTAAAAGAAAAAAAGGATAAAAGCAACAGCAGTGTTCCAAATGTGGGGTTTCCTAGATATGCGATAGTGTTGCTGTGGTGCCACCGCTGCAATAGCATCTAAATAGAAAATCTCCCCGAGCAAATGAGCGCCCCATCTGGGGCCTTTGAAGTTTCCTTGTCGGCGAGACCCGACGCTTCCTCTTTGCATTATAGAGCCGGGTTTGCGGTCGCCCTCTCAAGGGCATTACCAATACGTGACTTGATCCATGCGTGCCTGTGTGCGTTTGTGTGTGTTTATCATAATCTTGCGAGCCAGACGGCACTGAAGGGGTGCTGGCAAGTTGTTGCACATCTCCCTTCCTTCAGACGCTATACACACATGGTGTAACTATACACTTCATGTACATACAGACACAAGCGTGATACGAAGAGACAGTCACACACATCATGACTTTGACGCTCATTTTGCTCGTGTGCGTGATGTGGTTTAACGACAGTGAAATGCCTGATAAGAGAGTAAACTGAGCACTGTGCTGACATTCTTGTTAAATTAAGTTGCTTATGTCTACCCACCATTTGAACTGCTCTTATCACCGTCGTTGTGTGTGCTGTGCAGTACTGTAAGAGATTTGTATGCCAACATTCTTTCAAAAATGCAACAAGATGCTCTCAGGTCACTATTTTTGTTATATTGCATATTTATGTAAGTTTTCTGTCATTTGGAATAAAAAAACTCTTCTGAAAAGCGATCATTTATTTGTTAAATACTCGTCCCATGTCAAGAAGATGGGTCAGAGTCAGCTGGGATTCACACTGGCTCAAATCGATTACATGGCAATCCCTGATTCATCGAGCGCTTAAAGGAAAAGGCTGGTATTATTGTAGGTGGGGGTTATTATATAACATATTGTTTATATATTTTAATCAACAAACCCAAAAAATAACCTCCCAAAACACATGCGGGCCCAGTAGTTTTTACCAAATGTTTCTTATCACTCCATCCAATGAGTTTTGGAAATCCCAGCTCCCGGCTCTGATCCACTAAAAGAGCGACTTCCGCCCGGCCACTTTTAGACGTCAGACCATTGGCATGTGAGTTAGTCACACTATGATGGGCAAAAAGACGAGAGAGAGAGAGAGAGAGAGAGAGAGAGAGAGAGAGAGAGAGAGAAAGAGAGAGAGAGACTGTGTGTCGCCGTCGCTCCACCACCATTGGCATCTGAATGGAAACCCATTCAACATGCTAACGCACAATCAAGGACAACACCCACAGAAAGAGAAAACAAATTCATGCTATGCATTTTGGTATTTCAATTCCATAGCATAATAGATGCTTGTCAGTTGTAACGCCTGTTGTGACCTGATGCCTTTTGGGAAAATGTTTGCTCAGTGTTTTGGACTGCGTAACACACAAGTACACATATTTGTGTTGTTGTTATTCCAAAACTTTGTTAGATGTTTTAAATAAGTACAGTTTTTTTCATGTTCATTAGGAAAGAAATATGTCTCTTTCCCTAGTGGCATACCTTTCAAGGGTACTTTTGTTTTGAACAACAAAAGTAGCTCTGTAGGGCACAGAGGCAAGAGATGTATCAGGGTACACAGACTAATACTCATAGACTGTGGCATCGATTTATTGTCTTTTTGTGGCGTTTGTTGCCAATAAGAGAAATTAAAAAAGGTCCCACAATTACCCTTTGACAGCTTCAGCACTGTGGGGACGCGATACGCCGCATGAAAGCAGGTATTTAGTTGGAAATCCCAACTCCAGTTTAAATCGTCTCAAGAACATTCACTAATTGAAAGATGGTTGGTGATAGCAGCAGAGCCTAGTCTGCACTTATCTTTCTTGCAATGTTGGTTTGCTCATTGCAGACTACAATTTCAAGTGAGTGAGTGACTTAATCCCATAATACTGCTATATGAGCCAAAAGAAAAGTTATTTTGTCATCTAAATTAGGGGGTGCTTATTTCTTATAGTTATTTAGTGAAAGGACAAAAAAGTCCAGGACCTTTATAAATCACTTGTACTTCCTTTGTGAACAACGTTTCGGTCCGTGATTAAGGTCTGAGTGGCTGATAAAGTAAGAACAAGTGATGGACAGTAGGCATGAGCATGATCCGATAAACCAGTCTCAAACACTTAGTAGTGAGTAGTATATTAGTTGTTAAAGAAGAGCCTGACTTGCCATATTGATTTGGCCCCATGTATTTTCATCACTATCTTTGTGTCCGTGCGTATGCATCTGCCCGGTGTGGAGAGATATGGTAAAGCAACACCACTACAGACTCCATCACAAGCCTGACATTTGCATTTTCAAACGTCTCCAAATGCTCCAACATGCTGACGACTTGCCGTCTGCTCAGAAACAGGACTCAATGTTCTTTGTTTGCTCTGCCTATAATTGGACTTGGCTTGAAGCCCGAACTCATATCTACCGTATGATGTTTTATGTGTGTTTTTTTCTTACCTGATAGCATTCAAACTTCATCCAACACCTGTTAGAAATGACGTACAGTGTCTTTGAATGTTGATACATAGCAGGGCAGGAGATAATGTACTATAAAAGGGTTTGGCAATCCAGCCCACTGTTCTTAAGTGTACTGTAAGTCCCCATTAATAGGCGGGGAAGTTATCACGAAGACCAAAAGAGCTAATACAGCACTTTAATATAACAAATAGTTCATCAGGTGGTCTGGAAAATCACAATAATTGTGCAAAAATATAAATAACGCCTTTGAACACACCGTAGCAGTGTTTTTGCTAGTCACAGGTTCGCAGTGGTGATGACTGCAGTGATTCAGTGGCTGTTATCGAATCACTGCGAGGCTTGACCAACCACCTGAGGAGGTGTGCAATGAGAAAATAAGCTAATAGGAAACAGTATTGTAATACATGTAGTGCATTTGTGAAAAACAATTAAACTATTAAATAGCTATAACTTTTAATTATAAAAAAAAAATATGATTTTTTTTTTTTAATCAAAAATTATGATTTAAATGTTGTGATTCTGTTTAGGCCAGCAGAGAAGGCTTAGCAGGCCCTGACGGCCCACCACTGATACCAAGACAACATCATACTAGAACTTGCCATAAGTTTAATAGTCAAGTTCAAAAAGAAAAAAAAGTAAAATTGTATTTAGCGAAATTGATCAGGAAAACCTTTAAATTAATGGGAAACAGATCCATAGATGGACAGGGAGCAGTTGTCACACACACAAAGTGGACAGAAGTAGTAGTAGTATAAGCAGCAGTACAACTTTGTGGAGAATCCAACAAAGTCACTTCCCATTGACGACCAATGTGGATCCACCATCAGCTGCATGAAGTGCAAAAGACAGCTACTCTTAAAATAACAAAGCATGATTGTTTAATGTACCATTAACAAGTGTAAAGGCTGCCTTTTTCTTGGCTATATACACACATATAAAACACACCAAACCACACACAGCTGTCTCAGTGACTAATTCGGTGAATGCCAAGCCAAGCTTCTCGGGTTAGGTAACCATACCTTGGCATGTTAAGATCTTTAAAACATTTTTGATTAGCACGGCTATTCCAGGGAACTGAGCGCAGTCCAGAGCTATGACTGTCAAAATAAAATCCTGTCTGCATATGTACTTTTTAAATCTAATAAAACATTTTTACATTCTTGGATTTATGATATATATAGTGCCAAGAGCGGACAAGTGCCAAGCAGCATGCTCACAATCAGAATGCTAACATATGCGTTAACACATACGTTTGGCGGGTAAAATCACGTCATCAAGTTCTTAGTTTAGCTTGTTAGCACACTAACATTTGCTGAATAGTGATGGGAATGACGTTATTTTAGCAGGGATTTGGTCGAATAAACAAAGGTAATAGACATATTTAAAAAAAATGACCTGATGGTGGCGCTAGATGTAGAATTCGGAGGATCCCCAAAGTCATTACAAATCATCCTGTGTGGTGCATGAAATTGAATGGCAATCTGTCCAAAAGGCCCTGTCCCTATAGAGCCACCCCTCTGGCATGGCTAAAAAAAACTGCAAAAGCTGTAAAAAGTCAACTGTCTTTCTTTCTACCTGATGTGGTCATGTGTTCAATTTCCACGGCAGCGGGAAGTCGGGAAGCCAAAGCAGCTCAGTTTCCGTCTTCCAGTGATAATGGTGCTACTGGGTAATAGTCTCCAGAGGGGTAGCATTTCCTCGACTGAGGGAAGAAGCTCCCCCCCCACACACACACACACACATACTTCCCTTAGTCCAAATAACGGATTCAGTCTCCTTCCCACACTTTGGCTTGTCTCCATCAGTTAGCCCCAGATTATTAAGAAGGGCCAGTGGGGCTTGTTAGTGGTCTAGCCCGGCCATTTCTGGTCTCATACAGTCTGCGTACATACGATGTAACAAAAATAAAAACTGGCTAGGCTTGGTTTCTCTGGTTATAAAGAAAGTGATTTAGATTTTTGAGGCCTTTTTTTATTTTTCAGTCTCATTTAAAGAAGCACTCAAGGTCAAAAACCCAGCACAGTTTTATTATACAGAAGAAAAACAATATTTCAGAATAATGTTTTTTTTTAAATAATGCTGTGTCCTCCAATTCCTCAGGTACAGTTTGCTATATTTCCTTTTTTTCTCTCGCGGATTTACATTCTGGATTCATACACAATTTGCTGCCCTGCTGTTTATTTTATTACTGTGGGCTTTCACAACTTATCTTAATGCTTCTTGATGTAGCCGGTGAGGCTGTGGGCAAATTGGTGGAGGACCTCCTGAATCTAGGGTTCCCGGGCCACACAGAGAGTGGGGATTCCGGCGGGGTTTTCCCTCCACTTCCTACCTCCATGCTTGAGGTGAACAGTGGAGACAGGACTGTGTGGGGAACATGCGTCTTATTCAGAGTAATAGAGCAAGTTATGGGTGATATGCAGGAGAGCTCCTGAACTGGAGATCATTTCTTTAACCTGATCAGGTGAAGAATAAATGATTTAGTTCAGTCTGTCATATTGTTTCCTTGATTTGTGCATAGGTTACACACATAGAGTGTCTGTGGACTTGTAGGCCGTAGGAAAGTAAGGAGCTGTGGCAAATAGGTCTCATCGGTTTCTCATTGGAACATTGGATCTCACAATGGGTAAGGCACATAGAGGGCGTAACGTTGATTCTGTTGTCATGCTGAGATGAACTTGAACAGATGAAAAATAATTAAGTTCCTGTTCACTCTCTCACAGTAAGGCAGATCAGATCGCTATGTGCAAAGTGTGTGACAAGTTTTCTTTTCATGTTTCATGTTGTATGCAAATAGAGTCTAGCACAAACGAGTCCTAAAAGCCGGAAGTGAGTCAGCATTTTTGCACTTTTGGTTCCACCGTCCCAAAGTCAATTGTTTATTTTGAATGGGTTTCTGTTCAGATGCATAGATTTTGAATGTTTTTTTTGTTAGATGTCTGTCTGTGATTAACACAAGTTTAGGAGATTGTAAACCTTTTGTTCTACTACATCAAATATATCAGTAAATATTCTTCTGGTGAATTTTGAAGCTTTTACGGGTCTTTAAAAAGTGTCTAAATGAGGCTACGAAATGCCATCACGCCATGTTGTCATGTTGAGAAGTGGGTTTATACCCCAACTGTATTCAAAAACACACAATCGGTGTTCCATTTGTGAAGCTGAACAAAACGTTTAAGTGTCATAAACTCCTGTTTGCCACAGAGCTTATGTTCTGCAGCGTTCCAAAAGCCAATGGAAGAATCCGAAAGGCTGTCGAGGGAACCAGTATTACGACACTTAGAAGTGCTTTGCTCTCTGGCGCACCTAATAGTGGCGCTTCAGTTGGTAGGAGGACATACTTCAAACTATATTTCCTATAAATACAGAAGGTAATTTGGCTCTCATGATTATCAGTACAACAGGTGATTTTGGTTGTATTAGCTATAATATATATAATAGCTGCTTGAAGAAAAATATCCCATTCATTGTCTTTCTTCTGCACCTTCGTTGACTACACATTGTTTTTTTTACGTGCCAAGCTGCGAAGACAGACAGTCACTTTCCCCTGTGGCTAGATTACCGTACTGAAAGCCAATACCCGAGTGTTGTGAATGCTGTCTTTGGCTTGATGTCAGAAACTCCGCTGGCACAGCATTTGATCAGTTGCACACCTGTGACAGCACGTTTTAATGCTGGTTAATCAGATAGGATCGGGTATATTCTGTCAGATTGATCTGTCATCAATTAAAAAGAAAACGTTAAAATTGCGATCGTTGGAGGATTAGCCATGTTGAACTACTGTTCATCTTCTCGGAAAGGGTCAAATCTGCGCTTTCTCCACTAAGCTTATTAATCGCTCCGCTGAGTGTCAGTTTGACAGACGATTTCCCCCCTGGCGGAATTCCTGAGAGGTGTTAGCCGACATGGAGTAATGCTGAATCCCTTGGACTAAACACTGTCATTACTGCTATCCGAGGACATGATCAAGGAGCCTGGGTTGGACTGGGAACACACCTACGTGTGTGTGTGTGTGCGTGTGTGTGTGTGTGTGTGTGTGTGTGTGTGTGTGTGTGTGTGTGTGTGTGTGTGTGTGTTTGTGAGCGTGCTGATGTGAATGCCAACGGAAACACCAGAAGCAGGAATTCCAACTGGCACAGCAGGGGCTGGGTGTTGGCTGGTCTCGAGCCAGTCTGGCGATACCTTGATGGAGAGAGCTGCAACTCATAAAACATAACATTGTTTGCAGGCCCATGAAGCTCACCATGATTCTTTGTGTCAGGAACAAGATGAAACTGGTGCCATGAATATCACAAATCTGTTGGGTTTCTTTTAAGATGGAGTTTGAAATAACAACAATATTTGAATTGGCTTTGACATGAATACAACCTCTCATACAATTTGGACAAATGAATGTGAGAATTAGTGCTTTGGAGGAGCAGGAATTTGAATTTAAAGGGGCCATTTGAGAAAATGAGGTATTTAAATTGAAATGTCAGAGTAATTACAGCTTAGAGTAAAGGGTGTTTACTCACCTGGTACGCGCTTAAAGGCTTTTTTTTTTTTTTTTTGGTATCCATAGTAACATTGAGTGAGTGCAGAGTGAAAGAACTTGTGTTATGTCTCTCTATGGGGAATTCAAAGCAACATCAAATCATGTAAGGACTCCCCTCTAAGGAAGACACGAGCCCTTACAGTGGTGAAAAGGGATCAAGCTGCTGGTGTCTTCTCAAAAGGAAAATTCAAATATGTTCTTTTTTTAGCCGTTTTTTTTATTTTGTTTGTTTTGTCACTCACGATCACAAAAGCAACTTCTTTGGAAACCCAAAAGCATTTCACCGGATACCACTCAGGCCACGAGAGTTGTACATTTCAGCAAAAGAAGGAGACAGAGGGCTCAGACCTGGTTTGATTCCTATCATTGATGGGAGCCGTCACACAGAGGATGAGACCCTCAGGGGTCTCCCTCTTTCCTCTCCCTAATGACTTTATGTCCTCTTCATCTTTTCCTGTTTCAGTGTTGCATCAGTATGGAAAAGAGCGAATTTCCCCTGAATCATGGCAAAGGAAACCGGCGCAGATAAAACAATCTCACTCACTGTAAAACATTTATATATATATAAAAAAAGTTCATAAAAAAGTTTGTAATATATATATATATATATATATATATATATATATATATATATATATATATATATATATATATATATATATATACTACAAACTATTCAATCGATGCAAATATTGATTTGTCAAATACGGAAGAAATGTGTGACGTGATGTGCACAGGATATATTTCTATGGTTGTGCTACAAAAGATGTGTGCAAATAAAAAAGTAGGTCAAAGAAAAGTAAATTGATAAAAAAAAGAAGAAGAAATAAATCAAGAGTAGTTGAGATGAAAAAAAAATTTTCCTTTCATTTTAATAAGAGTCAGCTTGAAAGACAATGCACCGTTAGCTTAGCAGGTAGCAGATTAGCACAAGCATGTATGTTCCTATGTTCCCCAACTTAATATTGTCTTAATGTGACAAATTCACGAGACCTTTCAAAGGGATTTACGTTCTCAGCGATGTATGTTTTTTCTTAGCTAATACCTCAGATGCTGTACTCCTTGAAACCTCAGATGTGTGTACAGGGCAGTTTTCTTTTTCTTTCGTTTTTTCTTCCTTTAGACATAGATATCTTCACGGCGGTGGAACGGATTTTTACCATTCAAACTGCATCTCTCTTCCTGCATTTGGGACTGCAAAGACGGCCCCCCATTGATCCCGTACAATGAAGACCCTAACACAGGGAGGACCCCTGATTAGCTAGTTAGCTGCCGTTGATCCAATTTGACATCCACAACAGACAAAATTGCCCGGGTTCAAAATGACAAGCCGGCTTTTGTTTTTTATCTGCCGCCATTGTAAACTGCAGAAGTTCTGTATGAGAACGGAAGAGTTGACGGCCGTACCAACTGTAATTTAGTGCAATCATTTCCCAAAATCTACATCTAGCATAGACCACTCCCACGTCATATTTAACTTATTTCCTCATGTGCAAATTCAAGTCACTTTGGTACCTTTTGTTGAGCTCCTCTGCTGCTAGAATGGCTAGAATGCAAAATGCAAACTCAGAAAAAAGGAACACTTTCGTAAAAGGGGTAAGTTTGTATGTCGTGCCCTTTAGCCACTCTCCTCCAGTGATTTGGTACAGTGAGTTCCAACCTGACAGTAACGATGACAAAAAGCAGAAAGGGTGTTGGGCAGAGAAAAAACGTTCTCGACGCTTGTGTGATCTGCTAGCTTTCAGCCAAGAGCCACAAAGCTCAGGAAATGTAAGGAACCACACCAAACACTTCTCTTTCCAGCCTTTTAGAGCTACCCGCGTCAGTGTTCTGTACCCAAAACTTAGTTAACAGGTCCAGTTCAATCTTCCTTCATGAGGAGCAAATTACAGCGTACCAGGACAGCATGTTTGCACTTCTTTTGTCTTCACTTTTCCTCTTTCCTTCTGCTGGAATCTGACAACCTTCGAAGATGAAGACGGTGCACAAATTGTCATATTATATGGTCCAGGACCTGGTTCTAAAATCGTCATGACATAAAAAAGGCCAGAACTTTAAGCCTTGAAGCATACAGCCCTTAATTGTGTCAAATCCATGACGGGGAAGACAATGAGGTCAAAGCTCCAGAGCAGCAGGCCTTGGAGCTGATAGCCAAGGGCAGGTCAGCTGACTGCCACGAGAGTCTCGTGATTGGAAGCCGTCAGTGCTCTCGTCCCACCTCGTGCCCCTCGCTCAAACCAAACTGTACGTATCGTGACACCACAGACAACCGACACGGTGTATTTTCAACAGCCTGCTGGCGCTAACACAACACGACCCGTTGGGCGACCCCGGGCTGAGCTTTGTTCTGTCACACTGCAGCCTTCTAGTGGATCAGCATCCATCTGCACCTAGACACACACACACACACACACGCACGCACACACACACACACACACACACACACACGGACATGCAGACGCTTACAGGATGCAGTGCAACGTACTGTACACATAACTGGCAAACGTCCATGCTTCTACGCACACACACACACACACACACACACACACACACACACACACACACACACACACACACACACACACACACACACACACATGCATTGAGCAGACCTGCACACACTAACTTACACTTTTGAAATTCCATAAACTGTTGCCAATGTACACACAGCTAGACACACACAGTTTAAAACCTCACACTTGCATATGCAATGTAAAAAAAGGGCTCTGGCAGTCTCTCTCTCTCACTCTCTCACACACACACACACACACACACACACACACACACATGCACACACACATAAGCTTTGCTAAGTACACACAGGGAGGACCCTGCCCTTTCATATTGACACTACATACTATATATTGTTTCTGTTTTTATTAACTCACTGTTACCGTAGCACCTCTTTACATACCTCGATCCCCACATGAGAGATTACTGCCAGCGTTTGCTGTAGATTTTGAGCCGTGGCTCTTGTTAATGACAAGCTGGCTGACACATCCCGGGCCTTCTTTGTTACCGCTGGGTGTGTGTACATAAGGCAGATGTGGTGGGACAAGTTTGGGCTGATGTTGCGCTATGGTGCCTTGGTAGGCCGATGTGGGGAGTGTGTGTGTGTGTGTGTGTGTGTGTGTGTGTGTGTGTGTGTGTGTGTGTCAGATCTGATGCTAGAACAGCTGTTCAATCCACTCGCAGATCGATGACTAGACACGCTATTGGGTGGTCATTTTGGAGGAAATGCGCGCATTGGCTTTCCTGCACCCACTCTCATATTTGTATGCTAACCGTAACGCTGCAGCCAGCCGCCTTTTAGCTTAGCATAGTTTAGCATGGAAATTGGAATCGGGAAAAGAGCTAAATATAACATGTTAGTAACTTTAGGTAGAGGGATTTAGCAATCTCTTAAAAAGGTAGCTGTTTCCCTCTGTTTCATGCTAAGTTAAGCTAACTGTCTGCAAGCGGTAGCTCAGCGAGAAAGCAGATCAGCATATTTCTCAAAATGCCAAACTAGAAGGATGAAGTTACAAACGAAAATAAACTGTAGTCAACCCAAATCGTTGTGATGAGACACACTGTATGGTGATAGTGATGTTATTTGTTCATTTCAGGACAATCTAATTGAATCGCATTCATACCTGCTTTGTAATCTTCCATTTTAGACCTAAATCCAGAGTTTTCACTTGCTTTGATTCTTTATGCTTCACGAATCCATACATCATTAGCATAAATAAACAATCACAAAAGCAAGAAATTCTCAGATGAGACCCTTTAATTTCCAAATCCCCCCACACCTTTTTGCATGCTCCTTCTCTGAGCACAATGCCTCATTCATCGCAATAAACAAGTCCTGACAGACAGAGTGACCCTGAGTGTGTTAGTGTGTGCTGCCGGTGTGTGCGTTCCCTCTCCTACAGTGTTATTTGCCGTTATCCCGGGACTCCGGGGGTGTTTGATATTGTCCCCTGCGGTGCCCTCTTTAGACCCTATTTAGCCCCTGTTGGGGTGGCCCAAAGGCTAGGGCAAGCCTGTGATTGTAGCCCCCCGTGGTGCTGAGAATGAGGGGCCTGCCTCCCGCCAATTACACCCAACCCATCCCCATGAAACGCAGGGCTTTACGGCTCTTATCCAATACGAACCCCAGGCAATAGAGGGCAGTGAGAATAGGGCAGCAGCAGGTAGTAATGGCGCTTAAACGGCAACAGGCATTCCACAGCGTGAGTGCCTCTCCCACTGCTGGAGATAGGTAGGGCGACAGGTGAGGGATGGATGGTACAGCCACGTGAGAGAGTTCACACACAGACACACGTGAACTGCAGTCACACCAGAACATGCCCGTGCAAGTCTCCGGCGTGCACATGAACAACCCTTTGGGCTCAACATTATTTACCAATATAAATAGAATAAAAAGCATTTCATGTTACCTGAATTCCAGATGTTTCTTTGCAGATATTCTAAAAGGGCTTTTGTGGATTCCAGTATCTGAAAATGATAGGGTGTCACATTGTTAGTTTTATTTTAATCCACACCTTTCGCTATGGCACTCACAAGCCCAAAAAGAATGTAGAAGGATTTGGTATGGTACCCATGGCCCTGGGGGGAAGGTTTGGCCAGGTGCTCTTAACATCTAGTGAGAAACACACTTTGGCAGGTTTGGGTAGAATGGTGCCATCACATACCAGTCATCTCCCTCCCATTGTTCTAGATTCTTACAGTATATTTAAACCAGAAATCTGATAGTAAATTGAGCTGGAGGCCATCCATAAATAATGATTGTGATTTTATGGCAGGAGGGACCCCAGGAAAGGGGCTGGCCAGGTATTGCAGCCCCTGCTGTGAGGCCCACTGGGCAGCCCCAGGAGGCCCAGTGGTGGCAGCACAACTCAGTGGAACTGTGGCAGTCGAGATTTTGAAATGAGATCCACTTAAATATTCTTCTTTGGGTGTTAATGGTAACGTAGCTAGAGTCTGTATTTAAATTCAAATATGCTATTTTATTTCTGCACAAATCCGCAGGAAGGTAACTCTTTGAATTAATTAAGACATGAAAAATAATTAAACATTCAGTTCGCAAACTGCACACTACCCATTGTATATTACCTTATACGTTAGAGACCGCGCAAAAAACTGAAATTGGACTAAACTTTGTTGTCCCGCATTAACATATACATTAGCTCATTTTAAGAAGAAAAAAAATCCCATAACATTATTCCATACTGCACCTCGGCGCCACGAGAGACTTCTTAAATCTGCAAATACATTACAGTGTTTGTATATCTTCTTAACCAGCCATGCGTCTTGTGAATGCACACATGGGGAGCAGGAGAGAGGATGCGCGGGGCAGACCAAGGGGAAAGGTGTTGGCCAGGTATAGTTGCCCCTGCTGCTAGCCCACTGTGTAACCCCATGGGGTAAACTAAGCGTATCCCATCATCCGGTCTCAGGCGTGGGTTTAATTAAACACATTGTTTACAATTCACTAGATATATTTAAAGGCTCTGTCCTAAATGCCTGACGGTAACTTGAGCCGCATACCTTCCGTTAATAACGATTGTGATTTTATAGTAGGAGGGACCCCGGGGAAGGGGCCGGAACGGTATCATAGTCCCCAGCTGTGAAGCCCACTGGGCAACCCCAGGAGGCCTAGTGGTGCAGAACCACCCAGTGAAACGCTTGACTGTCAGGTATAATCAAAGCAGTGTTATTTTTTTTTTCATAAACATGTTGTCACTGTGAAACTTTATGAAAATCTCGTCTCCAAATACGAAGAAAGGTTATGCGTTTGCAGATATTTTGTTTATCCGGTAAAGCGTCCCCCGGCCAATAAAAAAAAGCAGTTACCAGTGATTGCAACATACCGCTTTGCATTGCAATGATTTTGCATTGTACCAAAAATACAAAAAGTAAATGGATGAGTTGGAACCCCAACTCATGTCGGCCAGCAATTCAGTCTGTGTCATTGCAGATAAAACAAAATAAAATAAAATAATGATTACAATCTTTGTGAAGATACAGCAGGATGAAATGAATGGTGCAATACCAGTCCAGCTGTACAATGAGTCAACGTGAATCTGACTCATGGACACTGTTCACACTCAAAGAAAGAGAGTGCTAGGCTGCAGTTCCACTGTGCGTGACTGCACAGTTTCCCAGTTTGAACCAGTTTAAACGAGTTAAAACCAGTTCTAACCGCTCTCTTACTTGGACAACTGATCGGCTATTAGGTTGTTGAATTATATGCTGGATTATGTATGAAAATGCATCAAATACATATTTTGAAAATGTATACAACCAGTGAATCACATTACGAGGAGACGCTTCAGGTGAATAGGGGGGAAAAAAGACAGCTGATAGTAAAGACAGTAATTTTTTTGTATTCCAGGTTTTCTGAGAATACAATACTGCATTGTCTTATTACATATTTGCTAATTTGCATGACTTTCCGGCACAGAAATTTGAACATATATAAATAAAGCCACGTTTAAAATCATTGTTAATAATTGTGTTGACACATTAGAATCACATAAAGCCTTTTTTAATTCTGGATATCTCTCTGCATCACTCCATAAATGACAAAATACTGCCAACAACCATAAAAAGAAAATACATTGTTGCCATGTTTTCATGTATAACATGTTGTATTAATCAGACTTTAAATGGTATATGAAGAAACTCCTCGGTAAAGATAAAAAAACATTCAGAACATAGATGGAATGACACTAGAAAATGTTGTGAATGTAAGTTGGTGGATTCTGGCTCAACTTTTGGTGAATTTAGGATAAATGTACAGGCATAAATAGACAAAGTAGAAAAATAAAAACCTGAATGTGTATTTTGGAAAGGAAAGGAAAAAAACTGACCAGACATTTTTTTGGGGTTATCTGCACAATGTCCATACCACAGAAACGATCCATCACAGTTGAGTTTTTTCTTTTTTGAATTTTCAAAGTTTGAGTTTTTTGCCGCTTGCACCTCAAGTGTTTTCATATCAGTTTCAGGTTTGAAGCATTCTAACGTTTAACATTGGTTTCTTCACCACTGTTGAACGTAATGGAACTTTCACTCTGCAGGGAGTAACAAAGGGGGGGGCATCAAAGTGGAAACCCTGCTAATTGTTTTTCTGTTGCAGCAGAGCCACTGTTGTGTTTGGCCCCGTATCATCTGCTTGCGATCCTTTGGCTCTTTTTCTTCTTTTTTTTATGCCATCTGACCCCTGGCATCTGATCTGATCTGATCTGCAGTTATGGAAGCTCTTCCTCTCTGCCTGGAATTCAGCGAAACAATTAACAAAAACTCTCTCTGATGTCTTATCAGGGGCACAAACCTTTCAGTGTGTGTGTGTGTGTGTGTGTGTGTGTGTGTGTGTGTGTGTGTGTGCGTGTGTGTGTGTGTGTGTGTGTGTGTGTGAGGTTGTGATGTGGTGGCAGAGACCCTAACAGTTACTTTGCCCCCCAAGGGAAGCCTGCAGGTCTGTGTTTGGAAGGCCATGCACTAATTGTGCTAATAAACTAAAATGTGCTGCGACAACATCAGTCTGTTGATGCAAGAGATGTCATTCTGGCGTGTGTAAACTAAACTATATCTCAGAAGATGTTTGGGTATACGTGGAAACCAACATCATTTATTGTAAAGTGTTTAAAAACAAAAATATTTTGACCGTTTAAACTTTATTTCTCCAAACATTAAAACAAAACAAAAAAGGTGATTTTAAATCATTTTTATTTAAACTGAATAAACACAACCCTGCTAAGCTGTGTTTTTTCTTTCCTTTTTAACGTTAGCGTATCAGACACACGGCGTTCTTATCTGATCGCATCAGTACACACTGCAACCATATCCCGCTTTTTACTGCGAGCTGACCACATTTAAATTTGAATAAGCCGTGTAATCAAGGTGTATAAAGCCCATGGAGTTCCCATTGTAAAGCGCCCCTTTGTGCTCATTGATGTTACAATCACAGTGAATCTCTGTGGCTGTAAACTGTAGATTCTCCTGTCATTTGGAGGGCTGCAGCTGTAAAGTAGAGCTTTAGCATGTAGGCATTTTCAGGTATCAGGATGCCTGAGGAACCTTTCTCAATCTGACCAACCCTGTCTCCTAAAAAGTACGTTCCCCCAGAACCAAAAAGCATTCTCAATTACGTTTGACTAGAAACGTATCTCCTCCCTGATTACGTTTGTGTTTGACGTATTACAAATACGTTGATTAAACACGTATACGATGATTATACACATATTTTTGTTTTACTGTTTTTACGTTTGTGTTTGACGTATTACAAATACGTTTATAATCGTGTGTTTGTGTTATTGTTTTCCCGCTGAATTTAAGCATATTTGAATTTCTAAACTCTGCGGAGGAAAATAAACTAACAAGGATTCCCTCAGTAGCGGCAAGCAAAGAGGGCTGTTACCGGCCTCACAAAATACTGACTGATATGAATGTGTTCAGAACATTTCTGACCACATCCAAATATCTTAACTGTACCAGACAGTTACTTTGGGCTGTACTGGTACAGTTAAAATGTTTGTGAGTCAGTATTTTGAAAACCGGATGTTGTGTCATGTGGCTCTTTCCGCTCGTTTGAATATTTGTCATGTAAGTGTCTGCTGCAGCTGATTTGACCACGGAGATCCGAGTGTCTGCTGAGTTGACTGCAGTGGTATACTGCACTAGATGGAGTTTATCACACACTTTGGGCCGACTCAGAGAAACCGAACCCGGCGCGACGGAGTCTGTTACCGGCAGCTACTAAGGGAATCCTTGTTAGTTTATTTTCCTCCAGAATTCAAATATGCTTAAATTCAGCAGGAAAGCAAGAAAACAATAACACAAACAGACGATTATAAACGTATTTGTAATATGTCAAACACAAACGTAAAAACAATAAAACAAAAATGTGTGTATAATCAACGTATTTGTAATACGTCAAACACAAACGTAATCAGGGAGGAAATATGTTTCTAGTCAAACGTAATTGAGAATGCGTTTTAGTTCTGGGGGAACGTACTTTTTAGGAGACAGGGTTGATCTAACTGTGAATAATTTACAAAACTAAAATTACATAAATATTTTTAAACCCCTATTTGCCCCTGTTTTGTCAAGCCATGAAAATAGTTTATTTTTGTCCAGGTTGTGAGTTATGTCTATATATGTTTATTTTTGCTGACATCCAGCTAAAATGGAGGTGAATAGAATCCACAGACAACATGATTATTTTTTTTACTGGAATCACTTTTTACGAAATAGATAGTCGCGATTAAAACAAGGCGCAAAAGGTTTAGGTAAGAAATGTAAACGTGAGAGAGATAAACCGTATTTGGGATGTAATATCTGCCGGTGTGTTTCAATTCCCACCAACTCTCCGAAGGCGCAAACGATTTCACTGCCCGTGAATTTGGCTGTTGATGCTGATTCTTGTGAATTGAATTTATTTTACACTGAGGCTTATTTGCAGAGAAGGGGGACAATTATTGCGCCAAATGTGTGAGCAAAAATATTACCTCGTTCACAGCAGCGGGTCGTCCTGTGACCTCGGCCCTCTCCGCATCAGAGCGGCACGAGGAGTCACGTCGGGAGTTCCCAAATCGGAAATGGGCTCGTTAACTGACTGTTAGAGCACTAATACAGGGCTGTCACGGTACATTTTCTATTTTTACACAAGTAAATGTTAAATAAATACATAAATATATATACTTTGATGAGTTAATTTTATTCAATTTGACTTTATTTTAATTAATTACAAATATTTTATAACAATTGTTTCTCGTGCTGTGACCCATACCAGGATCAAACTCATAACCTCATTGGCAGAGATTGAATGAAAGAAATCTGTATGTATCATATGCGAGCACATGTCAACAGTTGAAGGGACAGGCTGTAGTGAGCGTGGAGTCGGACCTCGAGGCGTAAACCATGAAAAAAGAAAGAGCAAAGCTGTGAATTAGCATCCCGCGGTTTCCGGTGGAGTCGACTTCCCTTGCCAGGTGGGATGAGGTGGGGCGCTGCTCCCTTTGCTGAGCTCAGGTGTGTCCAAGACGGGTGGACAGCATCAACCAACCCCCCATGGAGCTCATAGACCAGCGGCCCCATCCCCACACACGAGCCTCTGCACCTCTCTTTCTCGCACTGCTCTCATACTGATTCAAAGAAAGCCCCATGTTGGGTGTGACGTTCAGGCGATCAGCCAATCTCACTATTTCATTTGAGTTTCCTTTTTGCTAGAGAATGTTTGAAATGTTGACGTCTCCCAAAAAATTCTGCCAAGAATCAAATATTTGAGAGTCCGTGCTCTTGGGGAAAGTGTGAGGACAATGGTCTTACAGAAACGTCCTTCTTTCACCCACTGTGCATCTACAGCTCATGGATCAGCACAAAAGAAAAAAGGAGTACATAATATAAAATAATATTTTAAAGATCCCTGATCATGTTTGTCTTTTGCCGCCGGTACTATGCAGATCCCTTAATGGTCCATGTTGGCAGATACGGATCCCTTTGTTGTTTGGTTATAGCAGCTGGTCTACAAGGCTCCAGGGTTTTCTGCCACCGTCCCAAAAATAATTTCAACCACCGTGAAGCCACTAAACCATCAAACATTCTAAATATGATCTTTTTACTTTGTTATAGTAATTTATAGTGTTTTTCCATAAAGACACACAATTAAAATTATATGGAAATAAAGTATTGTGTTTTTATGGATTAAAACAAATCTTGTAGTAGTTTTAATATTGTATTTTAAACTGCTTAGAGCTTTGTGTAAACAGGTCATAATTAATTTTTAATATCTATTTCTGTTGTTGTGAATACATTTCATTCAAACAATTTAATGTATTCAATTTTCTCACCAACACTAGATTTTACGAGACTTGTGAACACATCATGATAGTGTTATGATTTACCTTTTCCCAATATTAATGTTCACCAAGCAGAGCCTAAACGCATCCTAATGCACCTGAACAGAGCGACTAAACCTTCGTCACACCACGAACATCAACTGCTGCTTATCACTCATTTGTCACAAAAAGAGAGCACACACACAAGCCGACTGTCAGTTTGTCTGTGAGAGGCGTGCAGTCTGGAGTTTCCAGGAGCGGTTTGTCCTGTTGCAAGTCAAACATTGATGCGTGGGAATCCTCAAAGAAGACGCAAATAGGCCCTTTGAGCGCATCTCTCTGCATAGCTCAACACTCAGGCTGCAGAAAGACGACTGTGTTTTCTCAAACAAAGGCCAGAATCCAAGCAAATGATGATAGCGAGCGCCATGGGGCGAAAAGGACCTTGACTCTAACAGCCCTCAAGGTCAATTTAGCGTAGCGTTTCTCGCAGACACCCATTGATTTGTCTGCAAGGGAGAGACACACCCCCCTAGAAGACGTACTATTTTAAATCAAGTTGTGGTAAATAAATAGGAATTCATGGTACTTTCTTCAACGTCTCCTTTTTTTTTGAGTGGGCCATTACAAAGGATTTTGGCCAACGCATGCATGTTCTGTTAAGGTTTCAAATTGAGCAATGATACGAGTTATATGCGTGTGAAAAGAGAATGTGCTGTGACAATGCGCTGACACACACGCATGCAAACAAAGCCTGCCTGCAATACTGGCTGCGTGCCTCCTACATTTGAATCATTAGAGCTGCTCTATTAGAGCTATTTATCTGTGCACATATCATCGTTGCGAGGACAAATTAATGTTTGGTTTCTATTTCTCCAATTCTTTTTTTTTTTTTTACGAATCTATCATAAATTGTGGGAAGATACATTCTAGTGATTTGAAAGTGAACCTAAAAACCAACTGGCGGGATTGAAAAAGCATGTTTTCCTTAAACAATCGGCATACACCATGTATTCCAGCCAGAAACTGTAAAAACGTCATTATCATCAGATTTTCATCTTTCAGACAGCCCTTGAACATGTTACGTGCGATGAACTCCTCTGTCAGAAGAAGAACAAAACCTTAAAATTGTGATATTTCGTCACAAACATTGTATATGTCCCATTTAAAAACTGGCCCAGAATAAACCTTCAACTCTAACCACATCCTGTAAAAAAACATAAAATTCTGCGCTTCTCAGTGCAATATGAAGTCATGACTGTTCAGTTCCTCTGAACTGCACGCTGCTGTTCACAGTCCACTGAGGAGAGGACAGGAGAGAGCGGAAGTAGAAGTTGTAAAACATGTGAATAGCTCAATATAGTGTATAGCACGTAGCGTTATACGTGCACGCGCGTCATGCAGCTTCATACACCTTGCCCCCCCGCGGAGTGAATAATGGCCGACAGTAACGTCAGCCACCTATTGTTTCATCTATTCTGGGCCTCACTGAGCGTGTGCAGGCTGAACTTTGGACCCCTGGCGCAGGTGTAGTAGTCACGTTCGTGTGGTTGTTTAATGTCATCGGAGAGCGCCGCTCCTCGACACTGCGCTGTGACATCGGGACCCCGCCGTGATCTCTGCCAACTTCCTCTTTCCAGGGAGGTCCTTCGTGACAGGACGGGAACACTCCTTATCACTCAGCTGAAATAATTTTCCGTGGAAGGGAGTGGATGCTGAAACACACACACACACACACACACACACACACACACACACACACACACACACACACACACACACACACACACACACACACACACATACAGAGAGAGAGTGTCACTTAGTATTGCTCTTGCACCAATCTCTGCATTCCCTACATGTATTGTTACTTGTCAGCATGTGTAACCAACATCTCGGATCACGAATCAACGGATCACAAAACTCACAGATTGGATCAGCATAAAAGAACAAAGGGAGCAAATATAACTTTTAGAGATCCCTGGTCATGTTTTCTGTTGTCGTTAATATTAAATTCAGATCATGATGACCCAAATTGGCAGATACAGATCCCTTCATTTCAACCGCTCTGAAGCCAGTGTAAACCATCAAAACTCCGAAATATTATACTTTTACTTTGTTATCGTCATTTACAGTTCTTCATAAAAACACACAATTCAAATGATGGGGAAATAAAAGATTATATTTTATTGATTAAAACAAATCTTGTCATCAGTAGTTTTAATGATGTAATCTGCTTGGAGTTAGTGTAAACAGGTCATACTGGATTTATTCAAGTTTCTCACCAACACTACATTTTATGAGATTACATGTGAACACATCTTAATGTTTTTTTTACTAAGTGTTTATCACTGAAACACTCAGCTGAACACATTAGTCTGGACCGGGTGACCCATGGATATGGGGCTCCCTGACTGCTTCTTCTCACTTCTCAGTTCGCACATCCTTGATTCTTTTCCTCGCTTCCTATCTTTGCGTCTTAGCCCCTCCCACCTGAGATGCGGAGGAGGCGAGGAAGCGACACAAGGAGAGTTGACTTGAGGTAACAGGCATTGTTCGTGCATTGTTTTGTGTTCATGGCAACTAATATTTTGTCTCTGTTCAATTCACAATTGTGGCCTGACGCAACAAGAATGTGTCATGACTCTTTCGTACATAAAGGACACATCTGTCTGTCCTCACTCGCGCTGTTGCTCAATTGGCACGCCTCCGCTCTCCCTGATATGCTTTTTAGGATTTCTGACTTCCTTCAAGTTGGCACGCTGAGATCTATTTATTAGTGATGGCGAGATGAAGCTCCCTGAAGCATTGAAGCTTTCCATCTAATTGGTTCGCTCATGGGCCGGAGCTTCATGGAGCTTCATTTGCTCTACTGCGTCACCAAGTGGACAATAGATGTAAAACAGGCAGAGTGATCATAACGACACCATTATGATCATAACGACACCAACGACATCGGCTTTGGTGTGTGAAGCTTTAAATTGAATAAATTATGTTTGTGACGCCAATACATCAATTATTAACTTATTAATATTGTGTCTATCTTTATGATATAATGGCGGGGTCAAAATCAAAACTCGAAACCAATTGGGGGAGGGTTGTGATGTGACTGTGGGTCAGTGGTTAGAATATCTGACTTTCAGTCAGAGGATCGGTGTTTCGAGCCTCAGCTCTGCTTGTTGATGTGTCCAATTTTTTAAAAATAAGAACTTTTCCACAGTGCGGGGCTTTTTGAGACTATTTTGCCTGCTTTATAAAATACCCTTTCACAGGCACACATGAAGCTAGGTACAGAGAGGAAGGGGGAAATCCATTGAGTTTCTCTGCCTCTTATATTTCAAATCACACGGCAAACCCACAAACTATTTTCTGAATCAGTCACGTGGTACGGCCGGCTCGCGAGGCTTCGAACGTCACCGCATACGTCATCGACACAAGCCTCGATACGCGCTTCACCAAAATCTACCTGGATTACTCGACACGCGCATCGAAGCCTCGACACGAAAGGACACATCACTACTATTTATGAGTCACAGGAGGGAGGAGGGGGGAGACGAGGAGGCATAAAGTAGAGAGATAAGACTTAAGTGTACTTTGGGAGGTAGAGTCTTTGAAGTTATCAGACCTAGGATCTTAAGAGTGTGGTACTAACTAAAACAAATTGAAAAGAAAAACATCCAGAAAAAAACATTTAAAAAAACAATTTTTTTTTTACTTTGAATTTACCCTCGGGAAAATCTGCTTTACAGATGGTAGTCCAAACAAATATGTACAATACACACAATACATCATACACAATATCCATACCTCCTACACTGCCACTATCAATCATGGAAAAATAAGATGAAACAACATGGCATCCTTAGTTATATTTTTTTAAATAATAATAATAATCGCAGTTGGAACAAAGGACAATCTGAGACTGTCGGCCTACACTGAACTTTAGAAAGATCATCTTTGAAACCATTCTTCTGATTAATCCAGGGCTTTAACACTGGGAAAAATACCACATGTTTGGCAAGGAGATCATGTAAGTCAGAGTGAGAGTCTTTGAAATAGAAATAGAACAGAAAACACCGGTCCAATACTTTCCCCATTTTGTTTGACAGGCGACATGAGGGGTTCAGGGACTTTAGTCCTAACACAGTGATTTAAAATACCCCATGATAAAATTGAGTGCACTGCTGACTCTGACGCTGCAGAGCTCTGACGAGGGCAGTCACCTCTACCCTCATTTGCCTTATGATGAATAAAAATAACAGTGGCAAATAGTTGCAGACTAACTCAGGTGGTAAATATTATGGACAAAGTGAAAGAGTTTCAGTATGAGGGTGTTCAGTATGATGAAACGACCCCACGACAATGTTTCAATCCCATATTGATTAAAATGTTGCTACATCCGGATTGGTCCCAGGAAGTAGGTGATGACGCCATTTTACATTTGAGCCCCGTCCGACGTAAAACTGAAAAGATCAGACAAAAAAAAAAAGAATACAGAAACGTAGCACATATTAAGAGTGTATTATTTTATAAATATGTCTTTTGAAGACTTAAAACTGTAATAATGTGTTTGTCGTGATAATGATTTCCACCACAGACGCCATCCCTATCGCCTTCCTAAATTCAATCCTCAATCCATCTTTGTTCGGACAATAAAAGAACGTATAAGCAAAAAATGGTTGGCTATTAAAAAAAAACACAATACAACATGTGGCATGCACGGAGCTAATTTGGTGAAGCGTATGATTATGAGCCGTAAATGTAAAGCGACGGGACAATCAGTAATGATGGAGCCTATTCAGCATCACTCTCTCCCAGAGGTCCGGCTTTGTGAGTCGACGCCGCGGTTGCATTCATGTACACGCGGCACAAACGAAGACCGCCCAGACTCATATTTGCCCCTTAAATCAATGCGATTTCATGGCGCAATTATTCTGCCCTTCTCCTGATCCCATTCAAATGTATAACCATGTGTTTCTCATTAGACCTGAAGTGTTTCCGTGCAGCAGGAGAGTGAAGTGCTCGTACGAAAGGTACCTGGGGGCAAAACTCTCAGGGAAAATTGCGGTGGGAAGTGTGAATGGATGTTGTTTTCACCCTGGCAGCAGCTGGACACGGCGATGTAAAGCTCTGATTTTGTTCTCAGAATTGTGCGATGAAGGACAAGAGGCCCATGAGGGATATGGCGGTTGTCCGACTGCCACGCGACAACGGGAGATTTCACGTGAGAATCTTTGTGATTATTCTCACACTGTATTTCACAGTGTATTTTTTTTTCTTCTTTCATATATTGTTCAGGTAAAAGCTTTTTTTGATTACCAAACTTTTTTGCAGAGCCTGCTCGTCCGTGCTCATTCATCAAACAGTTATGCTTAACTAGCATGTTGCTTGTCAATTTCAGGAAATAAGAAGTAAGAAACAATCATATATCATATGCTAATGTTGCACTCTTAAAACAAACTGTCCAGAAACACATCCTTCTTCGGTTTACAACTTTTATCAAAACAAATCCACAGTTAAACACAAGCAAATGTTTTTGTAATAATTCATCAGACAAATCATACTGCTCTGGGGGGTTCTCCTTTTAGTCATTTTAACCGTCGAGAAAATGGCAGTTAAGTGAACGTACATGAAGAAAAAAAGAAACTGCTGATCTTTTACTGTGAAACAACAGAAAGTGTTGAGACTGCTTGAGCTCACACATTGACACAAAGAGGAACAGGCTAGAAAACAAGATATTATCGAAATATAGGAGCAACGGTATACCTGTCAATAACAATATAACAAAAATGCCCAAAGCCTCTATTTGACAGCGACACAAAATTGTATTCTAATGAATTTACTTAGTGTGTTCTTTCTTTTTTTATTGCACATCTTTTGGCTCAGAGCCATTCTAAAAACACATCTTTAAACTCTGCTACGAGGAATCTCCAAATCCTTGGTGTTCCATCAATGTTGGTGATGTCTTCTAAATAATACAGATGTACAGAAAAAGATGGTTAAATGAAGACATGTTTGATACCTGAAAAGCTCTCCATGAAGAGGATACTACTTGTATGATATCACAGCTTTCTTTACTGTGCTGCTGTGCTCTATTGTAGCTGGAGGGTTTGGCCGGGATCCTTCAGTGATGGTGTTCCTACAATAGACACTACATGAGACTTTATGCTTCATGGAGCAAGCACTGGTCAAGTTAAAGAAATATACCCTCACTGATCAGCCCGGCCGCTTGTATTCGAGATCTCGTTCTTTCGGTCACGACCCAGAGTTCGTGACCATAGGTGAGGGTTGGAACATAGACCGACCAGTAAATGGAGAGCTTCGCCTTCCGGCTCAGCTCTCTCTTCACCAGGACGGACCGGTACAGCGCCTGTTTTATTGCTGCAGCCGCACCGATCCGTCTGTCGATCTCCCGCTCCACCTTACCCTCACTCGTGAACAAGACCCCGAGATACTTGAACTCCTTCGCTTGGGGTAGGCAGTTTGTCCCCACCTGGAGGGAGCAATCCACCGGTTTCCGGCAGAGCACCATGGCCTCAGATTTGGAGGCGCTAACTCTCATCCCTGCCGCTTCACACTCGGCTGCAAAACGCCCCAGTGAATGCTGGAGGTCACAATCCGAGGAGGCAAACAGGACCACATCATCCGCGAACAGCAGAGAGGCGATCCCGAGACTCCCGAACCGGATCCTCTCCGCCCCCTGGCTGCGCCTAGATATCCTGTCCATGAAAGTCACGAACAGGACCGGTGATCAAGGGCAGCCCTGGCGGAGGCCAACACCCACCGGGAACGTGTCTGACTTACTACCGAGGATACGAACACAGCTCCTACTGTAGGCGTACAAAGACCGGATAGCCCGTGCCAACGGGTCCGGCACCCCATACTCCCGCAGCACCCCCCACAAAAACCCCCGAGGGACCCGGTCGAAAGCCTTCTCCAAGTCCACAAAGCACATGTAGACTGGTTGGGCAAACTCCCAGGACCCCTCCAGTAGTCTTGCAAGGGTAAAGAGCTGGTCCACTGTTCCACGACCGGGACGGAATCCGCACTGCTCGTCTTGAATCTGAGGTTCGACAAGCGGTCGGAGCCTCCCTTCCAGCACCCTGGCATAAGCTTTTCCCGGGAGGCTGAGCAGTGTGATGCCACGATAGTTTGAGCACACTCTCCGGTCCCCCTTCTTGTAGATGGGAACCACCACCCCGGTCTGCCAGTCCATGGGCACTGTTCCCGACCCCCATGCGACACTGAAAAGGCGTGTCAACCAAGACAGCCCAACAATGTCCAGCGCTTTCAGCATCTCAGGGCGGATCTCATCCACCCCTGGCGCCTTGCCACCAAGGAGCTTTTTGACTACCTTAGCGACCTCTGCCAGGGATATGGGAGAAACCACCCCAAAGTCTTCCGGCGCTGCCCCCTCTCCGGGGGACATGTTAGCCGGGTTTAGGAGTTCCTCAAAGTGCTCTTTCCACCGCCCGACGATGTCCCCAGTCCGGGTCAGCAGTCCCCCCCCCCCCCCCCTGCTGAGAACAGCCTGGGGTAGGCCCTGCTTTCCCTTCCTGAGCCGTCGGATGGTTTGCCAGAACTTCCTTGAGGCCAACCGAAAGTCCTTCTCCATGGCCTCCCCGAACTCCTCCCATGCCCGAGTTTTAGCATCCGCGACCATCGCAGCTGCAGCCCTTCTGGCCTGCCGGTACCCGTCAGCTGCTTCAGGAGACCCCTGGGCCAGCCAGGCCCGAAAGGCCTCCTTCTTCAGTTTGACGGCTTCCCTCACCCCCGGTGTCCACCACCGGGTTCTCGGGTTGCCGCCACGACAGGCACCGATGACCTTCTGGCCACAGCTCCGAGCAGCCGCGTCCACAATAGAGGCTTTGAACATGGTCCACTTGGGTTCCATGTCCCCAGCCTCCCTCGGGATTTGTGAGAAGTTCTTCCGGAGGTGGGAGTTGAAGACCTCCCGGACAGGGTCCTCCGCCAGACGTTCCCAGTTCACCCTCACTACACGTTTGGGCTTGCCAGGTCTTTCTAGCCGACTCCCCCGCCATCTGATCCAACTCACCACCAGGTGGTGATCAGTTGACAGCTCTGCTCCTCTCTTCACCCGAGTGTCCAAGACATACGGCCGCAGATCAGATGATACGACTACAAAGTCGATCATTGATCTCCGGCCTAAGGTGTTCTGGTACCAGGTACACTTATGAGCCACCTTATGCTCGAACATGGTGTTCGTTATGGACAAACTGTGGCTAGCACAGAAGTCCAACAACAAAACACCATTCGGGTTCAGATCGGGCAAGCCGTTCCTCCCAATCACGCCCCGCCAGGTTTCTCTGTCATTGCCCACGTGAGCGTTGAAGTCTCCCAGGAGAACTATGGAGTCGGCAGGCGGCGCCCTTTCCAGGACCCCTCCCACCGACTCCAAGAAGGCCGGATACTCCGAACTGCTGTTCGGTGCATAAGCACAAACAACAGTCAGAGCTTTACTCCCTGCAACCCGTAGGCGCAGGGAGGCGACCCTCTCGTTCTCCGGGGAAAACTCCAACATAGCGGCGCTCAGCCGGGGGCTCGTGAGTATCCCCACTCCCGCCCGGCGCCTCTCACCCTGGGCAACTCCAGAAAAGGACAAAGTCCAACCCTTCTCCAGGAGCTTGGTTCCAGAGCCCATGCTGTGCGTGGAGGTGAGCCCAACTAAATCTAGCTTGTACCGCTCCACCTCCTGCACCAGCTCCGGCTCTTTCCCCGCTAGCGAGGTGACGTTCTACGTCCCTAGAGCTAGTCTATGCTGCCGGCGATCGGCTCGCCCAGGTCTCCTGCCTGGCCCGCCGCCCGGTCTGCATAGCACCCGACCCCGATAATTCTCCCCGCGGGTGGTGGGTCCACGGGGTGACTGCTGCTCCATGTTGTTTCTTCGGGCTGAGCCCGACCGGGCCCCATGGGCGAAAGCCCGGCCACCAGACGCTCGCCGACGAGCTCCCCTCCTGGGTCTGGCTCCGGGAGGGTGCCCCGGTTTCCCTTGTCCGGGCGAGGTAACTTTAGTCCGTGGGCTGCAATTCATCAGGGTTTTTTGAATTTTTTTTTCGAATACAAGCGGCCGAAATGAGCTTCCTCCGCAGGGTGGCCGGGCTCACCCTTAGAGATAGGGTAAGGAGCTCGGACATCAGGAGGGAGCTTGGAGTCGAGTCGCTGCTCCTTCGTGTCGAAAGGAGTCAGCTGAGGTGGTTCGGGCATCTAGTCAGGATGCCTCCTGGACGCCTCCCATTAGAGGTTTTCCAGGCACGTCCAACTGGTAGGAGACCCCGGGGAAGACCGAGGACACGCTGGAGGGATTATATCTCCCGGCTGGCCTTGGAACGCCTCGGGATCCCCCAGAATGAGCTGGAAAGTGTTGCGGGTGAGAGGGAAGCCTGGGTCGGCCTGCTGAACCTGCTGCCACCGCGACCCGACCCCGGATAAGCGGCTGATAATGGATGGATGGATGGATGATCAGCCCGGTCCGTCTGCTGGCTCAGAGTCAGCAGAGCTTTCATTTGCAGAGTTGTGTGTCTGCTTATCACACATATGGGCAGTGGCAGCCGGCCAATAGAGGGCCATGGGGCCTGGCCACACCCACCTTGAGCCACCAACAATAAAAAATTAAATATATTTATTATATTATTTATTATAAAATAATAATAATAATAATATTAATAAATTATACAAATTGTCAATATTTGTGTTTTTGAGCTATGGAATATACCCAGTAATATACTACCCAGGACTATCTTTCGGAGGGGTATGCAACATGATATATATATGAATATACTGAATTGTAATAATAAGATGTCCTTATGATGTCAAAGTGTTGGAATAAATGTTAAATATTTAACTGCAAAGTAGTAATGCGTGATACCTTTTTTTGCATGAAATCATACGGGGATGTTTGCTGAAATTGATTAGTTGGCCCTACCAAAAAAAATTGCCACCACTGCATCTGGGGAAGCCGTGACTCAGATGTCCTCAACTATAAAGAGCTTGTGTGTGGCACTGCATCATCATGCATCTTCACCTATAAATATCCAAGCACTTCATTGTATTGCCATCATTAGGGAACAGAACAAACTCATTTAATTAAAACATTCCTGCCTCCAGTAGTCAGAGGCGGCATATGGGCTTGATCGTTTGTCCTGGGCAAGTTAAATGACGCGTTGGCTGGGGAATTTAGCAACTCACTTTCTATGTGGTAAAAGAATATTTTTTTTGTTGCTTTTTTCCCAGAGATGGAAGAAGCTACAGAGTGAGACATCTCACTTCCTTCTCATCTCTTTGGAGAGTTGCCTTTGTTGCACAGTAGTGAGCGGCGAGTAAGGACAAAGAGATCCTAAAAACACGTTGAGTGGATGTGATATGGATTAATTTACCTAAATGAATATTAAGCATAACAATTTAAATGATTTTAATTAAAACATGAGGGAAGACTGAAGTCAAATAGATTTATAGGACAAGTTATTAATAAACTAGCTAAGGCTAAATTAGTCTGGTGACCTCTGAATGTGCTGGTCATTGTTCAAGATTATATTTTCTATTGAATTACATGGTTTCTATTAAACAAAGTAACACGTTGATGGGATGATGGTGCTGGATGAAGTCAGGGAGTTACCAAAATGATTACAGTTCATCCTGTGGGGAACACGAATGCCTGAACTAAACTTCATGGCAAGCCATCCAACAGTTGTTGAGACGTTTTACTCAAAACCATGAAAGTGAACCTCACGGCGGCGCTAGATGAAGAGCCAGAGGAGCCCCGTAGTCGGTAGAAATCATCCTCTGGGGGGCATGAACGTCCAAAGTGGCGTATTGATCGACCAGCATTGCGCTGCTTGCATGTTTGATCTCATCTTAAACAGTCATAGTCTGGGGCTTAAAACTTTGAACTGGATTGTTCCAAGGAGTGATGCTTTCTAGGACATTCGAGGCAGCGGCCAAACTACTTTCGGGCTTTGAGATTCCTTAACTTTGATCGGTTCGACATCTGAAAGCGTCGTCTTTGATACTCCGAGAATGCGGCACGGATGACAGATGACACCGACGGGGAGAGCAGTTCCCCGAAGAACGAGAGGGAAAGGAGGAAAAAACAAAAAAACAAAGGGAAGGAAAGAGAACGAGAGTAGCACAGATCATGGTGGTGAAAGAGAAGAAATGAAGAAGAGAGGGATGGTGGAGGGAGGCGGGGTAGAGATTAAGGAAATGAGGGGCTGCTCTGGAGGGCTTTAGTTACTTAGGTAGAGAATACAAAGTGTCAAGAGAAGAAAAAAGAAGAGGATGGAGAGGTCACTCCATCTAAAGAGCTGTGTTTCACTGTCACAGTGCGACAGGTGAGAGGGGTGTAACACGGATAGAGGATAACATGTCACTGAGAGGTTGTTAAAAAAACTAAACAATGCAAGGTCATCACCTTTGCTCAAATAAGCACTTTGTCAACGACAAGATGGGAAATTATCTTATCTTAATTATCTTGCTTTGTTTGCTTTTGTAAAACTGCTTTCTTGATAGAAATTTAAAAATGCATAATTTCCTGATGTTTCCCAGGAGAGGCTATAGAGTGATATTATCGTGACAATAAGTGACCAGATATAACAGTTGTGTCGCCACTGATTATTAGTATAAATGTTGGAAATCTGTACAGGCTACCGTAGAAGTCTCGAAGATGGGCTGCACAATGACACTCTGATTTCCAATTAGATTATTACACCGTCATGGTGTGACTGTAAGGGAGGAAACTCAGCACTGCACTGCAGCTCTCAATGAGGGTAGCAAGGTCACCACATTCTGCAGATTTTTTTTTTTTTAACGGAGCTAATGTGCAATTCATAGTTAACATGGAAGGTTATGCCTGGCAATGTGTGATTTACAATAACAGCATTGACCCCATTTGACTCGATTTGCATGAGTCACAACTTATACACTCATACAAAATACATGTTTTTCTCTCCAGCAGAAGCATATGGGAGAAACGTCTATATATTCACCGTAATAATCTTCAGATACTTCCCAATCACTGCGTTGTGCCGGCCGCACATCCAACAAGGAAAACATGTAGCTTGTTCAGCATGACTTTTGGTGGGCGGTGCGATGAATACAAATATACTATCTATAGATACTATACTGTTTATAGATAGTGGGACATATATATATATATATATATATATATATATATATATATATATATATATATTTGTGTTTCAGAGCTGTCTGACATTCAGGCAATAAAACAGACTCTTTTTTTTTAAACAGAAAATGCCAAATGAGGAATCCTAAGTAGCTGAACTCATTACAATCTATCCTAATTAATCACAGGCCTGTTGGACGGTTGTGTTTTTCATATGGCTCACACATTTGAATCAGGTTCTCTCTGTAACAGAATGAAAATCGTCACCTTAGTTCCATTTGCTCCTGTCTAGTGTTAAGTTAATAAGATAAAACGAACGTGTAAAGGCGGGTACACCTTGACTGGGGGACGGGGCGAGCAAAAAGACACAGCAAGGTGTATAATTGCTCCCGTCCTCAGGGGCACACAAGGTGGCAAAGGTCAAGGCCGTCCATCATGCTCGGGTGAAAAGTCACTGGCCCGTCCCAGTGAGCCTCACGCAGACGGTGCTCAGGGACTCAGAGGCGCCAGGTTTTGTCACCTCAGACGCCCTCTGAGAACGAGGACAGGGTGCAGTTGTAGCTTTCTCTCCTCGGACACCTTGCGTTGTCGAACACACAATGGGAAAGTACATGTTGAACACAAACTACACAGCTCAAGCATGCAGAGCACTAATGAGGCTGTTCTCAGAGGCCGCCACTTATTAAAGGTGTGCATTCGCCGCACAGCATGTGAAGCAATTGTCAGAATCAGCCGGTCGTTGCCAGCCAGACGAATCACGAGCAAGATCTGGTTCCAAATTTAATTACATTTGATATGTTGTTGAAACCATTCCGATGAGTCACACTGAGGACATGAAAGTGAAAACTGGTGTGCTGCTGAGAGAGAGAGAGAGAAAGAGAGAAAATATATAGTTGAGTACTGCATCATCTGAGGGTAGGCAAGTCAGTGTTTTGCCGCTGTTTATTAAACAATCTCCATCCATACTACCACGTCTGAAAAGGTATATCACATGGTGTGTGTGTGTGTGTTTGTGTGTGTGTGTGTGTGTGTGTGTGTGTGTGTGTGTGTGTGTGTGTGTGTGTGTGTGTGTGTGTGTGTGTGTGTGTGTGTCGGCCCTCTGTACTTGATAAGGAGTGATAAGGAGGGCGTTCAACCAGAGGAAGGTTCCAGCCACAACAGTTAGCTGTTGGGCCTCTGGGGAGGATTAATGAGGTTGCACCAGCCTGAGGCCATCATCCCATCTGTGGTATCAGATGTAACTGATGTGGAATTATCAATTGTCACATTCACCTGTCCCAGTGTCTCTCTCTCGCTCTCTCTCTCTCTCTCCATCTGTTTGCGTGCCTCCTTTTGATGAAACAGACAAAGCACTCGAAAGGTTGTAAATCATAAATACAAACTGTCATTTTACAGATTAGCTATTTGACCTTTTCTTTTGTATTTTCCTCCTTAGCTCAAAGTATGCATGCTTTTGTAGCATGAGCTCCATTTTATTTAAAAAAAAACGTATTCTAGGAATACTTCCTCCTCAAAATGACTTGCTTATTTAACTATTCTAGTGGCGGGCCGTGAATTTTCTACCTGCGAATTCAGTGGATCAGCTGTTTAAAAATAATTATAATACATGTAGTGTATTTGTGAAAAAAATAAAGAATTGACGGTCCGCCACTGAACTATTCTTACACCTGTATTACCTTGACTTTTTGAGGGAAGCCTCGTTTTGCTTTTTTCTCGCATGCCTGCACGGGCGAACTGACAATCAAAAACGATCATCTTTGCTGCAGACATATATCTCCACAGGTGGGAATTTGACCTGATTCCATGAAACAATTGTGAACACATTCTCCCTATCTATATCTATGTATATATATGCACGTACAGGGAATTATACAAGTAAACATGACAGAAAATATTCAAGGTAAGCCAACTGTAGGGGGGTCAGTGGTGATTGTCAAGTCAAACAAGCACTAATTATAAGTAGCTTACATGACATTATGAATAATTAAATATGCCACTTTTAACGGTTGTCCGCTCTCCAGATTTTCTGCTCTCCAGATTCATTATGTGTTGGGATGAAAAAAGTATGCACGCTCCCCCATTTCTCCTGCACTGTAACTTGTGTCGCTCAGTGCTGACCACCAGACCCCCCTACACACACACACAATTTGTGGGTTTAAGGCCTTAGTTGGTCAGTTGTATATTTGCAGAAAAATAGCAAAACCAAGTGGTTTTGTTGCAGCAGGTGTGATTGATTGACAAACACACACATGCAAATTGCATATACTCTCCCCTTTTTGGATCCTCCGTTCACCACGGAGGCTAGCAGGAAAACCCAGGTAGTAGAATTCAAGGTAACGCTGGCTGAGTAATTAAATGATATACTGTATATGCATATATACAGTATATAACTGGTAATTTTGTAATTGAAGTATTCCTTGAAGTGACTTTTCTTTGGTCACCTTGGGGGCAGCGGAACAACCTGTAAACATGGACTTCTTAACGCTAAGTCCCTCGAAGCAGCCGTTGGATCAATCTTAACTCAACGAATGGTCGTCCATTATTCACTCTCCTTTCAGCTTTAGCTTTATTCTTCACCAACTCTGTTGGATAAAAAAGCTCCATCTCTTCGGCTGCTGAATGCTCAACTACGACCGCGCTGACGTTCCTGAACAAGTGAGGGGCAGGCCAACACGCTGGAAAGTCATCAGAGTCCGCATACCAGCGAACGCCGTCACGCTCGCATTGCCCACGGGCCTTTTAGAGTTTGTAACGGGCCAAACCGGCAGTTCTGCAGAAGGAAACCCGCACGTGGCAAACCTGTTGGACCTTCCCTCTTTTGGGCAACATCCCTAACCAGTGACTCACCTGCTGCACCGACTGTAAAGCACGCAGGCTTCACAGGATGTGTTCAGGCACAGTACTGAGTCTAGGTTTCGGCAGTTACCATTCAAACAACCACACCTTGCCGGAGAAGCCATGTTTTATTTTTGTCTTTTTTATCGATTAAAAAAAATAAACTTTTTAATATTTACCTCCACTGTTGATTTTCCCCGTCCGGATCGATTCAAACTTGACGGATGAGATAATGTTCTGGAAAGTGTTGTTGTTCTTTATATAAAGTATGTGTCATATAGTATGTGTATGCAGTTATTTCTACATATGTGGATGTGCGTATTTTATATTACTCTCAGTAGTGAGTGACAGAGGGAGGGAGCGATAGGCACAGAACCCGGTTCTTTTGCAGACGCGGCGTCGCTTGGCGCCACGGTGACTCACTTATAATAGCATTGGCTTTTGTCTTTGTCCCTTTCTGGTGCTTAGCACGCACCGCCCACGAGTTAGGTGCAGCAAATTATCGGTGGTGGTACTGTACATTCTGCAACAAGCTCATAATTGAGAACAGCAAATTTTGTTTTAATTGATTCACCTGTTTCGCCTGATTTGCTTTACTTGGTTCTGTCACTCATCCTCCCTATCTTTGATGGCTTTGATACTTCTAGACTAGACTACTGCAACTCCTTATTATCAGGCTGCTCTAATAAATCTTTTAATCTCTCCAGTTGATCCAGAATGCTGCAGTTTGTGTACTAACAAAAATTACGAAAAGAGATCACATTATTTATGTATTAGCTGCTCTGCACTGGCTCCCTTAAGGAGCTTATAGTACCATGTTACCCCACTAGGGAGCTTATAGTACCATATTACCCCACGAGAGAGTTCATAGTACGATGTTACCTCACTGGAGTGCTTATTGTACCATGTTACCCCACAAGAGAGTTCATAGTACCATGTTACATCACTGGAGAGCTTATTGTACCTTGTTACTCTAAGAGAGAGAGAGCTTATTGTACCATATTACCCCACTAGAGAGCTTATTGTACAATGTTACCCCACTAGAGAGCTTATTGTACCATGTTACCCCACTAGAGAGCTTATAGTACCATATTATCCCACGAGAGAGCTGCGCTCATTGAATGCAGGGCTACTTGTAATTCCTAGAGTCTTAAACAGTAGGATGGGAGCCAGAGCCTTCAGTTACCAAGCTCCTCTTCTATGGATCCAGCTTCCACTTTCAGTCCGGGGGGCTGACACAGTCACCTCATTTAAGAGTAGACTTAAGACTTTCCTCTTTGATTGCGCTTATAGTTAGGGCTGGCTCAGGTTTGGACTGGTCCAGCTCCTAGATATGCTGCTATAGGCCTAGACTGCTGGGGGACATCTGAGGATACACTTCAATTCACATTATCTGTGATTATCACATAACTCTTCTTCTTCCCCAGAGCCTCTGTGCTTTCTCGCCTAAAAAGTTTCCATGGATCGTGGCTGTGTCTGGAGCCGGTCCTGTCTCCTGCCCCCTACCTCTTACCTCCTGCCATGGCGGCCCTGCTGATGCCCCTCCTCTCTATCTCTTTCTGCTGACATGGATCGTGGTTATCTGGATCATGGTCCATGCCTACCACTCATTATATGAATAATTTCTGTCATATTCATTGAATGTGCTGTAACTCTGTTACGTTGGTCATTATGTACACATGACATCTATTGCTTCTGTCCATCCGGGGAAAGGGATCCTCCTCTGTTGCTCTCCTGATGGTTTCTTCCCATTTTTTCCCTGGGAAAGGTTTTTTTCTGTTTTTTTGGGGGAGTTTTTCTTGATCCGATGTGAGGTCCCGGGTCAGGGATGTGTGTGTGTGTGTGTGTGTGTGTGTGTGTGTGTGTGTGTGTGTGTGTGTGTGTGTGTGTGTGGATGTGTGTGTGTGTGTGTGTGTGTACTCTAATGGCGGAGACTGTTTTTCTCTTCAAGTGTTTGTAGCGAGCGATGCTATCAGCAAACCACAGGCGCCGATAGAACGAAAGCAGAAAACAAAATAACAACGACTTCCAATCTGCTTTTCTGGCTAAATGTGTGGTCTGCTCAAAGAACAGCGGCAAAGGACTCGGCTCAGGACTGGTGGCTGTTGTGGAGACCCCGTGGGTGTGTCACATGGACACGGTACATTGCTTACTTTGGGCAGACTGTATGTCAAGTCCCAGGAGTAGGTTGTATTAGCATTATGACATTAACACTTGCAGTTACATGGTCCAAAAATAAAAAAATAAATAGTTCTAGCTTCCTGGATGTGGAAAGTAGGTCGAACAAACTAAAAACAACGTGCGCGTTTGTCTCAAAAGAAGGTGTGGCCAGAAGCATTGTCGCGCATTGTTATTTCTAGGCAGCGTTTGACGACATTGAGCAACAAAATTCTGGTCTGACGTCAATGACGCTGTATTTCTGTTTTTTTTTTGTTTGTGTACACCTGCTATTTATTTTTATTATACACGCACGTAATCGGTGTGTTTGCTCATGTGCACTCGAACAGAGTTGTGGCTGGGACAGAGGATCGGGGAAACAGCCGACGGCATTCACATGCATGTTGCGTGCAGAAAGCTTAGAGGCTTGATTATCCCAAAGCTCTTTCAGACGCCGAGCCCCGATAACGTGACCAACCGCCATGAGAAGCCATCTCCCAACCATGATGGAAGGTATTGATTCAACATTTTGTTAATATAATAACTCTTGTATGAAATGCTGTCACTGGTTCATGTTAATTTAGTTGAGGCTGTTGTTACAGCATGATGTGGTTGATTAAACATCAGGCAACATGCAAGTCACACTGCCAAAGTGACAAAACACACACAATAAATCTCGTGAGACATTCAGGGATTCATGCCAACGTTTCCCCAGCGGATCGGTTACATAACCTTGTTTCGTCAAGATGCAATATGACTTGAAGCACACGGCAACGCCACTTCTTTTACCAGCCGGACTGTTCAGTGTGCAACCAAAACAATTATGCCTGTCAAAGCAGGATGCTGTGTGTTATGATCACTCTTTATTTCCATCAAAGTGACAGGTACATTTCCAAAAACAACTCAAGGATATGATAAGATCTTGTGGGGCGTCATATCTTGGCAACACCAGGCTTTTGGCAAAACAGATCACACTATCCTGACTGAGAGAGTCGGATGGGAAGTGGTGCACTGATTATTTTAGATGTGATGCGTCTATTTTTGGCATTTAAGAAATTATTAAAAAACATTCCACATTTAAAAATTATACAAATTCATCAAGAGTTTGCCACTAGTAATGGCATTAATGGGACCAACTAGGCACAGATATGTGTCTGTATATAGCACCTTTCAATGTGTAACAAGGGTGCTTTTTCAAAACTTACCTCAAATATTAAACTATTACGACTCCTTAGAGGATGTGTGAATCTAATCATGTTTTTCACATGTTTCTAGAGTCTATTTACCCCAAAATCTAAAATCTAATTATTTGTTTAAGCGCTATTTATCAATCTAGATTGTTTTGATGTGAGTAGCCGAGTTGGCCAATGGTATGTCTGCCTTCTCTCCAATAGAATGGGACTCAACAGCAATGTCCCTTTCCAGAAGTGCTGACACGGCTCCTCGAGGTCCTCCACAGACCTTGTTGTGAGCAGTTTCATGTCGGAACTTTGGTTGAAAGAAAATAATCCCATAATATTCGGCAGACACCTCCAACACTCTGCAACTCGCACCGAAACCATCTGGACTGATATATAGCATGACAGGTAAGAGGAAAAATATGCGCTTTTGATTTTGAGGGTGTACTAATATTCCACTTAATTTCAATCTGGGTCACTGGTGGCCAGAAAGTTGCGGGGTTTGAACCCTTGTCCAAAAAAGGTGCAGCATTTGGTGTCGGTCACCACATTGTGGCAGCCTTCAGAGCCCAAACACTCAATCATGTAGCCATGTGTTGAAGCGTAAAAGTGCGTTCATAACGCACCGTATGACGAGAAATGAAACGCGAAAGCTGGATCGATTCAATTTGACTTTGTTCAGATTCATAATATCTTTATACATTTCAAAAGGATTCCGCTTTTTTATTCAACCTTTTGTCCCATTGAAGTGAGTGGAATGCTCAAGCTTGCTCATTTTACCCTTTTTTTATAAACCCCTTTGAAACTATTTCATGCTTAATCATAGCTATACTGTACAAAACTCCCACTTTTCATTTGCTTTATTCTGACCTTTTCAGATGTTAGCATGGGTGTGTACACTTGTCTCCATGCCGTGTGGCTGTGTGAGAAGACAGAAGAAAATGCAGCCAGGAGTCAGTGGGTTCCCCTTCAGCTAATATTAGCTTTCAGTAATTAAAAAATGAAGGCAATGTTAGAGAAAGTCAGTTATTTTGTGTTGAACCAACCCCACACTGTTTTTTTGTGTTAAAGTTGGAGAGAAAGAGCAAAGGAAGAAGTATTTGGTAACTTTGGGGAACTAAATGGCCAAGTAGTAAATCGACTCCTCTTGACTAATCTATGGTGGACAGTCCGGTCAGGAGAGGGGGCTCGGTGAGATAGTTAACGGTAATGCAAGAGGCCCGTGTCTGATAAGGGCTGGGGGGAACTGTCCGGCCCTCAGCGTGCGCTATGTGCATGAGGCGATAACACACATCAACACACAGGACTCTTAGAAAACACGATCCGCGTGCTGATGAGCCGAAAGCCTCTCACCGACAGGGTCCCCGTGAATCCTGGTTTCCATTTGAAGTGTGGGTGAATATTTGCTGCACTTTTCCATTAATTGTTGATGTTATTGCCGATGAGATAGAAGAGAAAGGAATATATGCAACTTAATTTTTTTGTAATAGTAATCTCTTAATAGAACAAGCATAAAACTACATCTAAAAACTCATTTCTCATCTCAGAAGAGTGAAGGAAATCCTTAAAGACGCGTCTCGCCCCGTCATCCTTGGATATAATGATTAAGGCACGGCAGCCACCATTCTGAGGAACATAAGGAAGAATAACAATCAGCTCACGTGCCTCTTTACAAACTGGGAAAGGAAAACTATTTATACTTTTATGATACTTCCATTCACTGCTAGACCTCCATCTATCAAACATACTGTGGTTTCCAACAACTCACAAAGCAGGACAACCCACACTGTTTCCTAAAATTACTTTTACATGCAGCTAAGTTTGGGTTTTCTATTAACAAAATGGTGGGATGTTGTTAATTAACATTTGATATGCTTTTGCATACCAACAAGCCATGCAGGGATTGTAACACCAACCAAACAATTAATGGAACGAACTCCCCCCCCGGAACCACCAAATGACCCAGAAACTGAAAACATCGTCATTTACATAACTTTTTCCTTTGATACCATCAAATCTCAGTGAGGAAAATGAGCTGTTAAACAGCCAGCCAGATTAGAAAAAGAAAATGTGTCAGGTTTCTTTGCGTGTGTGCAGACGTGTGATTATAGCAGATCACCTCTTAGGTCAAGTTTGCTTTTGGTGCTCCGCTTGTTGAAACAGACTATTACAGGCCGGAGACAGACTTGGTCAAACAGCAGTTATCTGAAGTGGTTCCCCATTAGCTCTTGTAATAGGGGGGGCGGGGGGGGAGATTTAGCGAAGTCAGTGAGCAAGTATGGTAACAAATTAGGGAGTGAGAAAATGTAGTCGAACCGATTTGAAAAGGTCGAAAGATGAATGTGTTATCAGCTCAACCCTGTGCAAAACATACAAAGCAAAGACCACCTCTGGGGGGGAGTTTACACAGCAGTGAGGATTTAGCCTTGTCAGTGTTATACTCTTGTGAGAAATTACATCATTGGCTATCAACAATGACAAAGAAAGAGAAAGACAAACAAAACTATCATAGCTATCTGGAGATGAGTCCACAAAGTAAATCTGCCCTTTCATCGTCGGTGGAGCAGCTACATGGGTTTCTCTTTATGACGGCGCGGAAAACAGTCCTCGGTGTCTGCTTCCTTCAGAGAGAGAGCAAAGTATTTTACTCTTTCCTTTTCTTTCTCCCCCCTTTCATTTGTTACTCGACCGGCTCTTTCCGACATTTTATCGATCAAACAGAGAAAATCCGGTGGAATTTGATTTTACCCCAAAAGAGGAGCAAATCCTCATCAACCAACAAGTAATGACAACTACTATGTACATCTAAACTGGTGTGTGTGCGTCTCTGCGTTTGGCAGCGTGATTTGCCGATAAACCCCGGGTGGGTGTACGAGTGTGTTTTGCTTGTGAGATCACTGTCGCTCTCTTTTGAAGGAAGCCCTGCGGCTCTTCGGAGCCTAAATCTCATAATGGCCTCGGATGCCGCCCCATATCTTAGTGACAGCTATTTCGAAAAGCCCGGGCAGGTTTAATGCGCTGTACACCACATGCTACACTAACGGCGCAATACAAACAATAGGAAATAAATTATGAAACACCTTACCGTTGCAAAAAACGGATTTGTGGTTTGGCCACGATGTGACGGGCTTTACAGAACAGCTCAGTGCTTAAAGGTGGACTGGCTTGTTAATAACTTGTTTACGTGTGATATGTCATAGTAGAATAATTTTTTTTCTTGGTTTCAGTTCCTTTTCTCTTCTTTCTTTTGTGAGGAAACGATGTGCTTTGGTGTGTTTGCTTTACATTTGCAGTTCAGAAACAACATAATTTAAAGGTTATTTGGGAGTTCATATTGATTCAGTAAAGATTAGAAATGACGAGAGCCAACATTTTGCATTGAATGAGTGTTACTCGATATCAGCCATACGTAGATATTCTGTCACATCAGAGCCCAAGTGAAGCGCTATCACCGCCATCAAAGAGAAGGAATGTGGATTACTGATACCTCTAATAAAAAAACACGAGCTGCAAAATGAAGTATAAGTAACATTTATATTTAAAATCTCAAATCTGCATTCTTCAACACCAACCAAAAAGTCCCTCTCTCCCAATACCAAGCTCACTCCTCTCCCCTCCTCCAGGATCCCAGCCTGGTCCGAGTCACTCATCCTGCTCTGCTCCTCTTTGTCTCTGCTGGGGGCGGGGGCGGGGGTAATTGGTTAAGCCTGCTCAGGTGAAAGCAGACCTCTTGTCTGGGGACACAAAACCGTCTCTCTGTGTATGTCTGCAGCGCTGCAAGGTCAAAAGGACATGCTGTTTTCGGACACACACACACACACACACACACACACACACACACACACACACACACACACACACACACTCTTCACTCATCCTCCAGACCCCCACACACAATCACAGCCGCTACCTGGGAAAGGTAATTATTTGCTCTCCTGTCTGTCTCCTGGCTTTCAGGGCACTCATCTGCCAGGTCTGAGTAGAAACAGAGACAGATTTTTTTTTTAAGTTTGTACCCCGCTCATCTCAAATCCACATTGTATACACTTTGTATCTTTTCTGGAAGTTTCTAATAAGCTGTAAAAAAAAAAAAAAAACGATCATAAAAACTTTGTATTTTATTTTAATAAAATGTCTGCGCTCAAACCATGCGTAGCGGTGCATACTGCCACCACTCCGCGTGCTGCAGCAGGATGGGCATGACACATTGCTCCCTGTCCAAGAGAACACCATGTAATAGAACAAGATGTCAAAGTGTGCTGCCAGCTGACAGAGGTGCAGTTCGGCCTGCACAAACACGATGATGTGAACATTGTCGTTAAACTACATGCAAACATTCCACGCCAAGATATGACACGGGAAAAACATTATAAAGGCTGCCTTATGAAAATATGAAGAGTAGCCCTTTGTGATTTCCAGAGGACGAAGCCCGGCGGCCAAGTGATCGTTAGCTTTGCCGCTGGGAGCATAGTAGCATGCAGAGGTTAGCATTTAGCACGAAGAAGTTTTACTGTGTGGCTGTAAACTTTGGTCATCATGAATAAAGATAGAAATTTGGGGTTATCTTTTTCTATAAACGAGTCAATTTAACATTCCAGTTTTGAGACATATCAGGTAAGAAGGCATGGATGGTCACCAGCATATTACCTTTTCCCTGCAAAACTACAATGTCATCCACACCCCGAAATGGAAACTTGACCTGACTGACACTTACCAGCCTGTCTTGTTGCACTGTATTTCACGGTTGTCTTTTATCGCTTGAAACTAACTAAGTGACGCAGCAAACTAAGTCACTTGAAAAAACGTTTACTCTCAGCACTGAATTATCTAGATGATTATGACCTCTGCACTGACAGCAAAACCTATATTTACCACTCATGCAAAGGAAGAGCAGGGGAAAGGTGGTGCTATGCAAATGTTATACAATCATCTCATTTTGTGCATGAAGAGCAATGAGCTGACTCCCGCATACAGAACAACACAACACAGTTAACAATTTATGTTCACAATGACACTGTCAACACGATGATGCTCATTAGGCGCAATGTTCACCATGTTCACCGTCCTAGTTTTGCATGTTGACATGCCAGCATTACCTAATTTGCTCCAAACACGGCTGAGAGGACGAGTCGCACAAATGGCTACAAATCACCCTGAGGGGAACATGAACGTCCGTACCGAAAGGCGTGCCAATCCACCCAGGAGCTGTGAAGACGTTTGATTTCAAACCTGAAACGTGTTGAGATAAATCACTCTGGACCAAGAGGGGGAGGGGGGCAGACAATACTGACATTATTACCGTCTCTGTAGCTTCCAAAAATAAGTCCAAAATTGTTCACGTCTCACCAAAACTCCACAACAGCGGGCAGCAATAATCCACCGAGCGCCGCATATTTGAGTGGCAAAACTCCTCTCTCCAAGATTTATGGTCTGCATGGGTGGCCCACGCTGGGAATCTAACTCCTAAGCCACCCATGAGATGCCATATTGACACAGAATACACAGCGTTACACACAATGCATCACCCCTTGGCCTTTCACTCAACCGTGTTGTGCGCCGGCTTTCTTTAGCTTCCCCGTTGCCCATGACAGGAGGGGAAATAAATGAGGAAAGTCAGAGAGCACTACGTCATTTGACATCCATCAAGGGTATTTGAATTTGTACGGTTGCGATTTCCTAAAGCTGAACAGGCAGGAGATCATTCAGGTGTCGAGACTCGGGTTTCTTGGGAGTTCGCAGGAGTTCGTGTCCCGCACAACAAATTCCCCGCGGAAACACTCAGGTTTCTCATGTTTTTGGTCTGAGGGAGAAAACTGGGTGCAAGACAGGAACACGTAATTCGATAGGCACGCACGCAGAAATGAACACCATTATGTGTCAAATAATAGCCAGAATTGTCCACCGTCGTATGTTTTCCTTATGCCTCGTACAAAAGTTCAACAATGGGTGGGATTTTTGTTCCTTTTGTTGTTGAGTCTATCTGGAGCATCGTGGCTGTTAAGAAAAGTTACGCAGCTCAGCCACTGAAAGGCGAGCTAAGTGGAGCAGCCAACATGGACGCCGAGCTATCGTTTATTGCCCCAAGAGCACGAGGATTGCTCCGAAAGAGAGACAATATGCAGCCAAAGCAACCCGATTCCAACTCCCTGTTTCCCACACAATGTTTCTTCCGCTGTTCCCTCTTAAATGACGCACCTATTGTCAGACATTTTCTTTAAACTGCGAACAACTTGTCATGATATAAGCAAGCTATTTAAGGAACAAAGTTGGGCAACTCACAGCGGTGTCGGGTCCCAGAGTCTTTGACGAGGTGTCTTGTGTTTCCTGACCTTTCAAAGAAAAGAATAGAATACAATTTTGTAACAACAATTTACACGATAATCTCGCCACAAAGTCCATTTTCAAGTTAAATTTTTAAACCAATGTGAAAGATAAATCCTTTAGATCCTCAGAAAAATGGTGATTAGTGAATCCAAGTTGGCAACCTCACTTGCTAAGTAAGATCATGTGACTTAGTTGTCATCTGTATTTAAAACAATTGTGTTTCTGAAGGTGTTTCAGCTTTTAGGATTTACTCCAAAGGGGCTGTTCACCAAAGTTCAAGATTCAAGATTTTTTTTTAATTATTGTCATATGCACAGATAACAGGCAGTTATTCTGTACAATGAAAAGCTTATTTTTCTGGGTCCTCCTAACACACAGAAAAACTTAAGGCAATAAATAAATAAAAGTAAGGCACAAAATATAGTGACAGTATTGCACAAAAATATGTATAAAGTGCACTATGCATTGCTACAATATCCAAAGTATGGCCGAAGTCACAGCAGCAGCCATTCACAGTTCAGTGGTGGGGGTGTGTTGTGTAACCTCACTGCTACCAGATTTGATGTGGACTATTTATTTCAATCAAAGCAGTTCATGGCAACCCTTTCAATGTATCAAAACTACCAAGAGCATATCTTCCCATATTACTGTTTTCATTGTTACAAAATGTTACGCCACCGTGTTGCAGGGCCAAAAAATGGACTATTGCGAAGTAAACCGAGCCCCATTGGATTCAAATGGAAAGAAAGCATTTAAATTAGTGAAAAGCTGATGTTCCAGAAACACAACTGGTTACAACTGATTCAAATGGTAATACATTTCAATGGTTTCACTTGCCGCCTTTGTGCTGTCTGTAACCTCCTGATAGGTTCCTTCTTATCGTTTGACACTGCTAGCTGTCTCTCAGAGTTGAATTTGTAAATTGTTTTCTCTCCACTTCAGCCTCCTGTCCAGGCTAAAACAAAGTTTATCTCCCAAATCAAACAGATCTTTTTTTTCAAGACGGCCTCGAGTGTGTATAAATCTCTGTTTTGGTGTTTCAGTGCATACAAACAGACCATCTCAAAAATGATGGCACACGCCAGCCCGATGAGAGTCAGTGGGCTGGTCTACAGACTGCCAGTAGAATTAAAAAATAAATACAAAATCTTTGTGACCATTCACTTTAAAGACCAATACAGATGATTAATCATTATGGTGAAATGTTGGCTGCAGTGTGCAGTTTTGTTGTTTCCCTAATTGAAGAGAAGGCAAAGAAAAGGAGGCTTAATGTTGTGTCATGGTCTTGTTTCTTAAAATCTAAGCCTTGATTGGATAGCTTTCGTCCTGCTCTTGATTACTTCCCTGAGAGTCTCTCTTGATCATTCGGTTGCCAATTCTATGCTTTCGTTTGAGTTTTTTTTGCTCAATGTGTGTAACAACATCTAGGACGCATGGGCTCGATATTTTCCCCAAATCACAAATTTCTTTACATTAATTCGGAGGTTCGTGATGAACATTAGCACACTGCCATGGAAACACACACACACACACACACACACACACACACACACACACACACACACAAAGGGAAGTCCCAACAGGTGGAACAGGTAAACGGCCCTTGAGATAATGAATGACTGGTAGCAGGGAACCGGCCAGATTCTCAGCTCTTGCTGCAGGCTGATGTGGAGAAATAAAAGAGCTGAAACCTAGACAGAAAGAAGTGAGACCGGTTCTTGCCAGTGCACTTGAATAAAGTGCTGGATCAGGTGGAACAACAGCTGCTGGCCTCTAAGTTTTTAGCTGATCAAACTCACTTTTACATCAAACACATTGTCCTGTGCCAAAACAGCGGGTTATGGGTATAGTGAATGTAGCAATGAAATAATTATAAGCAAAAGACAACAGGCAAATATGTAGGTGATAAAAACAATTTGGTCATTCTGCCATTCATTCCCGGGTGTATGGGTGTTAGCTGCTGGGGTAGAGGAACAATCACACGTCACAACCCGACTCAGAGAAGACCGGAGCCGGCGCGAAGGAGGCTGTTACCGACGGCGACGCCAAGCGTCTGAAGACCAAGCCCCGGTGCAAGCAGTCTGAAGACTGGCCTAACAACGACGGGCAAACGGTCTTCGCCTCCCGGTGCGGCCGACTCTCGGGCTCCCGGTGCGGCCGGCGCCCGGCCCGGCCGGCTCTCACTGGCTGGCTGTCACTGGCATCACCCCGCCCCTCTTTTCTTTTTTCTCCGCAGAGTTTAAAAATTAAAATATGCTTAAATAAAGCAAGAAAACAATAACACAAACACGATTATAAACGTATTTGTAATACGTCAAACACAAACATAAAAACAATAAAACAAAAATACGTGTATAATCAACATACGTGTTTAATCAACGTATGTGTAATACGTCAAACACAAACATTATCAGGGAAGAGATACATTTCTGATCAAACGTAATTGGGAATGCGTATTTGTTCTGGGCGAACGTAATTTTTAGGAGACAGGGTTATTTGATGATGCAATAACGGTCTCTCTTTACTCAGTGGCTCTTCATTATCATTCCAGCTCCTAATTACGCTTGATCCTGATCACACACACACACAAGATACGCAAATCAGCCAGCATGCTGCGTAAGTACATTTGGCTCCCTGATCTCATTAGGCCGACAACTAGCCGCAAATGGTTTCATTAGCACTGGATGCTGCTAACCCTTTTAGCCACCGTGAGCTTTACCTACTGGAAAGCCATTTAGCACCATTGGCAGTTAAACACGGCAGCCGGGCAATTACCTTTTGTTTGACAGAACAAGTGATGGGTGATTAGTATATGGGATTATGTTAAATTAGCCACTTGATTCAATTTGCATTTCTCCAGATTCCAAATATTCAAATATTTAAGGCCTCAGATTCAATATTTCTTCCCAGTCCGGTCCCACACAAAGAGTCTTCCACCCCCGCAGTCAGACTGTTTGACCCAACAGGCGTCAAAGTCTGGCCTCAGGAAGAGCAGAAATATGATTGCAATGACGTTGTTATTGCTGTTCTTTTTTTCCCCATGATTCTTCCCCATGATTCATCTCATCGATTGGTGTTCGTTCCTATTTCCTCTCCTCCTCACTTTCTTTTGATATATTTCTAGAACACAACAACCCCGTCTCCGGGCTCAGATGTTTCCCCTTTAATCACTTTGTTGGTTTTTCATGCCATGCAAGGCGACGTATTTATCCAAGATAACATTTGGGTTTCCCCTAACTTTGCGGGTGATGGAGGATAATTGCTGTTGGTGTGTGTGTGTGTGTGTGTGTGTGTGTGTGTGTGTGTGTGTGTGTGTGTGTGTGTGTGTGTGTGTGTGTGTGTGTGTGTGTGTGTGTGTGTTGGCCTGTCTCTCTGTTTGTATATGTGTCCCCACATTCTGCAAAGCTGATTGCTCCTGGCTGTTCTGAGCACAGCTACTGTTTGGACAGTAAAACACACAAAAAGCATGCTGTATGTATGGACATGTTTCTAAATGAGAGAGTGACAGTGGTTGTACAGTACAGTCGCGTGGGCATGCCAGCTGCATTTGCATGGAAATCCCAAGTTTGCATTTTCACCATTTGATGTGGCAGAAGCTGGACGAATCTACTGTTTAGGCGTAACTGGTTTATCCATTGCTGTTAGCCAAGTATTTTCAAACATGTAACCATGAGGATAATTTAAACTAGTTGTCTCATCTTTGTAATAGCCTACTGGTTATCTGACTAGTTTCAGACATTGATCAATAGGTTTTAGCAAGAAATTTCAGCTGTACAATTTATCTATATTTAGCTAACTGTTACTTTAAGATAGCCTTTGCAGCTGTGTAATCATTTTTGGCTAAAAACTCAATCTTAAACTGTGTAATACATATTTTTGTTAAAGATGCAGGAGGCGAGATTGGGAGCATTTTGATTGCCTCATCGCTAACGTTAGTTAACTATTTTCAATCATGTATACATCGGTTTTAGTTCGCTATTTCAACTCTTTATCTATTGAGTTGAGCCATTTCACCATTTACTGTGAGCTAACTATTTTAATTGTTAATATATTATTTTCAGCGAACTATTTTAACTGATATTACCTACTTTTTACCAACCGTGTATGCACTTTTAGCTAACAGTTTTTACCTCTGCTTGCTTGCTAAGTACTTTTCACATACTCAATAGCGTTCTCTGCTGTTTTCCTTTCTTCTCCTCCGCTGAAGTAGCCGTCCCCTGGTTGGGGATCTCTGCATTAAGTTAACGACGAAGTAAGCTACTAGTACGAGAGGGATAAAAGGCAGAGGGAGAAAAAAGATAGAGAGAAGGAGTTGGAGAGGACCACAAACACATACATCTAACGTGTGCTTATGCAAATCATCTCTTTCACAATGAAAAAAGACAGTTTGATTTAAAAGCAACGTATCTTGCAAAGTGTTTAAGTTACCTGGGACTAAACACTAGAATACAATTTGAGAATTCTAGGTATAGAAACACAAACAACAAACCAGATAAAACACGTCACGTCAGATAAAACACGAAAACATGTCAGTGTATCCAGGATGAGATGCCTTGGCTCTCTGTCTGCCTACTTCACTGTTAGTAATTGTGTTTAGTAAACACTTGAGCTGAAAGACTTCCTCCCTTTCAGAAAGTCGAGTCACAAAAAGAGAAACCTGAGCCCAGGGCGATTCTTTATCTGGATCTGACTCTCTATTCTTGGCTAGTTGCTTTTTACATGACCAGGGCTTGATAAGGACTTTTGATGGGACAAGATCAAGGATAGTTGTCTCAGCGGAAAGAGATCATAGCATTTCAAAGTGCCTTTTATTTTTTATATCAAGGATACAAAAACATACAATGTGACAGGCTTATTATTGCACAAAAAGAGGTTCATTAGGACATCTAGTTCACCACAAACCAGACATGGTGAAGGCCTTGGGATAAAAACGCTGCCGATAAGGCCGAGCACAAAGTTTCCTGAAGAAATATGACCGTTTTCCTGCTCCATGCACGTCCATCCTCGGCCAAGCATCTAAAAGGTGGCTGCAGAGCACAAGTAGAGGAAGCAAGTGTATAGTGTTTCCTCAGGAAACAGACTCCATTTCCACTTGGCTCGTGGACCAAACCGGAATTTGTCCTGCGTAAGCGCTGCGCGGTTAAAAATACCAGAGTATAAAGGGAGAGAGCTGCAGCCCACTGCTATTTCACAACACCTGCGGCGGCACAGAGACAGGGGAAGAGACACAAACGTCTGCATCAAGTTTATTTGGCTTTTTTTTGCGGGTTATAAGATTATATAAGAGAGTAGTTGCTCAATTTAATAAATTATGATGTAGGACGAGTGGACGTTATCAAAATAGAGCTGGTATATAATAAAACTTATAAATAAATAAAACTCAACACCTGTTAAGAAAAATGTTACTTTTGTATTGTGCCAAAAACTATTAGTATTATTCCTATAATTATATTTCCTGAACCAGTTGTTTTGTTTACATGAACTGTATTTCTTCAGAGTTAAAAAATAAGAAGAAGAATGATAATCACCAAAACATATTATTTTTCTTTTCTTTTGACTTTATAAAACCTGGGATACAGAAATAACCATGAGGCATTGTTTTTGCACTAAATAAGGAAAAATGACTGTATGAGCTACGTGTAAACAAATATATATTCCCTTTGTTTTCCTGAAAAGTAATTTACAGACACATAAATGGGTTATCTTAAGATATATATTTATGGTCATTAGATATACTTCTGTTTCTTTACATGATTAATTTTTTTATGCAGTTGATTGCAACAACTAACACATTTATTATCATGAAGATGGAGCGGTGGTATTAACGTGGTCTTCTTTTCCTGCAGAAGACCTTTTTTAAGACCGAAATAAATACATATAACACAGCTTTAGAATGGTTTTAATAGCTGAATACCAGAAGAAGATTTCGAGAAGAAAAAACTCAATAAAACTGTTTACAAAAAGTGAAACCAGTTAAATTTCTAAGACTATTTGTGTCCTGTGGCCAGTTCTCCACCACCGACATCCATCCACCTGAACATTTGCATACATGGGACTCGCGAGGCCGCGGGAGGGAGAAGATCATTAAGAAACATGTATTCCTTTGTTGACAACCAGATTAGCAGGTTGTTTCGATGAGCCGCCGCTTCACACGTTCGGTGCTTGCGAGAAAACGTGCAGGGATCAACTGGGGACAAATTAATGAGGCGCGAGCGGCTGCGCGCGCGCGTTTTGTAGAGCGCCGGGACGAAACTGCTGGGGGACGTTCTCCACGGGGAAGTAAATGTCTCGGAGGCGGCGAATGGTGTCAGATAGTTATTGTCGTCAAAAGCTATAACGTTTTCTTATTTTGTAAGGCGCATGGGGTCAAGCGCGGGGGACTCAAACACAACAGGCCGCTTCAGTGACCTGTTGCGCGCTGGAATTCTGACTCCAAGGCACACCCCGGCCGTCGCCAGGTTTAGTGTCGCCCCCTGTACTCGCCTCAAGGGAAACAGAACATTTTTTTACACCTCACTTACTCACACACCTAGGTCGTGACAGGAGAGGAAGAAAGCATGTCGGTTTGACAACAACCCCTCTGGCATCGTTCATATCGCGGCGTGCATTCGTATATACATTATGGGTGATTGTTTTGGTGCGCTTCAGTGTCCTTACCTGCGTGACGCACCTGAATGCCACTTAATGTTTGTTTGCTACTTTTGGTTGCCGTGGAGGGGGGTGCATGTGTGCGCCGAAGCCACGCCCCCACGTGCTGGAAAGAGCTATAAGACGCTGCGTCAGCTCTGTTGATACTCGCAGTCTGAAACGCTCCGCAGTGGCCAACGTTACCGAACGTAACGCTACATGGACTTTTGTTTCTGTTCGCGTTTACAGTTTTAAACTTTGCTTCTTCTTTATTTGATTTCATTTAATTTGTGTTGGTCATCTAACCAGTCAGGATGGCTCTGGCTGAAGCAATGATGCCTGCCTCGTTTCCAAGCGTTCATGCCATGGAAGCGAAACACTTCGAGAATGTAAGTAACTTTTTATTACATGTTTATTACATTTTTTTGTGGATTTACTTCCGATTGTCGGCTCATGCTAGAGGCTTGGTTTTAACTCCCCCCCGCCCCCCCAGATGTGTGTGTGCAAGGTGGACGAGTGTGCACGCGGCGGTAGCTGCGGCGCAACAGGTGGCGCAGACAGCCCGCTCATCGCGGTGGAGTTCAGCATCGTGCAACGGTCCCCCGCCGCGCTCACCAAAGACGACGACGAGCTGGGGAAGTTCCTGGACATCGAGTTCATCTTGTCCAACACCATCGACTCCGACGTCGTGAGCAGCAGTGGGAGCGTCTCTCCGCCGCAGCAGCAGTGCTCGTACTCCCTGCCGGAGTCGCCGGAGAGTTGCGGCGGCGACTCCGGCCTGGCCGCGCAGAGCTACCATGGCGCGGTGAGCTTCGCGGACTCGAGTCCAGTCCGCAGTCTCATGGCGGAGCTGCTCACGCCGGAGGTGAGCTACCCGGGGGAGAGCTCACCGAAGTGCGCGGGGAAGGCGAGAGGCGGGCGGGAGTACACCGAACTGCGGGCGTTTAATCCGGCCACTCCCGCTCATCACCAAGTGGCAGCATCTCCTCCGCCGCTCGGATACAAAATTAAAAGCGAGCCCGTCGGTCAGTCTTGCATGATGGCCGCCGGTGGCGGGGACTTTATGGGACAGATGTACGAGCGACATCAGATGCGCTCCGTGCACCAAGCAGCTTTTACGCACCACCAGGCTGCCGTTCCAGGCGCTTTGCCGGGATTCGGTGCGCACACCATGCAGCACTCTACACCTCAGGGACGCACAGACTGCCATTTGGCGCAAATGAACACTCACCCCAATCAACACCATCTCCAAAACCAGTACATGAACGCGCACTATCAGCCGCATTACGCGCATCAGAGCGTGGCCCAGTTTCAAGGACAGTACGGCGTGCACGGAGAGCCCGTCCGCGTTCACCAGCATCATCATCCCGCATCAATGCAGGGCATGATGCTCACCCCTCCATCGTCGCCATCGCTGCTGGAGTTTTACGCGCAGGAGGACGCGATGAGCATCAAACAGCAGCGAGGGCGCAGGTCGTGGGCCAGAAAACGCGCAGCGACGCACAGCTGCGAGTTCCCCGGATGTGGGAAAACCTACACCAAGAGCTCCCACCTCAAAGCCCACATGAGAACACACACAGGTGAGCATATTTCTGAGCACAAAGTCTGGTTACATTGTCAGTCGTTCGCCCCATTTAGATTAAATTAGTGTTGTTCTTGCTCTGTAACCTAAACAAAGTCCTTTGCTTTTGTGTCTTTGCAGGAGAGAAACCCTACCACTGCAACTGGGAGGGCTGCGGCTGGAAGTTTGCCAGGTCGGACGAGCTGACCCGCCACTTCCGAAAGCACACCGGACACAGACCTTTCCAGTGTCACATGTGCGAGCGTGCCTTTTCCCGCTCAGACCACCTGGCTCTCCACATGAAGAGGCACATGTAGGCCACAAATTAACTTAAAAGCATCCCAATCCTCTCACAGGGTCAATGCCTGGAGCGATCCCAGAAAGAAGCACAGGGTCGGCCCCCTCACCAGCAGACATTCTGGTCCAAACCCATGGAATGAGACCCCCTTGTGGGGACCTCAGAGTATGTGTGGTGCCTTGGCAGAGTGTAAAGGGCCCACACATATCTTACTGTTGCGTTTCTCAAAAAGCCAAGTGCCTCTTCATCAGGACATAAAAAAAGAATGAACGCTGGTGTCTTTTTTGTTGTTGTACATACCTGTGGATATTTGAACTGACTACATTATAGTAGTTTGTATTTAAGACGTTTCCTCGCCCCTGTTTCTGAAATAAGTTATTGATTGTGAGTGAGTGCCTTAACAAGACTGTGTATTAGCTTCCCAAATGGAGAGGGGGCTTACTGTGGGCAGGACCCAGAACTTTGTACATGTAATTGTATTCTTGAATGTTTACATCTTATATCTTTGATACTACTCAAATCAGGTCTGGGTTTGTTTTTCTTTAGTTTTTTATTGATATTTTTCCTTCTATTTTTGATGTTTTTAATCTACACAATAGAAGTTCTATATTTGCTATGCTTTGTGGGCTCGGCCTACACGCTCCACAAAGTTTGCTTGAGCAATGCTCACAAATGCAGGTACCAAAGCTCATTTTCAGTCCCATCTAAGGATCCCACAAATCAGGTCTAAGGCCACTCTCTAATCAAAATGTGGTTTCCAGCTCAGTGTTTTCTGGGGAGACAACCTATTTTTCTTATGGAAGATGTGATTATTATTTTTTATTTTTTAAGAACGAAGAAATCCACTGCAACAATGGTTGATCCGCTGTACTTGAAACAGAATTGCCACTCAGATGTATCTTTGTTTTTGGTTTTCCCCTCACCGATGCAATTGTCTGTTATGTATTAAAGGGCTCCGAAAATAAAAGTACTTTTACAAATACAAAAATAGTCTGTCACCACCTCTTCTTTCCCACACACACGACACATAATTCACTCAACTCCAGTTTCTCCTTTTAGTTTCTGTATGTCTATTGGCACTGATAAATTTTTTTTTATATTTTGATATCATTCTCAGTACTGCGTGGTGCAATGAAGAAAACAACAAATAAAGCATACCTCAGTCAAATTTAAAGGATTACTTACTGCACATTTGCAACACAGATGCTTTTTACATCCCAAATCTTCTGCCAGTCCCACAATTTCAGCATTTCATAGGACACACTGGTCCACAGTCTGAGGCAAGGAAATCTGAATGTCTAGTTCATAATTCTAGAGCTTTTATACACCAACATCTGACATTACGTGCTTTATAATATTCATAAGCATGAAGGGAATAAGCATCATAACTTAAGTGATGTTATGTCCACATGCCTCTCAAGCTTTACGTCTCCGCTTATGAAAGGCTGCCCTCTGCTGGTCATTCATATAATTACCTCTAGTGGGCTGTGCAGGAGGACAGATTACATGTATTGTCGTTACGGCACCATACTTTTTAGTTTTACTTATGTGTGTGTGTGTGTGTGTGTGTGTGTGTGTGTGTGTGTGTGTGTGTGTGTGTGTGTGTGTGTGTGTGTGTGTGTGTGTGTGTGTGTGACTTTGCTTGGGGACCGGTGGGATTTCCGTCAAATCAATTTAATTCAGTTTATTTTGTAGCACAGAATCACAAATGACTATTTTGCTTTGGAGGGCTTTACAATCTGTACACATACGACATCCCTGTCCCGGTACCTCACCTTGGGGAAAAAAATTCCCCAAAAAAGAAAAATGACTTTCACAGGGAAAAAAGCGCAACAGAGGAGGATCCCTCTCCCCGGATAGACAGAAGCAATATATGTAATGTGTACAAAATGAACAACGTAACAGAGTTACAGCACATTCAATGAATAGGGGGCGAGGAAGCACAAAGACTCTGGGGAAGAAGTAGAGTTAGTGATGTGCATTGAAGAGACATGTATTCATTCAGAAGGAGAGAGAGAAGAGGAGAGAGGAGCTCAGTGTATCCTCAGATGTCCCCGAGCAGTCTAAGCCTATAGCATCATATCTAGGGGCTGGACCGGGACAAACCTAAGCCAGCCCTAACTATGCACGCTATCAAAGAGGAAAGTCTTAAGTCTACTCTTAAATGAGGTGACTGTGTCAGCCCCCCGGACTGAAAGTGGAAGCCGGTTCCACAGAAGAGGAGCTTGGTAACTGAAGGCTCTGGCTCCTGTTTAAGACTCTAGAAACCCTGAATTCAGTGAGCACATCTCTCTAGTGGGGTAACATGGTACTATAATACGCTCTCTAGTGGTGTAATATGGTACTATAAACTCTCTAGTAGGGTAATATGGTACTATACTGTTTCTAGTGGTCTATCTCTTTTCTTAGTTTTTGTTAGTACACAAGCTGCAGCATTCTGGATCAACTAGAGAGATTAAGGCTGGGTTGCACCAACATGGATTAAATTAATCCTGGTTTAGAGTTAATCTAGGGTTAGTAAATCTAGGTTTAAACTGGTTTATAATTAATCAGAGATGTGTTGCCCATCTTAATTGTAACCATGAATTAGTTAAACTAGTTTAAACAAGGTTTAAAACAGGATTAGTTTATGTTGCCGTGGAAACATTTCATTACTGATACCGTTAGTTACCGTTTATAGCTGCCACTACAGTGGCTATAGCTAATAAACTCCGTCACTCTAGCTAGCTATCATGGCACGTCAAAGAGGGTCATACTTTTCAACATTTGAAAAGATGTTGCTAACCGAATTAACGGAGGAGTTTAACTCCAGCTACTAGGATCTGGAGAAGTGGTGACACAGCACAATTCCTCTCACTTCCATGCTTGATTGCTGGTCCAACCTTCCCATTGAGATATATGACAGACACTTTTGTGAATCTATACCGCTGTGGAAACTCGCTGTTGTCATACAATTCAATCGGGTTTAACCTATCTCTAATTTTCCTGCGAGGAACTCTTTCTTCTAACCCCATCCAGTGAAGATATGCAGCCATGTTGTCAATAAAACGGAGATAAACCTCCTCCAGGGATGGTTTAAATATAACTGCTAATCCAGGTTTAGTCTAGGTTGAAAAATAACTGGTGCAACAGATTTGATTTTAATCTAGATTTAAATGGAAATTAAACAGAGATTGCCAAAGGGTTAGATTTACCCAGGATTAATTGTAAACTAAGGTTAAACTAGGTTTAAAGTTTGGTGCAACTGGATTAAAAGACAAACCTGGTTTAAACCTAGTTTCAAGAGTTAATCCTTGTTGGTGCAACCCAGCCTAAGAGATTTAGGCTGGGTTGCACCAACATGGATTAAATTAATCCTGGTTTAGAGTTAATCTATGGTTAGTAAATCTAGGTTTAAACTGGTTTATAATTAATCAGAGATGTGTTGTCCATCTAAATTTTAACCCTGGATTAGTTCAACTAGTTTAAACAGGGGTTAAAACAGAATTAGTTTATGTTGCCGTGGAAAAATTATGTTACTGATACCGTTAGTTACCATTTATAGCCTACCACTACAGCGGCTTTAGCTAATAAACTCTGTCACTCTAGCTAGCTATCATGGCACGTCAAAGAGGGTCAAACCTTTCAACATTTGAAAAGATGTTGCTGACCGAGTTAATGGAGGAGTTTAACTCCAGCTACTAGGAACTGGAGAAGTGGTGGCACAGCAAAATTCCTCTCACTTCCATGCTTGATTGCTGGTCCAACCTTCCCATTGAGGTGACAGACTCCTTTGTGAATCTATACCGCTGTCATAAAATTCAATTGGGTTTAACCTATCTCTAATTTTCCTGGGAGGAACTCTTTCCTCTAACCCGATCCAGCGAAGATATGCAGCCATGTTGTCAATAAAACAGAGATAAACCTCCTCCAGGGGTGGTTTAAATATAACCGCTAATCCAGGTTTAGTCTAGGTTTAAAATAACTGGTGCAACAGATTTGATTTTAATCTAGATTTAAATGGAAATTAAACAGAGATTACCAAAGGATTAGATTTACCCAGGATTAATTGTAAACTAAGGTTAAACTAGGTTTTAAAGTTTGGTGCAACTGGATTAAAAGACAAACCTGGTTTAAACCTAGTTTAAGAGTTAATCATTGTTGGTGCAACCCAGCCTTAGTAGAACAGCCTGATAATAAGGAGTTACAGTAATCGAGAAGTAACAAATGCGTGAACTAATTTTTCTGCATCGCTTTGAGACAAGATGTTTTCTGAAACTCTAAATGTTACGAAGGTGAATAAAGGCAGTCCTTGAGATTTGTTTTATCACCAAAGCAAGACACTTACTTATACCCTTTTAAGCCCCGAATGGACCTATATAGGTCCTTTTTTTAAATTTTAATTAAACTGTGTAAAACATTACAATAATCATGAACAAATATATTGATGCTACACATCAAATTAAACAGGAGAACCTGGGCTACAATAATTAGTCAGCCATTTCAACACAACTCAAACACCAACTAAAATAATTATTAAAATAAAATAGTTATAATTTTGTCACGAGTCAGCCCACTCTGCATGTTTCCGGAACACAGCAGCCCATAGCTTGGTGCTATCAGAAAAAGACAAATAGCAAAAAGCAAGACAATTCCACACAGATTCCAAATGTATTCACCAAATCCCGCTGCTGCAAAGCATCACCGAGATACGAACCAAAGAACACAGCAACATAAATCGCTGAGTCAGCACATTTTGAAATTTTATTTATTTTTGTTGAAAAAATGCATTTCCCCCAGTAAATCCACACTGATACAAGTTTGTTTAACACCATAAGTCATATGAAAGTGAAATATAAGGTTTGCTACATGAAAAAATTCAAATGTCACAGCCGAAATGCAAATTTTGGAAACCTCACCTGAATTCTCTCTGTACTTTACCCAATCTGACTTTGTTCTGCTTCACTTTTTCAAGTGAAAACAGTGCAGAGAGACTGCTCACATATTGTGCTATGATTTGGGAGAGCTTCAGGGCTTAGTGAAGCATCATTTCAAGGAGATAATCATCCTGAAAGTGCTTTTTTCTATAGGCGGACCTGGAACTTCTATTTTTCTGTGTTTAAATCTTTATTTACTCTTAGCCAGCAACATATATACTAATATTTACACATCTGACCAAAAGCTCACAAGGGTTGCCTTTATTAGAACACCAAAATTATTCAAATAGCCCTTGTGGCTGCAGAGATACACCCTTTTTAGTTTGGGTATGCTATTTCGAGCTAAATCCTAAAAAATTCCTCAGTGTTCTCCTTCTTTGCTATGAAAAAGTTAGCAGGACTACTTTCTGTGTCCTCTTGAAATACCTGTCCTTGATGTGGAGTTTCAACTCATGGCTTTTTCTACCTGTTGATTTTCCTCTTTCTTTTTGTTTGATGGTCACTTCTTACATCAGTAAGTGCATTGATGATGTGACCCACGTTATGACCATCACCACTCGGGCTAACCAGAAGCCGTGGCTGACAGGGGAAGTCCATCAGCTGCTGAGGGCCAGAAACAAGGCTTTCAGAGCTGGGGACAAAACGGACCTGAGAACAGCGAGAGCCAACCTGTCCCACGACATCAGGAAAGCAAAACAGGATTACACGAACAAGATAACCCGTCACTTTCAAGACAGCAGAGACACACGCAGCCTGTGGCAGGGCATTCAGACCATCACAGACTATAAACCCGCGCCACAGACCTGCGCCAGCAACATCTCTCTGCTCAACGACCTAAACAGCTTCTTTGCACGGTTTGAAGCTCAGAACAACACTCGTCCACACAAGACTCCGCCTCCTCCCCATGATCAGGTTCTGTGCCTGTCTGCTGCCAGCGTGAAGAGGACTCTCTCCACCATCAACATCCACAAGGCAACAGGTCCAGACAACATCCCTGGTCGTGTGTTGCGGGACTGCGCAGAGGAGCTTAAGGACGTCTTCACGGATGTCTTCAATACATCTCTGAGACAAGCTGTTGTTCCGCCATGCTTTAAGACCACCACCATCATACCTGTGCCAAAGAAATCCACTCCGTCCTGTTTCAATGACTACCATCCAGTGGCACTCACCCCCATAATCATGAATTATAATCATAGTCATGCTTTGAACGACTAGTCATGTCGCACATCAAATCCATTCTCCCCCCCACCCTGGAACCTTTCCAGTTTGCATACCGTGCCAAACGGTCCACGAGGATGCAATGTGCTCCGCTCTCCACCCAGGCCTCACCCACCTGGACAAAAAAGACTTGTATGTGAGAATGCTGTTCATAGAATTTAGTTCAGCATTCAATACCATCATCCCACAAAAACTCATCTGCAAACTTAACCAGCTGGTGCTCAACACCTCGCTGTGTAACTGGCTGCTGGACTTCCTCAGTGAGAGGCCACAAGCGGTATGTTTCGGCAACAACACCTCGAGCAGCATCACACTAAGCACGGGGGCCCCTCAGGGCTGTGTGCTCAGTCCACTGCTCTTCACCTTGCTGACTCACGACTGCAGAACCAGCTACAGCATCAACCACATGGTCAAATTCGCAGACGACACAACACTGATAGGTCTCATCACCAAGGATGACGAGACCCTCTACAGGAAGGAGGTCAACCTTCTGACCACGTGGTGCGGAGACAACAACCTCCTTCTAAACAGCAACAAGACCAAGGAGATTGTTGTTGACTTCCGGAAAGGCCACACTCAACACCCACCACTGACCATCATCGGTGCGGACATTGAGCAGGTCGGCAGCACCAAATTCCTGGGGGTGGACATCAGCAAGGACCTCTCGTGGACAGCCAACACAACATCGCTGGCAAAGAAAGCACAGAGGCGCCTCTACTTCCTCCGCAAGCTGAGGAAAGCAGGAAGCCCCCCATCCATCATGTGCACCTTTTACCGTGGCACCATCGAGAGCATCCTGACCAACTGTATCACTGTGTGGGGCGGAAGCTGCACAGACTACAACAGGAAAGCTCTGCAGCGCATAGTGAACGCAGCTGGAAGGATCATCGGTGCCTCACTCCCCCCCCTTCCCTCCCTGCAGGACATATACAACACCCGCCTCACCCGCAAGGTGACCTTGATTGTGAGCGACCCCTGCCACCCCTCACACGGTCCCTTCAGCATCCTGCCCTATGGGAGGAGATACCGGAGCCTCCGAGCTCGCACCACCAGGCTGTCCAACAGCTTCATCCACCAGGCTGTCAGGAAGCTGAACTCTCTCCCCACCATCCCACTCCGTCCTCTTCTTTAGACTCACATGTCTGGATGCTGCTAAGAACTACAGTCATTTATTTATAGTTATAATACGGGTAGATCAAATCAAGCATTCTGATTGGTTGAGAGTGAGTCACGAGGTGTAGTTTATTCAGCCATAAAGTACTGTACAGCCTGTTTACATTTAGAGCGTTCCATATCAGTGCGCACTTAAAAACAACAGGTAGATTTAAATTGCGCGACCGTTAGTTGTCATTTCAAGCTTGACAGTTACCAAACATGTTCGTGTAAACTTTGATATTGTAACGTCCGCAGTAACGACCTGCAGACGTTGGTTTCCTTAACTTGCAGGTGTATTGCTTGAGTGTTCACAGTATTGCAGTAACTTTGCTAACAGTAACGTTAGCTCAAACGGAACAGCTAACAAGCTCACGTAACATCCCCCACACTAGCATAACGAACGACAACACAACGTCACTTCCTCCCTAAAATGAGATGAGGAATGAAAAGGGTTTGACCACAAAATCGTGATAATTTCTAGTGAGAGATAATTACGTCGGTCATTTCCCGACGCGAGGCAAGTTCTCTAAACATCATGGAGGAGAAACATTACGGAGAAAAGACGGACAGAAGCAGCGAGAGCACTTCTTTACATCGGTGGCTGCGTGTCATCCTCCACCTGCTTCCAACCGACCTGGTCAGTAAATCTGCAGTCAGTTTTATAGTCCCGTATGTGCGTCTATGTGCGGACTATTTTCTCTGTTGCTGAAATGCGATACACAAGGTTTGGTGGCTACAACTATTATACTATTAATACTATTTATAAAGTCGCAGGTACCCGTATTATAAAAGCAATAAGGTACTCGAGGCAGTACTGTGTCTACAATAATGTACAGTTCAAGGATTTGCCGCTAACAACTCCCTTGAACAGTACATTATTGCACGACACAGTACTGCCTCTCGTACCTTATTGCTTAATTATAGTCTCACTCCGTCCTCTTTTAGACTCACATGACTGAATGCTGCTAAGGAGTTACAGTCATTTATTTATAGTTTAGTCCTTCATAGTCTTAATAGTTCCTAATTTATGTTGTCTACATGTTATATGTTGTTGTTGTTTTTTTAACTTTTAAACAGTTTTTTGCACTTTATTATTATTACTATTGCACAATTCACTATATGTTGGACAGAAGAGAAACATACTTTCGATCTTCTGCATGTTTGCACATTGCACAAAATTGATAATAAAACTGACTTTGATACCAGGAAATACAGCTAAGTGGTATTCAGCCATCATTAATCTTGATATACTCAATATGATATCTACACATGTGTATTTACTGCTGTGGCAAGTCCAAATGTCTTGCATGGGGGGAAGGAAAGGCCAATAAAGTCTGCATACCCTTAAACGTAATGGACTTCCTTCACAGCAGCCACTTTGACCATCAGTGGGGGAAAGCACACAGGTGGTACAGATAACCTCAACAGGGGTCCAGCTGTTCATCAATCCTATTCAAAGGTCCCTGTGTTAACCTTGACAGGGATCCAGCAGCTGAATCCTGCATGAGTTGTGTCTAACTTGTCTTCTCACTTCATCAATCTGCTTTTATTGAGTTCAAAATGTGCGTCGAGAAGTAGTTAACGTGACACTGGACCGTTGTGTTCAAGTAGATTTGTGAGGACGGAGAAACTTTTGGGATAGTGGGTATAGCAGGGATCACTTATCAGAGATTTGGTATGCAGGCGGTGCCGTTGGCCACACAGAGGCAGCAAAACGCCATGCTGACCTGGGTGCTGGGTTTCATCCACGGTGGGAGACTGATATAGTAATTGCAGGGTGGTCTACTTTGAGTCCAAATATATAAAATACCTTCTTAAAAAAAAATACTGGTTTGATTTTCAAAATTAAGCCTGCGGGACTGAAAATCAAAAGTCATCATAGCGGCACAAGTGGAACTAATAATATGAATGAACTGTCAGTTATGAATACTGAATATGAAGGCACTGTTAGTCAGTATTAGTTACGCCTGCGCTCCTTCTGCTAGGACTCAAAATCTCCTTAATGTGTTGTGTTGTTTAGTTTTTCTGATTATGAGTGAAATCGAGATGAAAACACCTTTTCTTTAGCATCCGAGCTCTTCCTGCTGCTGAACTCGGACAAGACTGAAGTTATTTTACTCGGACCAGAACACCTCAGAAATCAATTATCTGATGATATGGTTTCTCTGGATGGCATCGCTCTGGCATCCACTACCACCGCAAGGAATCTCAGAGTTATTTTTGACCAGGACCTGTCCTTTGGCTCTCACGTGAAACAGATCTCAAGGACCGCCTTTTTTCACCTACGGAACATCTCAAAGATCCGGCACATCCTGTCTCAAAGCGATGCAGAAACATTGATTCACGCATTTGTTACCTCAAGACTGGATTACTGTAACTCCGTATTATCAGGCTGCTCCGGTAAATCCCTTGGATCTCTCCAATTGATCCAGAATGCTGCAGCTAATGTACTAACAAGAACGCGGAACAGAAATCACATTACTCCTGTACTAGCTGTTCTCCACTGGCTTCCTGTCAGACCGAGAATCATATTTAAAATCCTTCTCCTTACCTACAAAGCCTTAACTGGTGATGCACCATCATATCTTAAGGATCTTATAGTGCCATATTACCCCACAAGAGCATTACGCTCACTGAATGCAGGGTTACTTGTGGTTCCCAGAGTGCTAAAAAGTAGGTTGGGGGCTAGAGCTTTCAGTTATCGGGCTCCGTTACGTTATTTATTCTGGCCACATGACATCTATTGCTTCTGTCCATCCGGGGAGAGGGATCCTCCTCTGTTGCTCTCCCTTAGTTTTCTTCCCCTTTTTTTCCCTGTGAAAGGGTTTTTACTATCTTTATTTGAGGAGTTTTTCCTGATCCGATGTGAGGTCCCGGGATAGGGATGTCATGTGTACAGAGTGTAAAGCCCTCCGAGGCAAACTTGTATTTGTGATGTTGGGCTATATAAAATAAACTGAATTGAATTGAATTGAATTGATGAGGTCTTGTCAGAACACTTGTGGGTGAGACTTAGGGGAGCTGTAGTTTGTTGAAGGAACATTAATATCGGTGGAGTCAAAGTAGGTGGAGGAATGATTATCATATGTATAGGCCTGATTTATCACGGCCATAGCGCTGACTAATTAAAGAAGTACCTGCACTGTTCACCTTTAAAGCCAAGATCACACAACGCCACTTTCAAAGCTGCTGCACTGTTCACACCACTCAATTTGCTGTCTTGTAATTAACTTCTTTAAGTTGTTGCAAAGCAGATCAAGGGAAGAGCAAAAAAAAGCAGGAATTATCATAGTTTGGGCTTGAATCATTTCCCATATTTAAAACACATTATACAGAATACATATGTGGTATTTAAATACATGTTTCATACACTTAATAATAAATGACAAAAAAAATAATAATCTTACCTTTTTGTTGCCTCTGTAATGTGAGTTGTTTTCCAACCGTGATTGGATGTTATTTATAATTATAATTAAGGTATCTGGTTTCTAAAGATCAAACTGGCCAGCCCACATCCGACGTCTCGTCCCTGCTCCTCTAGTGCGGCATTTTGTAGAAATGCCAAATTAAATCTCAAACTGAATGTGCTGGAGCCCCCATTCCTTATCTATCATTCTGTACACCCGTTGGAGCAACTAGTAGAGAATACAGATGAGCAAGAAAAGGTTTACGTACCCTGGTCTGAGCAATCGGATCTCGGGTGCATTCCCACCTTTCCTGCGAGCTGTCTACGTGTAATGTTAATGTGAACAGGGTGTTAACAGGGTCTCTTGTGTCAGCACCAATGAGAGCACGACCCTTTCAGAGATAGACTTCAGGAGAATGGCTCAAGAACTGAAACGAGTTCTACCCTCACAGGTATCCCCTCCATGGCTATTTGATGGCGTTGACGGCGTAACGTCTCTACTTAAAGGTGCTTGCATTCCAAATTCAGAGCATATCTATTGCCTCCGTGTGGCTCTCAACGGGGCAACGGCGCTAGTGCAAACAACGGCAACTGCGCTGACAGTGTTTATACTCTAGGGGCAAGTGGAGGATGGGAGCTACGCTTCCGCAAAAATGCAGATCAGCGGTAAAGCAGGTAGAAACGATACAGAGTCACTGTACACTGTAAAGCATCATATACTTTAATTTTAAGACGATCATATGCCTTTCAAGCTGTCGCGGACCACATAAAATTACGTGGCAGGCCGGATTCAGCCTTGAGTTTGACACCTATGGTTTAGGGGAAATACAACAGCCAAGTTGCCTTTGACTTCCCACTTCATGATATCGCCTGAAGGGGAGAATGTATAATCTCATAGTTAAAATATTGACTGTAGTAATTTACCTTGTGGCTTTATTTCATGAAATTAGATTTGCATACCTGCGAGAAGTAGACAGAATAACATATATATCTGTATCTGTTTGCAATAAACGCCCATCCAATGAGCATTTGAATCACCAACTCAGGCAATCTCTACAATTGACGCTAAATCAACATTGCATATTGAGCCACATTGCAACATGAACCCGTTACTGGTTCACTTTGGTGGGAATGACAGATTAGTATTCCATGCGAGCGCTTGTATGTGTTGTCAAGGAAGCTATGTGTGCCCTTTGTAGCCTTGTATACCTAACCCAGAGGATTGTGGGTTTTGTCAACTGTCACTGGGTCAGAAGTCAAACTGCACGCTCAGAGTGTCTGGGCAGAACTTACAGAACTTAAAGTGGCAGTACGCCTTTAATTCTAACATCTGTGGACATAAAACAAATGTCAACATATGAATCACATATAGAAATCCTCGCAGGAAACATACATGTTTCATGCTGGCATTTGCAATCTTCTCCATGCATGTTTTTGGTTCGTTTCGAATGTTTGTCATGTGTGGAAAATAATCTACAATTGCATTTCGTTGTGTGTAATGATAATACATTATTTATGACTCTTTGAATGTTGAGGGGGCATTCTCTCAGACCTGCCGCTCCCTAAACTCCCTAAAACTAGTATCCCTTAAGGTCAAAGAAAAGGCACGGGGAAAAGCTCCTGGTACTATAGCAGATACTGAGGTGACTTTAAGGCCCTTCAGTCGGTCTCGGATTTTAGCTCTTACATTAACTTTTCACAACAATACAAAAAAAAGAGAAGCAATCCCATCAGATGTATCCTATCTAAGCAAAGTGTGCATGTTCTTCCTTCTGACCACGTGGGTTCTCTTTGGGTTCTCCGGCTTCCTCCCACAGTCCAAAGCTTTGGTTGATTGGTGATTTGAAATTGCCCTTAGATGTGACTGTGAGCTTGAATGGTTGTCTGTGATAGTCTGGCGACCTTTCCAGGGCGTACCCTGCCTCCATCCGATGTTGGCTGGGATTGGCTCCAGCACCTTGATTAGTGGATATTAAAAGATAATGGACTTGTTCACGGTTTAGCGTTCATGCCAGTTCTTTCGTGGGTGATTTGACTTGGACAGAAACATCCCGTCTATTTCCTGGAAACAATTAGAAACGTCTTCCGCCGCGTACTCGTACATCTGGCTTTGCCCCATCTTCTCCGTCTGTTGAGTTTTTTTGGCGGTGGGCTTCCATCAGTGTTGCATTACCGCCACCTGCTGGACTGTCACTTACCCCATCTATTCTGGCCTCGCCATGGCATGTTTGAAAATGGGCAAAAGACAGAAATGTTCCTGAATGTAGTGTGAATGGTGTAACGCACTAGCGGTGCCTGAATGGTTATTCCAGTCATATACAGGGAACAATGTGTGAAATGATTGTAACATTGTGGCGGGAAAATTCATCTAGTATAGTTTATGGCAGTATACGACACCATGCATTAATCAGTTTTTTTTACCAAAGCACAAAAGGACTACAATTCCAGTCCAGTATGAACTATGAAACGTGGGTTCAACGATAAGTCGTCCATGTCCTACACAGGTTTCGTGTGTTGTGTATGCTGATGGTTTTTTTTTGTAGACCAACCCGGAAATTTGTCTTTGCCCCGGTTCCCTCTACAATTTTTTCACTGGCTTTTGAATTGTTGCGGAAAATAAGTTCTGTGGTAAACACAAGTTTATGATACTTACATGTTTTGTTCAGCAAGACCATCTTCACAAATGAACACCACTTTATTTGATGGATACTTGAAGCGTGAATACAATCGTTTAAAGTTAACGTTGCCACCCAAGATTCTCAGCAACTTCTACAGATGTACGGTCGAGAGCGTCCTTACCAGCTCAATCACATTATGGTATGGAAACTGCACTGCCAAGGACAGGAAGGCACTCCAGCGTGTAATAAAAACTGCACAGTACATCTCAGGAGCAGCCTTCCCCTCTCTACAGGACATTTACTCCACCAGAGTAACCAGGAGAGCACACCACATCATCAGGGACACAACACACCCTCAGCACACACTCTTCTCGCTCCTGCCATCAGGCAGACGCTACAGGAGTCTGAAGTCCAGAACCACAAGACTGACAAACAGTTTATACCCACAGGCTGGTGAACAGCTCACACACACATCACTGAACTGTGAACGGCTGCTGCTGTGACTCCATGTCACAACCATACTTGTACTTGTATATGTGTAGCAATGCATAGTGCACTGTATACACTGATTGTGCAATACTGTCATCACATTTTGTGTCTTATTACTATATTTTGTGCCTTATTTTTATTATTTTGAACCTTTTATTGTAATTCTGTGTGTTAGGAGGACCCAGCAAAATATGCTTGCCATTGTACAGAGTAACTGTCTGTTATCTGTGCATATGACATACAAAATATCTTGAATCTTGAATAAACAAACTACTCCACAGTCAAATGTCGCGTCACCATCGTTTTCACAGGGAAGGACTCAGTTAGGGTTTAGCAAACAAAACTACTTGATTAGTTTTAGAACATATCATAAAATACTTGGTTAGGTTTCGGCAACAAGACTACTTTGTTTTAGAAAATATCATAAAATACTTGGTTAGGTTTAGGAAAAGATCGTTTAATCCTTAGTTTTAGGAAAAGTTTGTAAAATGCTTATAAGTATTTTACAAACTATAGTTAGGTTTTGGCAACAAAACTACATCATTAGGTTTTGGAAAAGATAGTTATTAGGTTTAGGTTCCTGGGAAAAGGGTTAGTTACAGTAATGATTGCACCAAAAAGACTACCAACTGTGCAGTTCACCTCAGCTCTACAGATTGTTTCAGCATCCGTCAACAGATTAAGAAAAACTCTCTGAAACCCTGCAAAGTTTCAAGGAAGTTATGAGTTGACCTCATTGTGTAGCAGGAATTGTCTATAATGCTGTGCAAAAGTGCGGTCCTGACCGCTTTCACTTCTATAGGTTTCCCTTGCTTTGGCCTCTACGTGCTCTTGCATTTATTTTTTATGTAATCCATAATACACTTTCAAATTTCCCATGACTCATTTGCATTTGGATTATGTATTTGTTTTTCTCTTTTTCTTTTTTTGCTCTTAATTTATAGCACTTTTTTCAGCCATAGAGGTTAAAAGGTGTGGGAAGAAACATTCAGATGAATGCAAAAAGTACTCTCTGGTGAGGGATGTATTAATGTAAATATGACACCATTTGCTTGTTCTGACTGAGCATTTGACTGTTGCAGCTGGTCAGGATATAGCTGAAGGGGGATCTAATAGACATTGTTTTGATTATTTTTTGGTAATATATTATGTTGTTTAATGTTCAAATGTGAATTGAAAAAAAAGAACTACCTCCACCACTGGAAGGTGTATGCCCTAAAATGTGTTATTTCGTAGGTCTTGTTGATTTAACTCGACTGGGTCAAGTTCTAATAATTTACTTTAAATGTGTGTTTAAGTTAATTGATGTTGTTAATCCAATGTTTGAGAACATTCATTACCTGTACACATAATGACTGCGAAGGGAGGAAAGTATTGTATTGACCCTTTAGAAGAGAGCGCTGTCTCTTTAAGAGAGAAGTTAGGAAGACGTGTAGTTTGCAGGCTGAAGACAAACACATGTGCTTGTGTTTAACTGTGGATTTGATATAATAAAAGTTGCAAACCGAAGAAGGACGTGTTTCTGGAAAGGTTCGTTTCGAGGGTGCAACAAAGGCAACAATGGCTGTGAAGGATTTGTAACAGTGTTTGAAGGCTGTATCGTATTCATTTCCAATCTTATTTCCGTTACAGGTATTTTTAATTTTTCATATTCCCATAATGTTTATGAAATTGGTGCAACTTTATTTTCATAGCGTCCTTTCACACGTATCCTTTAAATTACAATTTAAAATAAATGGAAATTAAGGTTGGATTAAAAAAAAGACATCATTAGATTTCTTGAGTAACTAAAGAATGTATGGTATTTATGGTGGCACAACATAATGCTGTGCCACCATAAATACTGAAACCCCTCACCTCCCTCCTCTCACCCCATGCCTCTGACCATCACTGCGCCTGCATGTGTGTCTCCTCCTCCTCCTCCTCCTCCTCCTCCTCCTCCTCCTCCTCCGCCTTCTCCCAACAGCCCTACAACCTGAGCGGTCCCTCACTCACACCCCCCAAAAACAAAAACAAAAGGTAAAAGCCCGCATTTGCATGACTGAAAAAAAACCTTCCGGAGTGCCATCATCCATTCCTCATCCCGTCGCACATTCTCTATTATTTCATACCCGAAGCCTCCCGTCCATCACCGGAGCCAACACACCGGGAGCCGAGGCTACCACACTTGTCTGGGGCATCGCATTATTGACTCAGACCGGGGCCGTTAAGACAATGCGCATCGACGTGTATAGGAAAAGCATTTCGGACGCAATCCCGTTTGACTACAGAACCTGCTTACAAGAACCCGCATGCCCCAAAATCGCACTGGTACGCGCGTGAGAGGAAGCGTTGCGGCATTTATATATATGCCTCTCGTGACAAAAGAACGGGCGACAACAAAACATGCGTTTGTCCCTCCGCCGAACACGTGTAGCCAGAGGGAGGGGTGGGATATTTTATGTTATTTTACTATTTTATTCTTCATAATTTCACTGTGTCCGTGGGACTCTTTTTGCGGCGTTTATTTTTTTTAATATAACAAATATCAGGATCGAAACTTAATTGCTTTTACTCGTGATGAGGTATTAATTGGGCACATCCTAATGGTGCTGTAAGACAAACTGATCCGGGAACCGTTAGCACCGAGTGTCTCTCTCTCTCTCTCTCTCTCTCTCTCTCCCTCTCTCTCTCTCTCTCTCTCTGCCTCTCTCTCTCTCTCGCTCTCTCTCTCTCTCTAACAGGTTGTGTGTGCGTGTTGTTTTGTGCGTGTGTCGAGCCCTCCTCGCGCGCTGCCTGTTTTGGAGTGGAGAAAGGAGGGGCTTAGTGAGAAGTTGCTGACCCGGTTGTGACCGCAGAGGGACTGAACACCAAGGTGATGCAACTTCCATTCACCTAATACTGGCGGGGTTTTGAAACCAAAAAGAAGAAGAAGAAAAATAGACAAAGAACATCACTCTCGAGGCGACTGATCGAGCGCACCTTCATGGTAAGACGCTCTCTCTCTCTCTCTCTCTCTCTCTCTCTCTCTCTCTCTCTCTCTCTCTCTCTCTCTCTCTCTCTTTTATTAAGGGGGTCTTTGTAATGTACTCCCGAAAGGTGCATATTGATGCTACATGTCGAGGGCTGTTAATTGTGGCGGACATGACCATATAGCTGTTACCAAGAAGAAGAACATTCAACACGTGTCCATGAAGTGGAGGAGATTCATAAGGATGTGGACTGCTGTAAAGCCGTTATTTTATCTCAGCGGGGAGGAAACACGTGGCACTGGTTGGGCCACCACACAAATACAAAAAGGAGGAGGGGGGTAGTTTAGTGGTTCCGTGTTGATATGTTCTGTTTTGAAGACTTCCTGTATCAATAGTGTAGTTAGAGCTAAACCTCCTTTGTAGTTAACCTAAAATACTAGTTCCTATGGGGACCAGTCTGCATGGCATTCATTATACACGCTAATATTATAGGGTATAATTATTGTAGTATCCACAATTGTATTGACAATCATTCTAATAATAACAATTATGTTATTATACTTTTGAGGACTATTATATCAATAATTGATATTTGAAAGTGTAAAATATCTGATGAAAATGATTGTATTCATTTCCCTGTGAGAAATACCTCTCAAATGTCTTGAGGTATCAGACAGAGATGTAGAACAATTCAGCCGAATGGCCAGAGCCCTTTCCCCTCGCGGAGGGTTCGGAGGTCTTGACAACAAGGCAGAGGACATATATGCTTCTCACAAGCTGAACGGCGTCTTCCAGCTGCACGCTATCTCGTACCACCCACCCACCCGCTACCCCTGCCGGCGTACTCCCCTTTTCGATCGGTGCCAAGATGTCAAGGCCGGGTCCCAGGCCTCGGCAGGTGCTGCTGTTTCTGTTTTTGTTAGAAAGATGACGGTGGCGAGTTCTCACCAGTGTCAGGTCAGAATAACAGCAAGCCAGACAGACGCTACATTTGTTTGGTTTGTCTTCTTTTCAACCTCTGCATGTGCACAGTAATCACAGTTTAATTATTTATATGTTTGCTGCCTTTCATAGTTTTACATAATTGCAAATTCAGACATGAAAATCCTTCACCTTTTGGTGAAATTCGCCGTTTTGAAACCAAAATAGGTAACCTACGTGAATGGTGTAGATCCGAATAGTTTTTGTTTTTGGAAGGGGGGGGGGGCTACTGTTTATATTTAAGGTTTAAGATCTACGTGTAGGAAAAAGTGTATCCTCTAGTTAATTATAATCTATATAGTTATGCGGTTATCGCTGTCACACAGAGAGAGGTGTGCATGTTCAGGTTTACCTGGTGGAAACATTATTCAGTGTTCTAGACTAACAGTGACGTCTCCTCAAAGTAAAGTGGTATAACAGTATGACATAATATGGTCAAATAAAAAGGCTGGTACATTATACATATTATGGCATATAAGTGTAATATTATGAAGTGAAATGTAGTAGTAGCAAAACAATATTCAGTATAGTATAGCAGTATTGCATATTGTAAGTATTAAGTCTACAAAATCTATATACACACACACACTACCGTTCAAAAGTTTGGGGTCACTTAGAAATGTCCTTATTTTTCAAAGAAAAGCACTGTTTTTTAGATAACATTACATTAATCAGTAATACACTATACATTGTTGATGTGGTAAATTACTATTCTAGGTGGAAACATCTGGTTGTTAATGAAATATCTACATAGGTGTATAGAGGCCCATTTCCAGCAACTATCACTCAGTGTTCTAATGGTACATTGTGTTTGCTCATCACATAGAAGACTAATGGATGATTAGAAAACCCTTGTGCAATTATGTTAGCACAGCTTAAAACAGTTATGCTGGTGAGAGAAGCTTTACAACTGGCCTTCCCAATGCATAGCATCACATGTGTGGGTTCCATTATACTCTCAAAATGGCCAGAAAAAGATAACTTTCATGTGAAACTCACTTGCGAAGAAACTGAACATTTGTCTGGGCGACCCCAAACTTTTGAACGGTAGTGTGTGTGTGTGTATATACAGTATATATACACTTGGGTATTGACAAAAGAAGAACTAAAACCCATAATGATCATAGTTTGTCAGCTTCTCGACGAGTGACGCTGTTCGGCACTGACTCGCCCGTCACTGCCCCCCCCCCGCCCCGCTGGTGTCACCTTTTTCACCCCTTATGAGTTTGCAGGTCTGACTGTAAATGTTAGACCCAGTGATAGGCTGGCATGAAATGGCTTGCATAATACTTAGTAAGGAGGCCATAATAATTTTTGACTCATGGCTGAAGTTAAGTTTCTCCAGCTCTCCCCAGGTTGGCAAAAAAAGCATCTCAAAATGCATCAGATTGATGCTTTAAAATATGGAATATTTAAATTTTTCTTACAGGGGAGCATGCCCCCGGACCCTCCTAGAGGGGTAATATCCTTCTCACCTTTTTCACCCCTGACTCGTTTTCATGCCTGCAAATTGAATATGTTCGAGTTTTGGGCTGTTGGTCAAACAAAACAAGGAGAGCAATGATTGGAATCTTTTCACTATTAGTTGTCTTTTTAGAGACCAAATGATAGCACAAATAGTTATTTATGTTCTACATGTTTCATGTGTAGTCCTGTGACACAACTAAATCGGTTGCTGGACTGAATAGGAAAAGTAGGGTATGTCAATAGAAGTTGTGCATGCATGAAAGGCAGTAACCTCCCCTAGAACCCGACACACAAACAAACACACACTGGCAGGCCGTTCTTTAATCTGGCCTTGGTGTTTTCTGTTTGCTTTCCTCATACATTTTTTGTAGGTAACAAAAGACATGTAGGAAGTATCAGCATTTGTTACCAGGCTATAACAGTTAACATCCATAAAATTAGAGACGACACATAGAGTATAACAAACAAATGTATCATGCTGCATTTTAGAAATCATTTCTCTTAGTAGTTAAACAAATATTAGAGGCTTTTGTATCATTCGCCTATCTCTGTGTACTACTACTACTGACCAGCAGTGGGGCGACTCCTCCGTTTGCAAAAAGAAGTTTGATTCTACAGAAGTCTATGAGAAAATGACTATACTTCTCTCTTGATTTATTCCCTCAGTAAACATTGTAAAAATGAGTTTATGTCTAAATCTCTGGATTCAAGTCTTTTTCAATACAGCATGATGTTCATTTGGTAAATTATGGTCCATTTAGAGTCAAACAGACCATAAAGCAGAGTATGCTTTAGAGAGGAGTTACTACAATTGACAGGTTGCTGCAGCAAGGCCGACCACCCAGTGACAAGTGTGTGCCAGGCATCAGCCAGGTGTCAGCGGGCGGCGAGTCTGTGGCGAGTCTGCAGGGAGTCTGCGGCGAGTCTGTGGTGTGTCTGCGCATGTCAGTCGCCACTCAAGTGCCGAACAGCGGCAAGCGAACGTAACCTGTCGAGAAGCTGACAAGCTGAGTGGGTGGAGCCACATTTCCTAAATCAGTTTTATGATAATTAAATCAGTTTTATGATTATAGTAGGGAGGAGCTGCGATATATAGATAGATAAATAGATAGATAGATAGATAGATAGATAGATAGATAGATAGATAGATAGATAGATAGATAGATAATGTTTTTTTTGTAGATTTAATACTTACCCTGACTCGCCGCTGAGTCGCCGCTCTCCTGGCACCTGGCTGACGCCTGCCACACGCTTGCCACGGACTCGCCGCTGCCAGTAATCGCACTCGCTGTCAGTAATCGCACTCGCTGTCTCTCGCTGGTGACACTGGTCACTCGCTGGTTATGCTATCAGAGCCGTAAACAGCATCTCTGCGTTTTTCATCCACAGTCCAAAAATGGTAGCTTTCGTTCACTGGTTGACCGAAAGCTAGCCAAGATTGCGACAACCGTAATCCAAGATTTTAATCCAATATGAATCCGATATAGCGGCTGCGATGAGGCATCACACAATGATCAGCAGTGGCCATTACAACATGTATCTATGTGTGACGTGATAATCATTCTAAATGAAATTACTTACTTAATTACTTACTTGCTTCAAAAGAAGAAGAAAAAAAGAAAATCCCTGAACACATTTCATGCATTCATTAATAGTCCGAGGGCTAAATGGGAAGCTTTGGCGGGCCGTACACATGCATAAAAGCACAGTATTGACTTTTAGTTTTGCAATAAAAAATAAAGACAGTCATAAATATGAGAACAATTCCACCTGAATATAACGAATAAGCAATTAGCTTATATGCTATAATTCAAATCCCATTGCACTTCACATGATGAATTCAGGATGTTTTGTAATGCCATGAAGTTAAAAAACATGAGCTTTCAGTGGACACTGTGCCCTTGAATACACCAATAAAGGGTTTTGTGTCGGCAATAATATTCATATGTAGGCTTTTTGGACGATGCATTTATTAAATATCTCACATTACGCAATACCATCTACATTGAATGTATCACGATACTGCAATATACTGAGTAGTGCGATTTATTCCCTTTTTGTCCACCGCAAATTTTCCCCAAAGGAAAACTTTGTCAACATATTGTATCTAAAGATACCGTTTTCAGTCTGTTCATCTCATTTCAATAATTTTTATTGCAGCAAAATGTGGTTGTCAAGCAGACAAACTGACCAAAACTGTCATAAATGTTGCACCTGACAAACTGAACTGTTTGCATTACAGTCTACATAGTCGTGTCATTATTACAGTCTAGGCTCTACATAGTCACTTCATTATTACAGTCTACACTCACCTAAAGGATTATTAGGAACACCATACTAATACTGTGTTTGACCCCCTTTCGCCTTCAGAACTGCCTTAATTCTACGTGGCATTGATTCAACAAGGTGCTGAAAACATTCTTTAGAAATGTTGGCCCATATTGATAGGATAGCATCTTGCAGTTGATGGAGATTTGTGGGATGCACATCCAGGGCACGAAGCTCCCGTTCCACCACATCCCAAAGATGCTCTATTGGGTTGAGATCTGGTGACTGTGGGGGCCATTTTAGTACAGTGAACTCATTGTCATGTTCAAGAAACCAATTAGAAATGATTGGAGCTTTGTGACATGGTGCATTATCCTGCTGGAAGTAGCCATCAGAGGATGGGTACATGGTGGCCATCAAGGGATGGACATGGTCAGAAACAATGCTCAGGTAGGCCGTGGCATTTAAACAAAGCCCAATTGGCACTAAGGGGCCTAAAGTGTGCCAAGAAAACATCCCCCACACCATTACACCACCACCACCAGCCTGCACAGTGGTAACAAGGCATGATGGATCCATGTTCTCATTCTGTTTACGCCAAATTCTGACTCTACCATTTGAATGTCTCAACAGAAATCGAGACTCATCAGACCAGGCAACATTTTTCCAGTCTTCAACTGTCCAATTTTGGTGAGCTCTTGCGAATTGTAGCCTCTTTTTCCTATTTGTAGTGGAGATGAGTGGTACCCGGTGGGGTCTTCTTCGGTGGGGTCTTCTGCCCATCCGCCTCAAGGTTGTGCATGTTGTGGCTTCACAAATGCTTTGCTGCATACCTCGGTTGTAACAAGTGGTTATTTCAGTCAAAGTTGCTCTTCTATCAGCTTGAATCAGTCGGCCCATTCTCCTCTGACCTCTAGCATCAACAAGGCATTTTCGCCCACAGGACTGCCGCATACTGGATGTTTTTCCCTTTTCACACCATTCTTTGTAAACCCTAGAAATGGTTGTGCGTGAAAATCCCAGTAACTGAGCAGATTGTAAAATACTCAGACCGGCCCGTCTGGCACCAACAACCATGCCACGCTCAAAATTGCTTAAATCACCTTTCTTTCCCATTCTGACATTCAGTTTGGAGTTCAGGAGATTAGGCTCATTCGTTAGAGCTGCGCCTCGCCTGGAATCCAGACGAGAGCAGGCGGCCGCAGCAGGAGGCGTTGTCAATAACCTGCGAACAAGTCGGACATTTTTCAGCTGCCTTCAAAGTAGACACAGGAAGTCACAGAAAAAATAACTTCCTGTTAGTTCCGAACTTTTGTCTACTTGTAGTTTACAGATCACGTTTGGATTTATTCATATGTGTTTGTAAATATATATTTATGTAGAAATGTGTGTGTAGCTACATCCTTTGGTCTTTTTATGTCTGCCTGTGAAATACATTACTACTAGTTTTGATGTGTGTTGTATAATACGATTTTGTATTAACAACCACACTAGAAATGTGTTTAGATCAAACATGAGACTAATAGTCAATAATCCAGCGTTAAGTATTCCAACTACACATAAAATAAGGATTTTCTACAAAACGTGGTGTTTGCTGTCAGATCTAAGAGCCAATCAGCTCTCTGATGTGGCGACAGCCAGGCGTTTCCCATCAGGCACTGGGCCACGCAGTCGTTGGAAAGCAACTGCGGCGGCTGACTCTGAAATCGACGGCGACTTAATCTCTTGAGAGTATCGATGACCATGTGTGCATGACGTCAGAGCAAGTCGGGAGCAAGTCGGACACAAATCTAACCGGCATGCATTGCGCGCCGATCGCCGCCGATCGATTCTGCGCAGAACTGGCTCATCTCGAACGAGCCTATTGTCTTGACCAGGACCACACCCCTAAATGCATTGAAGCAACTGCCATGTGATTGGTTGATTAGATAATTGCATTAATGAGAAATTGAACAGATGTTCCTAATAATCCTTTAGGTGAGTGTACATACTCGCGTCATTTGAGCTGGACGCGCCGGAGAGAGGGCAGGGCTTATCTCCGTGCAAGCAGTTTTCATTTCCGCCATTCACCATGGAAATAACCACTCTTTCTGCTTCATATTTGTTGTGGACTGCATTCACAAACAACCCGACTCAGAGAGGACCGGAGCCGGCGCGAAGGAGGCTGTTACCGACGGCCTAACTGCGGCGGCCAAACGGTCTGAAGACCGAGCCCCGGTGCAAGCGGTCTGAAGACCGGCCCGTTACTGGCCTAACAACGACGGGCAAGCGGTCTTCGGCTCCCCGTGCGGCCGACTCTCGGGCTCCCGGTGCAGCCGGCCTCACCCCGCCCCTCCTTTCTTTTTTCTCCGCAGAGTTAAAAAATTCAAATATGCTTAAATAAAGCAAGAAAACAATAACACACGATTATAAACGCATTTGTAATACGTCAAACATAAAAACAATAAAAGAAAAATATGTGTATAATCAACATACGTGTTTAATCAATGTATACGTGTATAATCAACGTATGTGTAATACGTCAAAAACAAACATAACCAGGGAGGAGATACGTTTCTGATCAACTGTACTTGGGAATGCCTATTAGTTCTGGGGGAACGTAATTTTTAGGAGACAGGGTTGCTCAGAAAATAAAGATGACCTTATCTCACCGTACCATAGTTGCTCTGTGAAGCTATACACATTCATAGTGGCTTTAAGGCAGTGATGGGTCTGGTGGGTCGCGACCCCAAAGTGGGTCACGGACCCATTTTCAGTGCCCCCAAAAAAATCCTGTGCTTTTATTTTTAAAGGGGAATTTTTTCCTGCCCAGCAGAAATAGCATTTACTTTGCATGTAACTACTGGCACAAAAAAATTGCAGCGCTTTTGGTGTGAACGTACCTTAACTCCAGACTTTGTCAGGAGCAAAAAGCATCCCCAGTTCTCCCATTATGAATTCCTCCAGACTCAGGTCTATGTCAGTGTTACACCTCAGGTTGAAATGCTTAATGTTTTTCAGTAATTACCTACTGATAAGGTAATCAGAAGAAAAGTACATTTTTAACTGAATCTTTTTGGATTGCATTTAATTTATTTTGAGTTTCTGGATAAACGCTGCTCCTCAAGACAATGATTGTTTTCCATCGTGCAGTGTTGGTTGTCATAGATTCAGTGAGTGAGTATTCTCAGCTAAAGTTACATAATTTGAGTCTTTTTTTAAACTGCTTCTCAGTAGTTGGACTTGTTTACTTTTAATTGACTGTAAAAGGGAATATTTCCAACAATTTGTTTTTCGTGTTGGCATACTGTGATATTCTGTACTATCTCAGGTTCAAACTGCACCATCTTCTCATTAAATCAATTTGAGAAGTTGAACATTTTCTTCGATTTGGGTCGCGGCTTGTCATTCAGGGGTGATGGTGGTGGTCAGACCAGTTGAGAACCACGGCTTTGAGCGACATGCTAACAGCAGTGCTACCACGCTCACAATGACATGTGAACATGCAGATGTTTAGCAATTACATTGAAGCACGCTAACATGTCCATAGTTTGGCAGGTGTTTAGTCCAACAAAGTAGAGCTGCAACAGTTAAATTATTCAGTATATTATATAATAACAGTAAACAGGATATATTTGTCGACAAAACCAGACATTTGAGGACATAATGGGCTTCAGAAAAACATTTTTATTTTTATTGACAGAAAATTATTATTTTTTTAACAACTAAACAATGAATTGAGAAAACACTTGAAATAATCGTTAGTTGCGCCTCTAAAGAAATTGGAAATGTTTTATTATTGACCTGATGGAGGTACTAGATGAAAAGTCAGGGGATCACCAAAGTTCTCACTGTCAGGGAACCATGAATGTCTGGACCACATTACATGATAATCCATCCAATAGTTTTCTAGATTCTTTAGCTTGGACCAGAGAGGTGGGCGACCTACAAACCGACAGACCGACTCGCTTTCCTTGATTCACATCATTAGCATGGCTTAAAATGTTTAGAAACGAGCCAAAGTACAAGCATATGTACCGTACAAGACACAAGCGTCGGAAGCGATTACAAAAATCGTTTAGTTTGAATATTTCTGTAAGCTCGTTAACATGACTAAGCGATTTAAACGTTTCACTAAAACCTGCATAAGTACCCCTTACAATGGCGGATTTCAGTCAAAGACACATCCCGGTTACCGTACGGGCATGTGTGAGTCGGATGAATCAATCTAGATCATTTTCTGACCCTTATGAGTATCTCCACATTGCGAAACACGACCAGAGTTATTATTTTTTTATATGTTGGGAGTTCCGATCCTAGGATCTCATTGGTCCTCAGACTCTTCTGAAAGCGCGTCAGACGGTACATGCGGAAGGAGGGGGTAATTTTTAAATTTTTGAACCGAAAAACATGTTTTTTTTTACTGAATATGCTTCCTAACATGTGATTGCTTTGCTGGATTGTGATTATTGTTGCAGATTTAGATGCTTTAGGTCTTAATCTTTCTAAAGATGTGCAGTATTAGTCTGTGGGTTGATTAAGACACCGAACCATACTTTTTTAAAGTGTACCTTTTCTCTCGAGGAGTCATTTTTGGGGAATCTTGCTCAGACTCTTGACTTTTGATCATATTTATGTGGAAAATAAGTTTCAACATAATTTTTCACTGGGCAAAGTGGCTTTTACTGTGTTAACTGATTATTTAATTTAAAATTCAAATGCTCTGAAAAAAAAAATCTGACCGTAATAAACATGTGATGTTACTGTAATAAAGCCTGCATTGCTTTGTGAGGTTGCTACATGTCTACAGTGAATATTTAATTAAATAATTAGTGGAATGAATTATGTGTATCGTCACTGCTGATTGATCTGTATATTAGACGCATGCCTGAACCAAGCCTGTGTTTGTGTTGATATGTTTGAGATGCCGAATAGGAGTTATAGTTGGCCAATTTTTTTTTCTTCTCCTCGTGCTGGGAACCTTTAGCGCACTGTCTGGGCTTTTCTTTTGACTTTATTCAGATGAAGAAAGGCATGATGCAGAGTTTGAGTCGTTGACACACACACACACACACACACACACACACACACACACACACACGCACACACACACACACCAAATGAATTATGTAATCAGCTGATTGATTGGGAAATGTTGCTGATTGATCTGTAGATTATTGAAGGGGCCCGCGAGGACGAGCTGTCGGTGTTTCTGATTTAGCAACGTTTGTAGCTGGTGCTGCTAGCTAGGTTAATTGGAGAAGAGTTGGTAACGCAGAATTTTTTTATCTACCATATTCTTGCTAGTCTCTCCAGATGTCCACGCCCACCTTCTAAAGTCTGTTCTGCTTTATTACATTATCTTGACACACCCCCATGTCAGAAATCTATCTTGAAGACATTACTTCAGTACTTGTGTTTATAAGTGTTTATAAATTGCATATTCCCACTGAATGATTGCTAGACTGGGGGAGGCGGGAGCTTATTTAGTCTTCTCTGATAGGTTACCACAGGTAGTGCGTTACAAGGTGTTTGATTTTTTGTTTGAAATGAAAGCTTTGATAGAACAGTCTATTCTTAACCCGCCTCCCTCCCCGTCATCCTCCGTTGAGTGGCGTGGTGTCAGGGGCTGGTATGTGTGTATGTGTGTGTCTGCGCGTACCGTCTGCAGCACCATCACGTACACACACACACACACACACACACACACACACACACACACACACACACACACACACACACACACACACACACACACACACACATACAAACTTTCTCCTGACGTGTGTGTGTCATTGCAGACATGTAGCATTCTCACAAAGAAATGCAGGCTTTTATTACAGTAACATAACATGAGTTGTTTTCCATCACAGGTAAAAATAAATCTAAAAATAAAAAAAAAGATTTTATTACTCAAAAAGGTGTTGGACAAAAACTACTCGTCCCTAAAGTTACGTCCCAGCAAGTTACTCGCCAACACTTCCGATACACTTCACACTCCGTCAGAAGTGCTACCGCCACTTCTCCTCTAAATCCAGGCAGCCCCCCAACCCCGGGTGTTCTTTTCCAGTTGGCTGTCAGCGGCAGTCGGTGGGCAGTGTGAACGTTACCCTAACAGTTAATCTCTTTACACAATAGGGCACTTTGTTATGGCAGCTGCTTTGCTGCAAAATGCAAATCTCTTACTACATGTTTTTCTACATTCGGTCTCTCTCTGTCTGCATCCTTGCGGAGGGATTCCTCAGAGGTTTAACTCCCACCTGGCAGGGACCCCTAAGTCCATATCGTGGACCTAGCAGGTCACCAACAGAGAGGCGGAGGGATTGTTTTTTTTTAACAAGAGGGTGACAAGTAACTAAAAAAGTGTTGCCTTGAACCCCCCCCCACACACACACACAATTCCTCCCACCTCTCTCCCCTCCCTCACCCCGCCCACCCTCACCCCTCTCCTGCCTGTCACATGGTCCTTTCACAGCATAGAAAAGTTTCTGGATTAGGGCAGAATTGACACAAAGCAGCGACGCCACTCCAGCGACACACTCGCGAGCAGCAGCGCAGAAGAGGCGACGGGGAGCGAGAGAGAAGAGAGAGAGAAAGAGAGAGAGGGGGACCGAGACACTCGAGAGCGGACGCCACCTCGGAAAGACGGTCGCGGCAGCCAGAGGCAGACAAGTCCACCCGGAGAGAGAGAGGCTGGGGATCTTTGCCGACGAGGTCCCTGAAGGATGGAAGTGAAGCAGTCCACCGGGATCCTGGTGAGTTTCGCCTTTGTTCAGTGAACAATAACACAGATTTGTTTTAAAAAAAGGAAAAAAGTGAATGAATAAATACTGAATACAAAAAAAACGCAGTTCACCGGTAGGACGCAGCTGCTGGTCCACCGGTCCGCCCCCTTACACCCTCCTCCCCTCCATTTAAGCGGACAGGTGTTTTTTGTTTCACGTGCTTTTTCATTTTCCTATATTTTGCGTGTCTGACTTCTCTCTTCTTGTATTCATATTATGAATATGATTTAAAGGATTCGAGCACACGCTTGCATCAAAGTGCACGCTGTGTTGGCAGCAGAGCGCACGAGGCGCGCAGAGCTGTCGTCGCCTGCTGTTCGCCCCCCGCGAAAATAAATAAAAACAAGCCCCCCTATTAATCCAGGTCTTCTTCGTTTATTTATCTGGTCTCCGGCGGGCCAATAAGAAGGTGAGGTCTCTCTCTCTTTGGCTGGGGCCCTCCCAGCCAAAGCAGAGGGGAAAAAAGAGAAAAGATCATAGAAACTTCAGGTTAAACCAAGCGTTGGAAATGTCTCTCTGTTCCCTCTTCGTTTTGTCTTTCTCCCCTGGGTGTCCCTGAGTGGCCGGGTCAGGTCAGCTGGACCACCAGACAACCGAACATCACTGGCTTATTGAAGTATCGTTCCCTTGTCTCGTTTTCGATCTTCTCCTTTATCCTTCTCCTTTATCCCCCTCTCTCTCTCTCTCTCTCTCTCTCTCTCTCTCTCTCTCTCTCTCTCTCTCTCTCTCTCTCTCTCTCTCTCTCTCTCTCTCTCTCGTTCTTCAGTCCGGCTTGAGACAGAGATAAACACGAGCTCAGAGCTCCAACTCTCCTCTGACATTCTCGCTCATTTGAAGCCTCGTTTTCCTCCTCGATTACTTTTGAGATGCATATCATGTTTATAATTCTCGCGTGCTGTCTGAACTTAAGAGAGAAAGGAGGGGTGTTATCAGTCTCGCCTGCTCTGTCCTCTCGCAGCATTTGGAGGCAGTGTGTGTGTGTCAGTCAGACAGATTGCCCATCAGTCCTTTGCAATGTCACAAGGAGGATTTGATTTGTTTCCCCCCATGGAGGAAGTTTCATAATGTGCTTTTGCTTGGTATTGAAAAGGGGTTCTCTGAGTACAGGTCACCTGTGAAGGCCGCCATGAAGCCTCACCGCCACTAGGGGGGGGCGCGGGCCATCAATCAAGTGTTTGAGGGGCGAAAGAGGGAGGTTTATCATTCAATAGCGCCAACATAAAAGCTTGGTAAAGTTCAATCCTTTTAGTTGAAGGTAAAAAAATATCCGTATGAAAGTGGATTTTATTGGCTCAAAAGTTGCAAAAGCTAGATTGGAGAAACAAGAACGTTTGAGCACGTTCTCTGTCGCACTTCATTGGAGCTGTGCCTTTACCCCTGAGATACAAGAAACATCAAAGCAGCCCGACTTTCTTGACCAGAGCGATTGCTCATTTCGTTTTATTTCAGGGAATCGCTGCGGTTGGGGATGTCTTTGTTTGCGCTCCAAATCTGAGAGTCTTGTTCCCTAGCCAACACTCAGTGCCTCAAGTCAATTCACTTGATTTGGCAGGAAATGGAGAATTAAAAAGCCATTTAGAGGTCGACACAGAGAAGAAGGCGCGTGATTTAGCCTTATTTAAGTTATTGGAGGAAAAAAAAAACTTTACATTAAGCGAAGATGAAGGCACAAGTGTACTTTCCCAAACAACGCTGTACTTTTCTCTCTCTCTGAGCCAAGATTTAGATTCCAGATCGCTCTCATAACATTCCCCCGGTCACCTTTGTAGCAGTGCAGTAGTTAGGGTGTATTTGGCGACCAAGTCTTATCTACGAAGGCAAACACGGGGACGATTGCATAACTACAGCTCGCCGCGCTGCACTTCCAACAAGCGGCAGCTCGGGGGGCAGTTGTCCTCCAGCGCCGGGGGCAGACAGGGATGTTGGTCGTGGGGTCAGGGACGTCGACAGGGAATGAAAGAAAGTGTGTGTGTGTGTGTGTGTGTGTGTTACACAATGACTGAATCTCAAACCTCGATCCCCCCCATCGCCCAACTTTCACCCTCCGCTTTCCTCTCCTCTGTTTCCAAGAGCCAAAATCGCCCCTTTTTCCTGTTGTAGTAATCTGAAAATAGTGCAACTTATTTGTTTCTTTCCTCTCTCTCTCTCTATTGAAGTCCCTGCCCTTTCTTTTGCGGCCTGGTTAAATTTATTTACGCTGGCCCCCAGATGGCCGGTGGATGGACCCGTCACCGTAAATCTTGTGACACACAAGGACGCTCGCTTCCTGCTACCGCTTGGCTCAGCTGGTAGCCCTCTGCCGGGACCCTTTTTGGTCCCAAAAACTTTATTCCCTCCCCTTGCTCGTTCACAGCGTTCAAAGGGAGCCCATCCCCCCCCCGGTCCCTCTCCTCAATCTTCCTGCGCCGTCTTTTGACTGCCCTGGAAGCCACTTCCACCGAACGGATGAGCAGATGGTGCCCTGGCACTGGCCTTTACTGGACCGATAGCCGTCTCTTTGTTGTTGTTGTTTTTTTTGTTACTCCTTGGTAACGTCTTTTCGACCCGTCTTTAAAATGTCTGTGCTGTGTATGTATAGAGATGTAGGAGGAGGAGGAGGCGCTGTATTCATGCGTCTGGCTGTGCAGACCAGGGCTACCAGTCCATCACCATGGAAGCCCAATGGAGGAAGAGGTCACTGAAGACTGGCCTCCGGTCAAAGGATGAACACTGGCAGGCCTCTTAATGTTAAACCCATGACTTTTCAGCCACAATTTTACTTAACTTATTTTTTTAAAGATGTTTGGGAAGTGACTCTTCAAACCCGACATTCTCAAACCCAACATCAACACTTTTGGATTCGATATGCCCAGAGAACTCTCACAATTCCACATTCTGCTAATCAGCTGATGGTCCAGCATTTGATGAAAACCAGAGCTAAATCAACCAAAAATATATATATTCAAAACAACAACAAAAAGCAGAACAACGCTGCAGAATAAGCGATGGAGTACAGTGAAGAGTCTTTACTTCAGCCCGAGTCTACGAGACATTTGTACCATAAAGCAATTTGTCAGTAATGAGGAGATCTTGATGATGATCATGATGTTGATGAATACATAGCTATGTGTAGGATAGATGCTGAAACGTTCTCCCATTGCGGTTTTAACAAAAAGTTTCTTGCAAATTGTACTTTTTGCATGGGCCAGTTATCCAGTGAGAGGTTTGTCGTGTACAACAATGCAGACACAGCCACTTTGACGATACACAGGAGGGAGGTTTTGTTTTGTAAGATTACCCCAACAGTTCTGTGTACCCGCTGGGTGGGGAGCCTTGGTGTGTGTGTGTGTGCGCCATTTCCCAGGGGTTTGTTTGGCTAATGTGTGCTGTAGGCTGTGAAGTGGAAACTAAATGGAAATAAATAGTGTAACACACAGGCACAACCTCCCTGAGGTCAGGACGCATGCACGCACACACACACACACACATGGAAACATAACGTACGACACCCTTATTTATACATTACGCCTACACAGTAGAATACTTCATAAGCACATGACATTCACATATCTGAGATTTTCACAGATACGTTAACGCACAGAAAACGCAAACCCGGCACGTTCACGTGCGCTCGCAGACAAAATTACGGACAAGACCTGAACGCATGTCACAATTATTTTGAAATATATAAATAAATAAATACACAATATGTCACAACTCTAAGCTGTGACAAAACCGTGAAGCCCAGACTGTGGGGCCCCCGGCAGACAAACTTCTCGGGGTTGAGCCTTAAATAAAAATAAAATAAAGAAACACACACAGTGGGCTCACTTTTTTTTTAATCTCTTAAACCTTACATCCGATTACTACCAAATGTCCTGTCTATCCTTATTGGACCAAGCTTATAAAAATGTATCAACCTTGATACAGTGCTACGTTTCTCAAGATCCTGAACGATGAGCTTTCAAAAGATTGCTGACCGCACGTAACTCGACCAAGGTCAAACAACCGTCGGAGTAGCCATCGCAAAAAAACATCCAGATATGTCCAGTTACTGAAACATACCCTGAAAGTTCAATTAAAATTGACCACAAGGTGCAAAGTAAATGAACTGGGCAGGACAAGTTTGCATGGCAATGTTTACCGCAATTTAATTACAGCGTGAGTCGGGATTCTTTCATAAAGCTGTTGATAAATGTCCCCAAATGTCCCCCAAAAAAAGACTGACAGGACTTTGAGTGTGCCGACGGGCTGCATGCATTGTGATTATGAAACAAGTGTGCTCCTCCTGAACACAGAAGTAGACCAGCTGGAAGTGGTTTTGGCAATTGAGCTTCTCCCTTAATCGGGAAAAAAAACTAAACAGTTTTTTAAAGTTGGTTTTCCTAGTTTGTTTGTACTCGGCGAAACACGAGCGCACGTATCGCAGGTGAATCTGAGAAAAAGTTTGTTTTCCGCTCTCGCCCGTTCTTATGTAAGAAACATATTGGGTTGCCAGTCAGCCAAGTTTAGTTAACAGCAGTGCTCAGCAACCGTGTTGACTGCCTCTGGGGGTGAGGGGCCAACAAACAGATGTGAACAGAGAGAGAGAGAGAGAGAGAGAGAGAGAGAGAGAGAGAGAGAGAGAGGGGAGGTTGGGGGGGTCGAAGAGTCAGACATGATTCCTGCCCCACCCCCCTCGTTTACTGACCAGCTGAGCTAGAATTAAAACATATTTGTTTGTTTTTTTACAAGCAGCCATACGGTTACAGGTAGTGCCCAATGGTGGCCACTGTGGCGAACGTACAATCAAAGGGCAAGGGCCACGAATGCCAAACACGTCCACTGCTGGGCACTCTGTAAAAGGTAGCCCACCACCAACCAACCCCCCGTGTACGTACACACACACACACACACACACACACACACACACACACACACCGGACCTTTAGATTTCATTTGGAAAAACCACTCGGGCTGAACATTTTTTTTTCTGATTTTCTTCCTCTCCCCTTGTGTTTCTGGTTTTAATGGGTCTCCCTCCCTCCGAGTCCACGGAAAAATACAATCAGGGGGGGGGCGGGACTTCCCTCTCTTCCTCTCCCGTCCTCTGAAGTCATTGAAGTTATGGACAGGGCTCTGACATTGCGACACAACGGGGCTCTTAAATCTCTCCCCCTTCCCCTCCCCCCATCCACTTTCTTTTAGTATTATTATCATTTTCAACGGTTTTGCAATTGAGCTCTTTTCAAAGGCCCTTTCAGAACCATATTCAGGTAATTTGTTGCGCTTGAACCCAACCTGCTCCCTGGCTCTGTGTGTGTGTGTGAGTATTGAATGGCAGCTGTAAGCCTGGGACGAGGGTGAGGGGGGGTCTGCCCTTCCCAGGGCCCGGACAGCTCTCTCCCTCTTGGTAACACACCTCCCCTGTGTTATTTATCGCCGTTCCTCCTCTTCAGCTCCTTTCAGACACAAATTCTTAAACAGGTTCATCTGAAGAAGAAGAAGAAAAAAAGGACGCTTTTTTGGCTTTCTGAACATTATGGAATGGTTCCAAGTTGATTCTCATACATGCCTGGGTTGTCACAGAACGAGGTGCAGCACTGCTGGGAGGGCAGCTGTTAGTTGGGCAATAATGTCATCAAGGAAAAGGAGCAATCACACGGGCAGCGGCGGCGCAATATATTCCACTTTTTGCTGTTTTCTCCTTATCCTCTCAGCTTGATCTCAGATCATCTGTTCAGTAACGTCGCAGACACATTATTATTTGTAATCGTCACGGGATGCTCTGCTGTCTTTACCTGCTGTCTGCTGAAATTCCGGTGGATTTTTAGATCAAGCGATCTCACGGCTTGTCATCCTTACTGTAAGCACATGGCATTAAAGGGACAGTACGTATTTGTCCTCTTACCTGTAGTGCTTTTCATCGGTCTAGATTGTTTTGGTGTGACTCGCCTGGTGTTGGAGACGTACGCCTTCTCTCCCAACGTAACGAAACTACACGGCACTCTGCTTGCGGTGCTCAAAGCGTCTATAAAATAAATAAAAACATTTGAAAAACTCAAAAGCAGTGTCGTTTTCCCAGAACCATGTCCCGGTTGCTCAAGGTGATCCGCCCACCTCGTGAGCAGTTTCATTTAAGAACTATTTTCTCTCCGCCGCATAACCGTGCAGATGGCAGCGAGCATCTGCTCATGGTCGAGGAGCTCGTGACAGCGCAAGATGTAAAAAACGTCAATGGTGTCCTTCACGGCTGAGCTGTAACGTTAGCTTTTTAAAAAAAAATTATTATGTGCCACTCAGGGAAAGTGATTGTAAACACAACATTGACATAATTGTTGCAGTTTTATTTCTGTCTACCTCAGGCATCACTAGCTGCTGAACACCGCACAGCGGGTGAAAATCTAATCATTTGATCCATTGTTAACCTAATAATATTAATTAGTGTAGCTTTAAAAATGCACAAATGCTGAGTCCCCTAACCCCTTTATCTCCTCCATTTTCCTGACAATCACTATCTAAATAAAGGCAAAAACAAGACATTTTTTAAGAAGAAAAAAAAGAAGAAATTAAATAATAATAACAGAGAAGGCGTGAAATTAACTCTTTAACCTTTAAGTCACGCTATTTCTGGTAAGTGTTTTATCAATTTGAAACATTTGAATCATTGGAAATGTATTGCACGTAGCGGGCACACACAAGCAACGATGTACAGTTGTCCCTCACTATAACGCGGTTCACCTTTCACGGCCGCGCTGATTCGCAGATTTTTTTGTGTGTAATTTTGCATGATTTTTTTTACAGTGTACAGTATGAACGCGCATTGTGTTCAGCGTCCTGATTGGCTAAGGGACTGTACTGTACACCATTGTCAATCAATCTCCTCCGTGCAGTGTCTCCTGTACAGTACAGAATGCGTTCGGCTTGCCAGATTTACATAAATGTTCAATCACTAGCAGTATGACTCTGAAGTGCTGTATGTTTGCAAGTTTTCTATCCAAAAAAACCCATAATGTCGATCGAACTGCAACGAAAAAGGCACCTGCGGTCGCACCCAAAAGGCAGAGGAAGATGCTAACCATAGCAGAAAAAGTTGGACTTCTGGACATGCTAAATTTAATAAAGCTGATTACTTCACTATTGCTATTTTTAGAACGTATCCCCCGCAATAAACGAGGGACCATACCAGCCAGAAATAATACTTTTCATTATCAATTCATCTAATCTACTTTCCACCTCCATTGATTAATATGGTTATTGATGGTATGGTAATTTCCAAGAGGAGCTGTTTCCATTGTCACGGATGACATTTTAGAAAGCAGTACACAGAAGTAACGTAGACAGACCCCTGATCTTTTTTTGCCGTCGTTTTAGTCATATTCATAGTCAGTCACTGCATGGAGCATGTCCTTGTGCTGCTTTGAAGGATTTATTTATTCTGTTGTTGTTGTCACTTCATAAACCTGGAAGAGGATCTACTGAAGCGTTGGCATCTCGGACACTATCTCTATTTGCTTATAAGCGACTGAGGGATCTGACGTCTCTTTCCTGCCCCCCCTCTCATCCCATTCCAAGTGCGACAGTGACTTATGCCACGTGAGGGCCAACTTCAGTCACGTGTTCCTCACTTTCATCCCCAGCAATGGACCCATATGTTTCTCAAAATGTGTATGTTGTGTGTTTTTTTCCGACCCGATTTGTCCCCATGCCTTCTCTCCAATGAGCCCCGCTCTCCCCGGGGGTGAGGTGGGGGGAGTCGGAGTCGGAGCCGAAGCCGAAGCCTCACGCTATTTATACAGACCGAACAGCTGGGGCCCTCCCAGCCAAAGCAGAGGGGAAAAAAGAGAAAAGATCATAGAAACTTCAGGTTAAACCAAGCGTTGGAAATGTCTCTCTGTTCCCTCTTCGTTTTGTCTTTCTCCCCTGGGTGTCCCTGAGTGGCCGGGTCAGGTCAGCTGGACCGCCAGACAACCGAACATCACTGGCTTATTGAAGTATCGTTCCCTTGTCTCGTTTTCGATCTTCTCCTTTATCCCTCTGTTTCTCTCTCTCTCTCTCTCTCTCTCTCTCTCTCACACAATTAAAGGTTGATTTTTTTCCCCCTCCAGCAACACCTCAGCTCGTTTTGTCCTTTTTTTGCGCCGGACAAAGCCGACCTGTAAAACTGATTTTTTTGTGTGCGTCCTGCGGCTCCCCGTCCTCTTGTGAACCTCAACCCCATGTAGTCCTTCTCCCCGCCCGTCCCGTCACTTGTCACTTCACTTCTCTTATCGCTTCCTCTCTCGCCTGCTCTGCCCTCACGGGAAACGGGAGAGGTCGTCTGGCCTGTCGACGTATCCTTCGGTTCAAGGATCCGTCCTCAGTAGGACGTCCCATCACAGGCGTGCTAAGCTAACGCGAGGCGAAGAGATAATAACCTAATTGCTGTAAGGGACAGATATATAGATCGAGGAGGATGTAATGAGCCCAGACAAGGGCTGTTGGCTCCCTCTGAGATTTTCAGCCTGAAAGCAGGTTGATCCATGGATATTAAAGGATGAGGGAATTTCTTGGTTAGGTAATGCCCAAATCACCATGAGCACACAATGACAAAAACACTTTTTATAGAATCTGAATGTGTTGTTGCCTGACTGAAAGGATGGATCACATCCTGTAAGGGTGCCGCGTTATTATCCACCGAAGCCTCTGTTTTAATTGCAAATGATGCATCTTCTCAGATTCACCTCTTGCTTTCAAAGAATACGTCATATCCAAAATTACCATTTTGTATATAATTTACTTACCGTGATACATTGAATTCTTAATGAAAACGTTGTTTGTCTCGCGGTGAACGGAGAATCAACAAGTGGAGTAAATCCTTTGCGAGTGAAAATAAACAGAGGCAACGATAGCAAAACTACATCAAAACATCCGTTTAGAAAACTTTCATTCATGGTAACGCAGGCAGAGTCATTTCTGGGTGAAGTACACCTTTAGTCAGGTTCTGGCCCTCACTGTGTGTGCTGTACTCTGACATATTTTATAAACAGTAGAGAGACAGATGAGGATGCTTCAGTCAATAGATCTTGCCTGCTGTTTTCCACTATGTCATGACCTCAAACAATACAGCATATTTTTGTTTGCTTGTCCTCAACTTTGGAGTTTGCTCTTTTTGCCTAGTGGCTGTCATCTAGGTGGTTGTGTGTGTGTGTGTGCGCGTGTGTGTGTGTGTGTGTGTGTGTGTGTGTGTGTGTGTGTGTGTGTGTGTGTGCTCACTATCGCTACGCTAATTGTTTTTGTGACTACTGTAATGTAGTCTGAACTGGTTTGGACCATTAGCTCCGAAAAGCTGCCCTTTGCCAGAAGGTGGTGTGTTTTGATTTTTTCAAATTGAAAAAAGAACCTCTTCTGATTTACTCAAACAGCAAAGATGAATTGTGCGTCAGATGGAGCCTTTTCCAGTGTATACTAGATGGAACAAGAATGGCCAATCTTTACATGCCCCATTGCCTTTCGGCTGTGGGAGGAAAAACATACAAAATATGTTCAACTGGAAACACTGCAATTATGCATGTTTGTTCTCTCTGAACACTAATTGTGTTTCACTGGCATTTTGGACACTCTCTCAACTCGCAAAGAGAAAGGCACGGGCGAGGTATATCTTTTACGAGTATTCAGTGATATTTTGAATTTGTCAACACAGATAAGAGAGAAAAGACGAGAGAGGAGATGAAGTGAAAACAATTCAAAGGAAAGGAGATTATTTAGCTTCCTCTGACTTTATGTCTGAATGGTGCATCTTTGTGCATCCAGCGACTCTTCCCTCACCCCAGCCTGCTGTATATTCCACTATGTCCAAAGACTCTCTCTCCTCTTAATGGACATAGCAGATTCTCACGAGAATAAAATCAAAGACGACCTCTGCAATTACTAGAAATCCACAGAGGTCCCCAGATGATGCTAGTCCAATGCATATAGGGCTGAAGCTGGAACTGGTTGTTCCTGCAGTAGAACCCCTACACTGTTATCTCATTGTAAAGAAATTGCATCTAACTAGAGCAACATAAAAAACGCCTCTGGCAACAAAGCTCAGTTGCCATGAGGTCGTCAGTGACGATAATACAGTGACATACTGATATCCTGCTGCAGCCAGAGGTATCACCTCTGCCAGCCTGTAACCATTTTAAATACAGTGTGACATAAAAAAAAGGACGGATAATTTCCCCAAAAGCTGTTACAACCCAAGGGGATTATTGAATTAACAGTCCAATATGCATACTTTTGTGTTCAATCATGAACTTTCTGTCTCTGTCGTTGGCTTGTACGGCTAAAACTCCAACCTGCCTCCTCGTTACAGCTTGACGGGCTCAAAACCGTTTCATTACCTGCTTTGATTTCATAAGGCAAGTTTAAAAGTCTAGTAAGGGAATGTGAGACCTGTGCTACATTAATCTTCAAATTACTGCATATTTGTTGCGCTCTTCAAGGAGGATATTGGTTTGTCAGAGCTTAAAAAGTGTAGAAGGAAGCTTGCTTTAAATGTTTTCTTTAACTTCTCACTCTCCCTTTGAACGTCGTTCGGGTTGCATGTGTAATGATGGGGGTTTAGGATCAATGTCTGCATTTGGCCTCAGGTTAACCCGTAATTGAGGTTGACATGTGCTCGGAAATCCTTGAGTAGATCCATTCTGACCTTATCAGTGTTCCACCCCATGCCCTCCTGATTGTCTTTCAACCAAAAGCAACGATACGACTTGCAACCGAGTTACTATCTGATTGTCCTCCAGGTCAGGCTGTGCAAAAGTATGCGCCCATATTCGATGCATGCAGTGCAGACATGCTTTTGGTCGGACGTGGAGGTACAACAGTACTGGCTCATGGTGTCAGTGACATCAACAGGCTTCACTGCCTTTTGAGAATGCGGTGGATATCCACACTGTGCCCATTTTTATTCCCACAGACCGTTTTGCTGTAGTAGGAGGCACACATATAGAAAAAAAACAGTGTAAGAATTTTAACAAGTTGGTGTTATTAGCAGCACCGGCATCTTTGCTTCCCTAATTAGAGTTAAATGACCAAACATAATGGGATAATTAGTTAACGAAACAAGTGTGTGCATATCCCCGAAATAGCACCTTAAAGAAGTGAGGACCAGCTTCAGTGATCTCACATCGCAAAAATGTATATACAAAAAATTATACATATATGGATATACACTCAGTCAAATATTTTGCAGTTGAAAAATATATTCCCTAGTGGATTTAAAGATTACAGACTCCAAGTACCTCAAATCGAGTTTTACATTTCTGAACTGAAATTTCTTGCCAATTGAACTTGAAATTGGCCGATATCTGCAATATCTGCAAGCTAATAAATGCACTAGATCTAGATTAACTTTGGTTATATCCAGATACTAGATCTAGATACTTAAAATAAGTGGGAAAAAAACCTCTTCTTCACGGCCGTGGTGAATGTTCAAAGCGTTATCGATCGCTGCGAAGGAGAAATACAAAAGTTGCATAGAAAGTGCAATGGAGCCTCGTCAACAGTGTTTCGTCTGTTCTAAATGTGTCAACATGGTCGACTGTTTGCTGGGGGCACTTGTTTTCATTGCCCTCAGTACTTCCTCCGAGCAAACTGAATAGGGCGGGTATATGGTAATGATCCCTTTATGGGATCCCCTGTGAGATTCTAATCCTCTGAATTGATAGACAAATGAATGGCATCCTGTCTGCATTGCTCGTCTCGTGTTGAACATAACTGGAGGGCCTCCACTCAAGCGGCAGCGGCCATTGTCCCCGGCTATCAAACACCCATTAGGCCGGGCGCCAGTTGCTTGTCAACTTTTGACATTGCCCACATCACATCCAGCTGGGGGACATCGCCGCGGCGTTTCGTTCTGCCGCACGAGTGATGCGTTTCTTGATCCCTCAAGCGGATGCACTTTTACCTTTTCCTCTCTCGCTTCCTCGCCTCACTCCATCGCCCTTTTTGTTTGAGGTCAGCCTTTGGCCATATGGTGGGAAACAATGCACGTAAAAAGAAAACGGAGGGAAGCGCTCAAGTTTCAAAAGGGTGGAACTCTGTGAACATGTCGCGGGACGAGGAGGCGGAGGGAGGACGGCTTTGGCTCGGTCGGCCTCTCGGTGTGACACGGCAGAGGCGAGGGGGGGGCATTGGCAATGTCAGGGTGTAGAGACGAACAAGGATTTGGAAGAGTCAAGTGCCGCTGAAAGGGAAGTTGTTGGTGGTCTGCAGAGTTGCAGCAGCTGCCTCTGAAAACAAACGGAAGAAATAAGAGAGACAGAGAGAAAGAGTGGTGGGGGGGGCGGTGGAAGGCGGGCAGGCTCCTCACTTTTTTTTGTCTCCTCGCTTTAATCTGTTGAGAGAAAGAGTAAAGGAGAGAGAGAGAGAGCTTGGCCGTAGCCCATGGGTGCTCTAGACCTCCCCCCGCTTTACTCCGGCCAGCTTAACTAGAAGTTCAAACCCCCCCCCGTCCCCGTCCCCTCCACCGAAACAGCCCCCGTCCGCCCCATCGGTTCTCCTCTCTCCCACTTACTTGCTCTGTATTCAGCCTAGGTGCTGGAGTGACAACGAGCCATTCATAGTGGAGGTGGAGGGAAAAGACTGCGGATCTCTCCTGTGTCTTTTTCTAGGGGGTGGGGGGCATATTCCTGAAATGGTGAAATACGCCGAAAAGAAGAAGAAGAAAAAACGGAGCAGAAAGAGAAAGTAAAAGAGCGAGAGGAGGGAGAGGGAAGGGTGAGTAAAAAAAAAAGTAAGAGCACAAAGGAGGGAGGGAGGGGAGGCAGAGCTGGAATCACAGAAGGAAGGGAGGGGTGGGAGAGAGAGAGACAGAGGGGAGAGAGAGCGGGCTACCATGCCGAATGAGCAAGAGGCGGAGAGGAAGCAGAGCTCCATCAGATGAAATGAGGTGAAAGTAATTCAGGCATTAATCAAGCCAGGGCAAAAGGGAGGGTATACTGTGTTTTCCCCCTCTCTCTCTCTCTCTCTCTCTCGCTCGCTCGCTCCCTCTCTCTTGCACGCCACGGAACTGAAAGGCAAGGTGTGAATGAAGGAGCCCACAGTGGCCAGCAGAGAAGCACCACTGGGTCAGAGCGTCAAATCATGTCTGAGTCGAACGCCGTTGCCGCTTCCTCCGCCGACCAGGTCAGTTCAAGCTGTCATATTGTTTCTTTCTGTTTTTGTTTTCTTTCTGTTTTTTTTGTTTTATTATCTCTCTCTCTCTCTCTCTCTCTCTCTCTCTCTTTTTTCATTGGCATCGGTAAGCGAGCGTGCTGATGTTTTTTTTTTATGTTATTTTTTTAATTAGCTGCGCCTCATGTAGGCTTCAGCAGCAGGAAACAAGACTTTCGAAAGAGGAGAGACTTCTCGGGATGAGAAAATCTGAACGAGTCCCAAGTTCCGGTCAGACGTATATTATCTTTAGATCCTAATTCGGAAGTAGTTAGAGGGAGTCTCTAAGAGCAACCGAGTGAGTGTGTGTTTCTTGGACTATCAAAGCAACGATTGTTTCTCCCGGAGCTGCCTGGACAACGGTACGGGGTCCTGAAAGAATTGAATTCATCAAGACGAACTATTGTCTACGCCGCCTTATTTTTCGGTGATCATTCAGGGGGTCTGTGACGACTCAATACCCCCCGCACCACGCGAGGAGGGGGACGCAGCTCTTTAAAAACCCGACCACGTGTGGCGGCCCCTGAAAAGTTTTTATAAGTAATTGCAGTGGGAAGTCCGGGGCAGCGCCGTGAGAGATGGGGTTGGTAAGGAAGTGGGCCGGTCCGCCCTGTGTGTGTGTGTGTGTGTGTGTGTGTGTGTGTGTGTGTGTGTGTGTGTGAGTGTGTGTGAGAGAGAAAGAGAGTGACAGAGTAGAAAAGCAGAAGGGTCCAGAAAAAAAGGCAGATATTTATAAACCTCCCCTCCACACCAACCCTCCTCCCCCACTAGCCGCTTTAATCGCACATCCATCCTTCACTCGGCTTTTTCAACAGTCGACTTTCTTGGAAACATTTTTGAAACAATGAAATCCTCTGATCTGTTTAAGAATAGATATATAGTTGATTCCATTATGGCAGGTAAAGACGCGTGCGTGAGCATCCGACCTTGCTGCCGGCTCACGTTGTTCGCCAAGTCCTTGTCTCCTGTTTCCGATTGCTACTGTCGAGGCTGGCTGAGTCAGCTTGCTATGGTTCTGTAAGCAAATACACACACACACACACGCATACGCACACAACTACACAAAAGCAAAGGCATAAAAGTTTGAGGTGCACACAACGCCAGCAAAACAGCCGCTCAAAATGCTCACACACAAAATTCGGCGATGGATTGTGGGTGGAAGGGTGAAGATATTTAGAGCTGCAGAGAGTGTGTGTATGCGTGTGTGCGTGTGTGTGTGTGTGTGTGTGTGTGTGTGTGTGTGTGTGTGCGTGTGTGCACATTCACAGCTGAAAGTCCACATGCTTAATCCACTGATTCTGGTTCAGATACTTTTCTCTATTCTGGACAGTTTAGATTTGTTTAGATTAACATACACAGACACGCATGCACACACACACACACACACACACACACACACACACACACACACACACACACACACACACACACACACACACACACACACACACACACACACACACACAGTATTTCTCCCGAAAGCTTTGAGTGACAGGACTGTGTGGACACTACATAATTACAAGCAGTGGATGCTTGTGCATATATCTGCATAACTATCGAGTATGAATTCATGGGGCGTTCTTGTCAGAATCCGACAGCAGGTTTTTTTTCACCGGTGAACTTTTTGCTGCTTTGTTTGTGGCCGTGATTTATTTATCTTTAATCTCATAAATGAGACAATGCCGCTGCAGCTAAACCCGATATGGCTCCGTCACTCACATCAGGGGACTCACTGTAGAGACGGGGAGGGGTGGCAAAGGGGGAGGGGTATCTCCGCTTGCCAGTCAGAATGTTTTTGTACTTTAACATTCACACATCTCATCATTTTTGTCTTTTAGAAGAAGAACACCAGGCGATTGGTCGATACAGATCACGAAGGGTACTGATTGTTATCCCTTGTTGATCCTAATTGTCTGGTGTCAAAATTGAGAAATTATTTAAAAACTGAGGTATTTCAGTGTATTTTATTCAAATAAGAAATCAGCTTTGGGGTTGTACTCTGTGCTTTGAAATAGTCGGTTTGACAGTAGTTTCCCCTAAATGAAGAACTAGCGTGTCCACTGGTGTAATTTCTGCCACAAACAGTTGTAATGTCTCCATTATTACCTGAGCGTCACCTAACAGGAGGATCTCTTCTCTGCCGACAACACAAATTGCTTAGCTTCAGTTGTGCGTGCAAGGTACTTTTCTACTCAGGAAGTGCTGCATCTCAGCAGGATTTGAAAACCTGTGTGATTCAATAATAGTAAAAGCTGTTGCGTTTAATGATCTTAATCACTGTTGAAAAAAATTAAACTAAGAAAAAACCCATCTGAAACTGATGATGCTGCTGTTACACAGAGCGAAGAAGATATAACCGTGACTAAAATTTAAAAAAAGGAATGTTTTGTTTTGTGCCTTAATTATCAAAAATGAAAAGAAACTGCCCCTTTAAGTTGCTGTGCAATTTTGCCCCTTTCTCATTGCCATCTTATTGTGAACAAGTCTAGTTCTTTTTATGGGAACAAGAGTGTTTTTGGCTGCTTTTGAATTAGTCATTGAACTTGCCAATAACAATAATAATGACAATAATCTTAATCATAATAATCACTATAATAATAATGATAATAAGTAAAATAATTATAACTATCACTTTAAGTGATTGTATTCCTTTTGAAAATATAAAAAAATTATATTACTTAAATTCTCCCGTTTTTTTTAATCACCACATACCTCAGAACTTGTTCTTTTTTTCTGACAAACAAAAAGTGAAGAAAAAAAAAATCTATAAAAATTGCCCAGCTCTGATCAAAGCCCTGGTCCTGGTCATTTCCTCCGCGATTACATGGGTCACATCCTTCCTCTCAGCGGTAGAACGACCTCACGGTGTTGGGATGCGTGTGCGTTCAAGGCACGCTTCACTAGTAATTGCAGTAATAGGGAGTTCAGATGGATCTGGTAATTGCTAAGTGAGTGCTGGTAATTGCTTTTGACATCCTAACTGAAAAGAAAAGATCCGATCAGATACATTTCCATATCCAGACAAGTCATTGCTTTGACTTTATGTGGTTTCATAATTACATAATTTTATTATTGCATTTGAGTAAGTTGTACTCACAGTGACTGTGGTACCATTCGGCTAGATTGCAAGCCATTTTATTTTATTCTTATTTTTGAATCTTGTCAAATACTACTCATTTGAAATAGTCATAACTCAAAGAAAATGAATGGCCTTAACAGACCCAAATTATTGCTTTGCATAGAAGCATATTTTGTGGATCATAGGGCGCCTCATCAAGAAGCAAATGAGGCCTGTTGTGTTGAAAAGCACAAATTCTTCCGCTGCAGAGGCATTCATCCAGAGCGCCGTGGCACTCCAACACCTACCTTTTACTCTTTATGTCTCCGATGAGAAAGCATGGAGACATATTTAGCCGGTCTGCCCTACTGGCTGTCACGGTGTGCGCTGTAGGTTTAGCAGGGTGATGTTTGCTTAAAATAACCTGTGGTAGTTTAAACACTCATTATTTTGTCAGGATTCTAAAAAGAAATCGTGAAACTTACTGAAATGGAATCGACTGTGAAACGTCCATGGATGTCATATATAATGTGATGGTAGCAGCTAATAGGCAGTTCAGTACATTACATCTAGCGTAGGAAGCCAGCAGGGGCCCACACACACACACACACACACACACACACACACACACACACACACACACACACACACACACACACACACACACACACACTCTCTGCCCATCTGGGGGCAGGTGTTGCAGTTTATGGAGCGGAAGTGCAAAGTAGCAGTGTTTACTCACTGCATTGAGGCTCAGCAAGCTAGGGAAGAGACACATGTGGAAAAGAGAGACAGGAATAGATACAGAGAGTGCATATGTGTTCGCGTTTGTGTGTGTGTGTGTTCGCATGCGCGCCCCTTGTCCATCTCCCTGTGGTGGCTCTAACCTTCGGTCTCCCTTTGACTTCACTAAGTTAAGCTTCCGGGCTCACAGCTGCCTTGCAGAAGCACACGGTCGTACAGCACAACACACAGCCAACTGACTCTACGTGCATGGCTGGGCGCACGGATGGCTGCAGGCATGACTGATAAGTAAGAAGAATTACTGACGGACAATGGCCGGCTGGAGAGGTAGACGGAGAGCTGCCCAGCAGACTGGCTTGCTGAGAGGAGAGTGGGGTGGGGGGGATGGGAGGACTGGTGGATTGAAATGTTACTACTCCCCCTGTGTGCAGATATGGACATCCATATGTTTGATGGACAGCGGAAAGAGCCATATGTAGCATATGTGTAACTTTAGCGGTTCGGGTTGTGAAGTTGGAGAAGCTGCTTATTCCTCAGGTTTATGTTATATCTATCAGTTTAAATATTATTTTTTTTTCAGTCAGTACGATATGGCAGAAGGCTCCAAATACTGCAATACCCATAAGGCCCTAACACAATTGCTATGGAGATGAAGCCTTCCAGAGTACATTCAAAACTATTTGCTGCTGCAATTGGGAACAAAACACACCCTCCCATGGTTTGCAGATCAATCGAAAACTGAACAAAAATCTGAATGTGAGCCAATTTTAGCCCATCGAATGAATAGCTCGAAATTTGGGGAGAGAGACTTAATTGACTTTCTTACAGAGAGTTAGATGAGAAGATCAATACCACTCATATCTGTCTGTTCAGTATAGGGCCACAGCCAACAGTTGGTCAGGTTAGCTTAGCATGAAGACTGGAAACGGAGAAAAAGCTAACCTAGCTCTCTACAACCCCCCCCCCCAACAAAAAAACAGCCAACTAAAAGCTCACTGAATAAAAGAGTTTAAATGTCTACTACACAACGATGTGTTTGATTGTCTTGGTTTAGGGGCTCATAAACAACATAAAAAGCACAAACATTTAGATAAGAGCTGCATCAAGAAGTAGTGACAGTCCATTTGGCCGTGTTTATAAGATTGACATATTAAGATATTGCAGTGGGAATGAAATAGTTTGTGTCAGTTCTCTTTTTGGCCAGTGGTGCTCTGAAGCCACGTCTTGATGGGAGTAGATGACTGGTAATTATTAATTAATGATTTTTAAAAATAAATTTGTTTCCCAGCTTCCAGTTATTCTGCGTATCCCTGAGAATGTCAATCTATTCAGTGTGACATTTATGTACATAGGATTATGTCTTTGACTTTTCTCATCAAAGAACCAGATATTTTCTAATTTAGCGCCTCATCTTTTATGCCGACGATTCGACCAGGAGTGTTTCATGTCACCACTAACCTTTGAAGTGCTCCAACTGCCAATTAACTAACATTGTTTATGCAGAAAATTATCAGGATTTTTACTTCCCCCCGTAATACAGCGCCGTGGTAAAATCACATCAACGGAAAAACAGTTGATCGATGTCTTGCTTCTTGCGCATCTCGGGTAGACGTGAACTTTTCTACCTTCTAAATAACAAGAAGCTAAAGGAGTCAAGTGAAATAAGAAACTGTGGAGGCATTTCCCTCAGAATGTGCTTCTCAGCATGGGGGCACTAAAAGGACGACAGCGTTTCAACTGCTGGGGGCAAGAATGAGTGGAGTGGTGATCTTCGACTGGGGTTAAAAGGGTCAGACCTTGAGGTGGCTCAGCACTGCATTTTAAGCATTTTGTTGCAGGTCATAACGAAAGGCTGTCAGTTCTTTCCATTTCGAACAAGCTTTTTGTCCTTTCTTTCTTGCTTGAGAAAATACATTTGATGGGATGTCAGGATTGAAAAATAATCTGTCAAAACAACAATGTTGAAACTTGACAAAATACAGGTTAGTCGTACATTACTCGAACCCCCATGCCCCATTTCACAGCACCGGGTAGACGCATCTCCCAACTGCTCATCATGATCTCTCTGAGGCTAAAGGTTAGAGAATCTGATTTTATTGTGTTTACATGCTTCATGTTATAAACATTTGAGCCAAAATGTAAGACCCTACATGTAAGTATGTCTACAAGAGTGGTGAAATAAAGGTCTCACACCTACATAAACTCTACATGTAATAAATAAAAAAGGATTGTGAGTACCACACATATATGGGTAGGTGACTCAGCGGTTAGTAGCCCAGCTAGAGTTACCCTCCTCAGGCTAAAACACCCTATTGAAGAATGGTGGGGTCATCGCAAGGGTGAACTTTCCAAAGCCTTCAGTGACATAGGGCAGCATTTTCCAACCTGAACCTTTGACCATTGGGATTGAGATTGACGTGGATAGAGGTTATATTCCAGTAGGAGCAGACCTGTCTTTCATGACTTGAGGCCAAAAGAAAAAACAACACCAATAAGTCAGCCAAAGAAAGAAACCAACAGATATGATGGATGTTTACTTCCAAATCAACTCCCCCCCCCCCCAAAAAAAAGCAGTCACGGTGAAATTTACCTCCACGCAAGCCATTCACACAAAAATACTCGTAGTGCTGAGTTGCCTTAGGAGGCCTTCGACTGCGCCACACCGACGTGGTTACCCATTTATTCAAGTTCCTGGAACTCTTCTTTACAAACCAGAACTAACTGGACCATCCTCTGTGAAATGGCAGGAAGTCAATCCAGGCTAGTGAGGGTAGTGCAGGACTGTGGGATAGTATGGAAGGTTATTGATATGAACTTGAACTTAACTGAAATGAACTGACCATGCAGATTATTCTTGCTGTGCCACCGTCCGTTGTAAAAAGAGAGTCAACAAACACACAAAGTCAGACCCAGGGTTTGCAAACAATGCAAGTGATTCAAAGTATTCCGAAAGTAACAGTGAATGTTTTTTGATTTTTTTACGTACTGGCTCTTCGTTGGTAAAATGCACATTTCCATTTGTTTGATTTGAAATATCGGGCCTGTCAGTTTGTCTCAAATTGCGTGGGAGACGGCTCCATTTCAAAGTCAGTGCAAGGTACTCATTAATGAAATTATGTAGATCTCGGAGTGGGAGGGATTCATATGTTTATTCACACGTTTATTGCCAGGATTTATTTGGTTGTCTGAAAATGGATGTGCAGTCCAAAATGTTTGCCATTGTATCTGTGATGTGACGTAGACAGATTAGCTGAACTTGGAAGTGCCAAGTCCCTTTGAAAATGTTTGTCTTATTTTGGTTTGTTTTTTGGCTGAATATTTGGTGTTACGTCTTCTTTTCAGCCTAGGAGGGGGGGGGGGGGGGGGGGGGGGGGGGGGGGGGGACCCACACGTGACGGCCAAAGAATATGTGAAAGAAAGTCAAAAGTAGGAGTAATGTTTTAAACCATATTTATTCACACTGGTTGTGGCTAACAAAAATAAAAGTACCTACGTACTTGCATAAATGTACAGGTTACCCCAAACTGACCTACTGTCCTCAACCTCTCAACACAAACCTTCACACCTGTCAGTGTGTACATAGGATCAAACAAAAACCACCCTGAACTCTTCCGGCTTCCTCCTTTTAAGCTGATTGGCCTGCACAGGTGACAACCAATCACTAGATTGGCACCTGTGGGGAAAACAAAAGGGGAGAGGAGAACACAAAACACTGACACGTAACACCCTCACCCATATAAGCTCAAACATAATGTAAACTACAAAGAAACGTAACAGATCTCGAGGTTGTAATTTTGGACGTTGGTTGTGATTATGCATTCTGGAAAGAAAGACGAGAGTTTTTGCAGAACCATCGATAATATCCCGACATCTCAAGGAAATGGCGCTGCTCTCTCCTGGTTTTTCGTTCAGGGAATGCTGTAATGCTGTCCTTGAACAATCTGAGTACTGATGTTATGAAACATCAATGGCATTCCCTCCCAAACGTTTGTCATAACTCATGCCATTATCATGAAAAAGGAGGTTGACTATCTGGTGCACAACGGCTTTGCAGTGCCAAGTTCTAGTCCATTGAGCTCCACCTGTTTCATTTATTTTAACCTGTGTTGAATATCCGAAGACACTATGACACAAGTAGACGCACCTTTACAGCAGACTGCAAGTACAGTAAGTTGCGACCAAGCCCCCTTTTCTGCCATACTATTCAAACCAATTACTTTAAGTGGAAACAAAAGCAAAGGAACCCAAGATGTAAATCGCTCAGTTATTGCAAATAGTCAAGGTCAAAGATGAAGAATCAGGATCGCAGTATGCATTGCACATTTCAAACATTCATCTACCTTTTCTTATCCAAAAAGTGAGAAATGGGGTTAAATTGAGATTATAATTTTTAGTACCTTTCATACAAACCCTATTACAACAAAATACCTCTGAAAGTGTACATTTACATGCACATTGGTACCATAGTTACAATTCATATCCTAGCTTTGATCATATTTAAGATGTGATGTTAACCTTGTTATTCATCTCTCAAGTCAAATATATGTGTGGATGTAAACATATTGACACAAGTTTTATTGGAATATCTGTCTGTGTAGTATCTCAACTGTTGCAGCTTTTCATCATCAAACATGCTTGACACTGAAATTGTGTAATATGTAATGCTCAACCCCATGTTCCAAACACATAGGGGGCAACATTTCACCTCCACCAGATTAGACAGTATTCGTCTAAAAAGAAAAGCATTAAACATTATCTCTTAACTCACCTAGAGCTTCTGCGGTGGCAGAGGAGTGCCAATATTTACTCTTCTCTTCTTTTCTTTGCGGATGTTTTTTGCCGGGAGCGGGTGCTTGGGATGGTGAAAAAAGGTCTTACTGTGCTTACTGTGTCACAACCCGGGAGCTCTAACTTCAAAGCTATAAAATCTAGGACTGAGACTAACAGCTATTTTCATTTTCAATCTGCCTCTGATTATCTCCACACCATCAAATAATTGTTTGGTTTGTAATATGTCAGAGATACAAGGTCCTGAAGGTGTCATTTCAACAAACTCAGTGCTCATGATTTGATAGTTTATTGTCTGGTTTAGCATAATTTATCACCTTCATACCCTTCACACTGTCACTATGGATTTCTTATTAATGTTAGAATTAACATGAGATATGAGGAAATACTTGTGTACATTGTTATCTTTGAGATCCTGAAAGCGTATTTTGTAGGATAACCTGACTGTTGATGACACTGCGTAAGTCATCCAGTTCATAAAATTTCAGCCTCAGGTTCTGGCTGAGTGAATGCGCAGGGCCAAAAGCAAAACATATAATTCAATATTTAATGGAGAACACAAATAGTTTCTTCTTTTTCTTTTTTATGCCATGATCCCGCCCATAGTCCATGTAGAGAAAAATACAGGAAAATGCCCGTCGCAGCTTCCTAAATAACCGACCAACAATTCCAAATATATTCAGGTATATATATATATATATATATATATATATATTTATATATATATATATATATATTTCTTCAGAAATTGTTGCTTGATAAAAGACTTAAAAGATGTCAAATCAATTGGATCATCAAAGTAATCGCTGGCTCATTTGTTTGTGTTGATTAATCCAATAATTGTCTGATCATTTTAACTCCACAATCAACAAAAACAAGCTGCAAAATGCTTAAAAAAATAAAAGTTCCACAGCTGATATCGTGGAAACGTTGCAGCTTGAACCCGGTATTCATGCATCATTTTGCTCACACTCCCGGCCTCATCGGATGCCAGTGCTGTGTCTTTGCTCTTGCTTGTGCAGAGCGACATGTGCACTGCGTGCGTGTGTCAATATTGGTGTGTGTGTGTGTGCGTGTGTATGTGTGTGTGTGTGGGGAGGGGGGGTGAAAGGGATGCAGGTGAACAGCTTGCAAGGGCCAACAGTTCCGCAGGCCAGTCTTGCGCATCACTTGACAGCCATACCCGATGAAGGCCTACGCGCAAATGAACTTGTTAAGCGAATGAGTGAACAGGCGAAGGGGGGGGGGCAAGAGAACACGGCTCCAGCTAGACCCGCCTGCCTGTCTGTCTGTCTGCATCCGTCAGCCTCTCGTCTAGCCCCCCCCCCCCCCCCCCCCCCCCCCCACACACGATTTGTCACTCTGTATTTCTCTCACACTGCTCTCAGTATGCGTCTCTATTTCAGGCCGTCTCTCCCCATCTTTCTCTCATGTCCACTCCCGACAATGTAATCCCATTGTCTTTATGAGATGAACAGCCTATTTCTGAATTCGGATTGTGAGATTGTCCCGGCGATGCTACGAGGGGGCCTCCGACGTGCCGCGCTCGCAGGACAATGAGCTGCGGGAGGGACTGTCAGAGATAAATGGGCCCACTGCGTAGAACTGAAGTGGTTGCCAAAATGATCAGAGTAGATCCATGTTGTTTTAGTTTTTTTACATGCATCTTCCATGGCACACAGATGGGGTCGGAAAAAAAAAACAGTGACAATCGGGGAAATCTGTGATTATCCATCCCGAAATAACGTCCGATCATCTGCCGCACATGCGCTGACCCTCATACATGTGCATAGGATAACCTATCACACACAAATTAACATGTCCATGCCCGCGTCTCTTTGTCCGTGCAGGAAAGTCTTAGTCCGCTGTTGATCCCCGCCCTCTCCCCTTTTGCCCCTTTGCCCCAGCCACACCTAGCCTTCCCTTGCCCTTCTTGCCACCCCCCTTTTTTTATTTTTATTTTCCTCACAAAGATATCCACACAACTAGCTCACTCCCCTCCGCCTGGGAAGGCATTTGAGGATTCCAGCCCGGTATGGGTCGTGCTATTTAAGTGTCACAGAGATAGAGGAGTTTGTCAGACACCAGGCTATCAAGACTAGTATATCAAGTTCCTCGCCATGGAAGAGGACGTCAAGGTAAGGAGCTGGATGCCGTGGCTGTTTTTTTACAGGTAGAAGTAGTGCGCTGATGCAATGTCCCATGCACACCAGTTGTTTTAACCATCGACCAAATGAAACCCTAAAGCGGCCTTGTTTACATCTGATGCATCCACTTCTTATTCCTAGAGAACGGAGAGAGATCTTTAAAGCTTCTTTTTTTTCGTGTGTAAATTCTTCAGGTGAAGTCGAACAAAGGCAATGGATGTATTTATTTTTACAAATGCTGCAAAACATAGAGAAAGGTATTTGCATACTGGATAAAACTACCAAGCAAGACTCAATGTAAGGCTAAAAAGTTGGAAACAGAGTTGGCAAACATGATAATGCAAAGCGACAGAGGAAGAGTAGACACTGAATTGCTATGAATATGGCCTGTGTTTATGCATCTCTGATCTCCAGAGCATTGCGTGGGTGATTAAATCTCAATGCGTTATGAGGGCAACCTGGGGGGCGGGGGGGTTGCCTTTACATCTGTTGGTCGAGCTGTACACTTGTGATCAGCAAGAATGCATTCTTAAGGCCTCAGCTGCAGAGGAGGGATGAGGTGGCTATCAGGTATGTTGCCTTGGGTACAAACTTTCAAAACATTGTCCCAGATGTTTGAAATGAGCTGAAGGCTTTTAATTTGCCTCTGATGAAGTAGTTTGTGCGAAGTGTCGACACTTATACCCGTGCCTGTAATGCATTATTACACAGCTTTATTGAATACTTGATTCTGATTGCTCAATTACATCATTTTACGGTCAGTTAATTATTTATATGAATGATAGACTGTTGCTGTGGACAACTGTTTACGCGTAAAACATCATTTTTAAATCAATAGAACTATTACTAATTCATTATTTTGTGGGTCATTATTGCGACATGGTGAACCACAACAGAACTAAAGTAACATTTTATTTTACAATGTTTTCTCAAATAAAGTTGTTTTTGTTATATAATAATATTGTTTAACATTGACCTCTTAGAATAACTTATAATCACATTATAAAGGATTACAAAAAGATTATAATGTATGACTGCAATGGGAAATGTAATACACTATGATCCTTGGAAAAAATTAAATGCCCTGATTGCACTGATGAAGTATTATAAAATATCTTAACACATTATAGAATGTTTCATAATGCGTTATTGTTATTAAGCATTGTAGATATTTATGTGCGTGTACCTGCACTGATACAGTGATATGAGCAAATAATATCACATTTTAAGTATGTTTATGAAGCACTATGGACACGGACATATTAAGAAAGTGTCACCAAATGGAGTTATACTTGTTCTGAACGATCACGGCAATAGATGAACAACACACTCATTTCAGCGCAGAGTTTTAAAGTGTTTTTCAGTGTGAACGGGAGACGCCTGAGTCTCAATGTATGGAGTGATGTAACTTGTCAGTGACCCCGAGATTCTGGGCGGCCTTCTCTCCCACCCTTCATCTGACAGGGCTCGACTTTCTCTCCTCCTCCTCCTCCTCCTCCTGACATCCCATCCATTGGTTTCAATTAATCAGCCGTGGAGGGGGATTTATTCAGTCCCTGCCCAATGGGATCCTTTGGTATGTGGCCGCAGTGGTAGCAGGTTGAGAAGCCACGGTCTACACTGTCTTTAGGCCCATTACTCTCACCTCATCACACGCTCATAAAGAGAGCTTTGAGCGGGCTGTTTTTCGGGGGGATCCGGTGGGCTTTTTGTCCCATAATAGAGTGGATTCAGTCGCGGCAGACAGACATGTTTACTAAACTCTGCGTAGGTGGAGCGAGGGAGATTACGTGTGCCACTTTGAATAACTTGGTTAGGCCGGTTATTGGCTGGAAAAACGTGAGCGGCCTCACGTGTGAGAGGCTTGATTTCCAGAGTTTTCCAATCGCGTCGTGTGGTTGTGCCTTGAATATCAAAGAAGACAGAGTCAAAACTGCAATGGAGGACATGGCCCATGCCTGATATGACTCGCCAGGGTGCGTCATACAGGTTCTGTGAAGCAGACAGTTGCGAATTTGCACAGTTGGCTAAAGTTGTTTTCCACATTCTGGTATCAAAGAGAGATGGATAGAAGTTGTGTCTTGTTGTCAAGGGGTTATTCTCTGAACCCCTGCTCTGTAAAATGCACCTTTGCACTCTCTTGAAAAGTATACAAGAAAATGTTATAGGAAGCTCAAACATACTGGACACATTTCACTTTCATACTGCCTCAACTTCTTTGTTGTTGTTGTTGTTGTTGTTTCTCCTCTGTGAATTGACTTCCACCTGATTCTGACACGTTTGAGACAGCTCTTCCCCCTGCACACACTTTTTTACTCTTTTTGTTTTGTATTGTCAAGAGCCCCCCTTGTCTGTAGCAAGAGCAGCACATGTCCTTTATATTCTACAATAGCACCTGAAATGCATTTGGAGTGAGTCGAGATCAGTTCGCTGGAGCTACATTTGGAGCTGCGAGTGCAAATGCAAATGAGCGGAATTCAAGGTCAACGTTGTATTGTGGAGATAGTTTAGCTAACCCGACACCTTATTTCCTCCTTTTTCACACGCCATCGTCTCACGCCATCCGCCTCACTTCTCAGGCCATCCCATCGCCTGACTTTTTGCCCGTTTGTATTTGGCGACTGTGGCTCAGTGGTTAGCATGCCCGTCTTTCAATCAGAGGAGCGGTGGTTCGAGCCCTGGCTCCGCTAGTCCATGTCGATGTGTCCTTGAGCAAGACCCCAAATTGCTCCCCGTTGCTGTGGCTATGGAGTTTAGAGCAACAATGTAAGTTGCTTTGGATAAAAGTGTCAGCTGAATGAAATGTAATATTGCCAAAACAAAGCAGTTACCTGAGTGGCAAAACAGATGTGTTGATTAAGTTCAAAAGGGAGAGGCAGAATGTGTGACTGGGAACTAAAAATGTCTGAATCTGAATTATTTATTTAATTTAGGGTTTAATTAGCAACTGGTATATAGCCAGCAATGCATGACAGTTTTTTTTTAAATTTATTGCTTATCTGCTGGACTCGCCGAAGTTTAGAGGTAACAAAGATATGTACTTTTGTAATACTGTGTTCTTGGATAAACCATAAATGTAATGTATTAGAAACATAGCTGACGCCTGTCAAACCACAAAATCGTCCGTTGTTGTAATGGCAGTAACAACCACCAATATAGGATCCCCCCCTCAGGTCGACAATGCCAGCTCCGGCAGCTCTGTTAGCGCTCGCTCTGTTAGCGGTTAGCGCTCGCTCTGTTAGGGCTCGCTCTGTTAGGGCTCGCTCTATTAGGGTTCGCTCTATTACCGCTCGCTCTGTTAGCACCGTCAGCGAAGACCCGCTGGCTCGGCCGTTGCCATGCTGAGAGCCGCTGGGAGGCAATCGAAAAGCACCAAAAATCTTGTATTCGGCACATTTAAACTCATTACATTTGAGTAATTTTTTATTTTTTATTCTCAAGCGGTCATTGTCAGACATGACCGATCAGCAGGTTCCACTTTTGAATGCAATTAGAATAATGACAACTAGATTTTTAAGTGTCACAGTAATGCAGTTTAAACTATGGAAACACACATTAATGTATTTATTTTATAATATCACCAAATATCAATTATTTTGCCATTTTGATATTATGTATTTTCTCAGGGTGAACAGTATTGTGGAACTACTTGAAAATTACTACTGGACCCCTTGAACTCCCTCCCTGCTCAAACACTGATGATCAGTGCTATAAATCTCATTAAAATTCAACATTTAGTGTTTGTGCAGTCGTACTCCCACAGAGCCAGGAGTGAGATGTCATGGATGGGTAATTATCTGTGGAAACCGGCTCTGATTGTACATATGTGGAAATTAATAAGGTCTATAAATATAACATTCGTACCACAGTATAACATCCATAGTACATTATTTTTCTTGCTGAAACTAAATAATTTTCCCATTTTCATAACTTTGACTTTACTCTTTTTGACATCCGCCTGCACCTGACAATCAGGTATCTACCCACAAGTGCACAAGTGCCTAATGATGTCATTCTTTGCTTGAAAAAAAGAAGCAAGCCAAGCTCACTTTGAGGGAGATTTGCCCGTATGTGCACAGAGACGACTCCCCTGAGAGGCCGAGAGAGCAGTGAGCTGCCAGTAAAATGCCATCGCTCCGTAGGAGATGCCACTAAATAGGATTCTTTCAGACAGGCATTGACAAGCACGGTCAGCAATTGCAAGATATTAACAACCCATATGATGTCGGCTGTACTTACTCTGTGTGCCTTCTTGGTGCAATTGTAGGAAAAGCTGCAACGCACCTTTTTTTAAGGAATCAATATCGTGTGTGTGAGGATGCATATAGTACAGGGAGCTTGCTAATATGTGCTTGACTATTATATTGCACAAATATGTCATACTTTTACTCAAAAATAAAGCATATATGAATAATGTAAGAGCGGGTATGTCAAAATGTATTTCAAAATGTTCGAGTTCTCGCCACACTCCAGTAGACAGTGTCTCTTACATACATAACTTGACATTGTCAAGAGACGTCGATTTGAAAGATTCATGCTGGCGGCTGTCAAATTGCTTCGATGCGTGTGTGTGTGTGTGTGAGAAACAGTGTGTTCGTCTGGCATTGGTGTGAATGTGAGCGCAATCTGCAGTCCTTCCACATAGCTGGAGTGCTCTCTTTGGACGGTGCGAGGAGGCAGGATGAGTGGCAGCCGCGTTGAGAGGAAACACAGCGGTAGAAAAGTGGGATGAAACTAAGTTGATGCGTCCGTGAGGGGAGAATCCAGTTCTTACATTTTACTCATCTGTTATCACACTCATCATTTATTTCAAGACGTAATGAGGTTGTGATGCTCGACACAAATGCCCTGTTCTGATACAGTCGAACGCCGCTTCGAGTGCAATATCAGATGTCACCGCGTTACTGTCTATTGTGTCAGACGTTTGATACATGGTCGGCTATACTGTATGTCTAGAAGTTATCCTTTCTTGTCCTTGAGTGTTGCTTGCTTGAAGGCAATGCTCTTCCTACATTTTCACACATCTATAGCCAGTGCTTCTTCTCAGTGAGCATCTCCATCCGAGCAGTTGGATTGAAGAGAACAGTTTAAAGGTGACAGCACAAACAGAATCAGTAACCTAGCGCGGACCACACCTTACCCACACAGACTGTTGGTAGAATGTCAATATCCATAAAGATATTTTGTATACAATAAATTCTGGGTGTTCGATTGGGTTTAGGTACAACATTAACCGGTTCTCCGCAGGCATGTATCTGCATAACCTGTGTGTCTGTGGTCGACTGTCAGACACAAAGCAGTTAGAACGAAACACCCAATGGCTCCTGAAAACCAGACTCTATTAAAAAGAGCGTCAATGCTGCGAGGTGGTAGCCGCAAAGGCTGTAAATCATCTTCACGACCAAACACAAAACAAACAACACGTCAAACAACATCAACTGTGACTCGAATGAGAGCCCGGAAAGAGAAAAAAAGTTAAATCAAAGGAGAGATGGGGGGGGCTACAACACATAGGAAGAGAGAAGCAGACATTGGGTCAGCCAAGGGAGAGGAGGGATGTCATGACAAACACAGGGTTCAACTTTTGCCATAAAAGCAGACCACAACCTGTACGGCGAGTGTGTGAACTCCTGAGTTGTACTTGTACCTGTGGCTGGACGGAGCAACAGGGACAACACAACCGAGGATCAAGAGCAGATACATTCGCGTCCACCGCTGTTGGGGGAGAAATAGCTTATTTTTTTCCCCCTTAAAGTATCTGTTTTATTTGTCATATTTCATGGTGGAAAGTATTGATGTATGGACCCGAGTCTGATATTTGGTATCAGTAACAACCCAGTTCCTGGCACGCATCCAGGGATACCTTCTCTGCTGCAAAACAAATTGTCAGCTGTCCGCAATGACTGATTGAACGTCTTAATACATTTCATAGGACATTTAAGGCTGCAATTAATGACTATTTCCACTATCAATTAATCTGGCAATCCTTTTATTAACTAGTCAACTCATCAGAAAAGTCAAACAAATGTTGTTGTTTTTAGTTTTTGTGAATATTAAAGGACAGATTACCGAAAGAGATAGTTGCCGTTCTAATGTCACTGCTCACATCTAGCCGTTAGCGGATCTGCTTGAGTAGATCGGTATCAGATCCACTGGTTACTGTCTGTTGCAACATTTAGACACAAGATCATCAACATGATAACAATATTATCGACGTTATATAGCCACTAATATCTTGTTGAAAGGATCATCTGTTTTGGCTTTGAGCCGTGTTTTAAGGTGGAACTGTCTCATTGTTGCCATTCTATGCGCATTCAACATGTCATGGTGCCTCGACTGGCGACTCTATGTGCGTCATCAATTTCCACGATGAAACATTTGCATCAGAGTATAGACCGCCACATCGGAGCTTTCTAACGGCCACAGCTTTTTACATTAATGCCAGTTAGAGCACGAAGGAAGGGGATCGAGTCCACACAGTTCAATGTGGCCAAAATGGCAGAAGTTATAATTTATGATTATTAGGCTGAATAGATGCACTTTTTTGTATACGAATCCTAGCTTCTGTACTAGGTACACTGCAACAACTCAGAATAAAAGAACAACTTCTCCACATGCTGTCTACTTCTGAACTTGCTCACTTCGCCACTGAATTCAAACTAGTCAATTTAGACTGTGTGCCTGTCTTGATTATCTCACTTTTAGAAAGTGTGCGCCGAGGGTTCAGAGGTCATTGCTATTCCCAGCGTTTCTCTCTCTCTCTCTGTTTCCGGTCAACCTGCGCTCTCACGCATGTGTGCGTATCTTCCGAAGGCACACACCTGGTCGCTGATTGGGGGAGTCAGATGTACGAAATGCGCAGCGAGAACACACACACACACACACACACACACACACACACACACACACACACACACACACACACACACACACAGCTGCACTCTGTTTCTGCGTGTCCCCGGCCTCTCCTTTTCCATTCCAAAGTCATGGGGGGGGGGAATTGACACTTTTGCTGCGGAACAAGATCTGGTTCAGCATTGGAAGCGGCCCGAGTGTTCGTTCAGGGGAGGTTTGTGTCTGAGCAGGAATTAGAACGAAAACATAATTGTTGCTTTATTGTTTTTATACAAAACTCCACTGCAACATTTTGGTCACAAATAAAGCTTCTTTTTTTCAGGGGGGGTTCTTTTTACAGCAAAATTACTCGTTCGCTGCAAATAAGGACAACAGCATTTCATGCATTTCATGACCAGCATTCACAGTTTTGTCTGGCTGTTCATTCATTGAGCCTCTGAAAACCAGGCTCTGCTGTACGCAGATAACACGGCAGCGTGAATGAGTGAATGAAGTTTTTCATTATTGTGCTGTATGCACACAGCTGTGCCGAGCACGCATAGACACCATCAGTTGAAGCAGCCAGAGTAAAGATGCTGCGTCTACCTTTTCAAACAGAAAGAAAGAAAGTCCCTAACAAAATCGTGATCTTTGGCCCCCAAAAAAATTAATAAACTACAAAATTAATAAACCACTCACAATGAAATTTACTCAATGAGTACTGGAAAAATCTGAGTAAATACTTTTTAAATAGTAAATCTTGCCTTCCTTGTGAAGCTTGCGAGCCAATTATTCAATCATCTGTCCTCCAGAATGTTTCAGGCTTTTGTTTCACCACTTAATGGTTTAATAGACAAAAGAAAACGGGACTCGCTTTTCACTTTAGCCGAATCACACGGGAGAATACTAGTTCCCAACTAAAGATCGTTGGGTTTCACGTAAACAAGATGTAACGTGAGAGTCAGGGCCAAACTTTTGTTTTATATGCATATATATTGTATATGTCCTTATTTTTGGCTTTGACAGGCTATTTTTAAATCGTGTCTTCCGGTTATGCGGCATAACCAACTCCTTCAAAAATGGAGGATAACGGTCTTTGGCCCTTGCTGAAAGGTATGGTTTACACCACTTAAATATATTTTCTTTTTTGTTTTCTCCTCTGCTGTTTTTTTAATTTGGCAACAATAATTTCACAGAGTGGAAGCAAATATTTAAAAATAACCGGTCTTATTACATAATTTCAGTTTGTTAATTACTGATCCGAGATCCGTCTTTACTCACTCAAAAAGAGTGTTCCCGAGATTAGTAGTGTCTAATTTATTTTTCATCCGCAAGAGCACGAGTGTCTTCACGTGCGGCTGCAAAAAAAAAAAAAACGACAGACAGACAGAGAGACCCAGCTGAGGTTAGGAAGGAGGTCAGGAGAGAGGGACCATCTGATGCCAGCAGATGGAGTGATGAAGGGAGGGGAAGAGAGGGGAGGAGAGGAGAAGCTCTGAATCAGGACGACAAGACCAAATGCTTATCGGCTGTTCTTAAGGCGCTGATTTCACTTTGCATCCCGTCTGCTCCAGCGCGCCCACCTTATGCCAGACTTTTGGGGGGTAGGGGAGAGGGGAGATGGTGTATTACGGAAAGTATTCAATAACCGTGAGCGTGGCACATGAGCAATTCCACTCCGCATGTTGTTAATTAGTCAGCCTTGTTGCGTGATACCGATGAAAATACAACTTCGAAATGCCAAACTTTGGCCAAATAGGTCAAGTGGTTTTACTTACTTATCTCAGAGACGCATTCCGCTTCCCCCTGCCACCTAAAGTCACCGTCCGTCTCTCTTTCTCCCCGTCTTTGTTGTTGCAGAACGGAGCAGTTCCAGGAGAGCCCGGGAAGAAGGATGAAAACTCCCGGAGAGGGAACTGGGGCAACCAGATCGAGTTTGTCCTCACCAGCGTGGGCTATGCTGTGGGCCTGGGCAATGTCTGGAGGTTCCCCTACCTCTGCTACAGGAACGGAGGAGGTATGCACGTCAGCGTAGAGCCCAGTTCTTTTCTATTACAATTTAAGTATTTCAAAAAACAAATGGTACATAACACGTTCATAGAATAAGTATAATGTCTTGGTTGACTCCCAACAGCTCTCAGTATGTAAAAAACAATGAGCCTAGAGAGTGCATTGGTAGAATATATTACAGCTACCGGGTTGAAACAGCTATTTGTAAATCCATTACCAAGTTTGTGTGTAATATACTCCATTCATTCCAACAAACAGCTGATTTCAAACAGGCGACTTGTAGAATCAGGTCACTCCATGAAAGATCAAGGAATGTCTCGACTAGTAAAGACGTGTAAAACGGTAATAAACGGTGCAATCTGGAGGTCACAGCAATTTAGCAGCTGTAACGTAACTTCAAATGTAACAGTTTAAAGGGATAGTTTGGGGTTTTATGAGGTACTTATCCATGGTCGGCGTATTAATTACAGTAGATGCCCCCAGTTTGGAGAACCAGACCAAGGTTCCAAAGCAATGTCCTGCTGTGAGCAGAGACAGCAGGACATGTGTTCTAGACGCCCCAAAGAAAGGCCCATTTAAAGAAAATCAAGATTGATTTAGGTGTGATTTCTATGTTTAGAATATTTTTGCTTTATCTTGCCGTCAGACAGCTCTCTCTGACGGGTAACTGAAGCCACTCTGTTCCTCTCTGCTTGCTTCAGAGTCACCAGACTCCTTTGGACAAAAATAATAAGTTTACCCTGTCAAACAAACAACAAAGTTTCCGGTCAACCGCTGACACTTAGGTTTAGTTAGTTTGTCATGTTGCGACTTTGGTAAATCCGAACTACCACTTTAAGAATGAAAACAATAAATTAAATCTTAAAACAAAGTTTTTTTTACTTAGGTTTGAGTTTTTTGCACGCAGAAGGAATTGTGTTTCACTGTTCATATATTTATATTCACATATTTATATTCACACAGCTTTAGAATACATGGTCCTTTAGTTCGATGTCATGTAAATAATTTGTAATTTAGAAATGTATTGCGTATTTTTGTGAAGTGTAATATGAACTCTTCACAATTGACATCACTAAACAGATTGGATGTGTCAACCATGTTCCCTATTAGCGCACCGACTTCAATCCAAAGCATCCTCACAAGCATCAAGCCCAGTTTTGCGTAACTACAGGATTGTTAATTGGGGTGTGAACGCTGTCGGAATGCGTCTGAGTACACAGAACGGATCCAGCTGCTTCTTGCTGCCTCCGCTGATGCGCCGCTTTCGCTCTGCAGCCTCTGCCTTCAGCGCATAAGAACACGACGAGAGCAAACTACATTCAAGCGCTCGCCCCCGACTCAAAATGCATCCTAAAAAACCTCTGCATTAAAAGGACTAACATGTTCTGGATAGTCTGAGAAAATGTACTGGGAAGATTCCAGATGATAGCAAAAGTCAGAGTTAAGCCTAGTTTATGGTTCTCCGTCAGGTCGACGGCGTACCTACGCCGTAGCTACGCCGTCGACGCAGACCCCTACGCCGTAGCCTGACGCGCACCTCCAAAAAATCCTAACTACGCGTCGCGTTGACGCGGACCGCAAGCGCTGTGATTGGTCCGCTCAGAACGTAATTTCCGGCAGTTGCTTTTTCCCAGCCTCGACCGGTTTAGTGGTCGTACAGACCACCTCCGCAAACGTCTTCTCTGTCGCCTGCGCTTCAACATTTGCAATATAAGCATTTGCTCTTTAATATTGATGAGCTCCAACTTTAATGCAGCCGCTCCAACTTGGTCGCCATTGTTTACTGTGACCGGAGTTCGGCTATAACCCCTGAAGCCACACAGCCACACAGGCACAGCCACACAGGCACACCCCCCTGGCGGCATGGCGGTTAATTGCAGAGCAACGCGGTCCCTCGACGCAGAACTTCGAATGTTAGCTCGCACACAGCTGCAAATGGGGCGGAGCTCCGCGCGGGAGAGCTGAGCTTGAGCCGGCAATTCTCACAGAACGATAAGGTTTTTGGTATTGTACAGTATCAGCTGGTTGCACCGACCCAGTTCACATACGAAAGCTCGAACACACACACACACACACACACACACACACACACACACACACACACACACACACACACACACACACAGACGCTCCCTATAGATGACTGTCTGGTTTCTGGTTCAGTCTGAACCACCAGAGAGTTGCTGCACCGCAGAACAGACTCAGCTGCACATGCAGTGACCTCTCTGCTCACCCAAGGGAGGTCGCTGTGACAGATGAGATCTTACTTTTCTTTTCTTTCTTTCTGTTTTTTTCCTGTTTTTTTTTTGCAGATTGCAAATGTTATTTTTTTTTAATAGTTTTATCGTCTTCAAATCATCTGACACGTCTAATTTGTGTAGTAATTGACATTACAGTCAGGTGACTGTGGCTCAGTGGTTAGCATGTCTGTCTTTCAATCAGAGGATCGATGGTTCGAGCCCTGACTCCGATTGTCCTTGTTGTTGCGTCCTTGAGCAAGACACTTAACCCTGAGTTGTTCTGTCTACGTTGTATAGAGCAAAGATGTAAGTCCCTTTAGATAAAAGCGTCAGCTAAATGAAAAAGTATCTTTTTTGTTGTTGGCTTAATTACTATATATTTTAACGCATCTACTTGGACCAATGTTTGTTTTTTACATAATGTGTTTGCTGCCACGTATCTTGGGGTTAGAGGTGCAATATTTTCAATCCCAGCCAGTCTGGTCAGCCAACACTCTTGGCTTTGATAAAATGTCCCTGTGGACTAGATTCCTTCACATTCTGCAATCTCGCTCTTCTAACTGTACAACTGTACAGTAACCACTATCTTTGTCAGACAACAGCATAGGGTGTAACTGACTCGGCTTCCCAAAAGTGTCCTCACATCTTCGAATATGATGTAATGTCATCTTGCATGGCCCACTGTTTGTCTTACTGCTGTTCGTTTGCAGCTTCCGGTTCTCCCATGACCGTGACTGAGTGCCTTTCCTATCCCCCCCTCCCCCCCGCCCCCCATCCAGGTGCCTTCATGTTGCCGTACTTCATCATGCTGGTGTTCTGCGGCATTCCTCTCTTCTTCCTCGAGCTGTCCTTCGGTCAGTTCGCCAGCCTGGGGTGTCTTGGAGTGTGGAAGATCAGCCCCATGTTCAAAGGTTGGTTGGTTGCCAGTTTGTTTGTGGACCTGCATAAATGCCAGACATGCATCCGTTTTTGGTGATAAAATGTATATATTTTTTTCTACGAAATTAATTACATCATGGAGCTTCTTATTTGTGGATATGTAGGAAGATTACAATCTTTGCCGACCATAACATAAGAGGTGTGGTGACGCTTGTTCAATGTAAAAGATCTACATTCAGCAGCTCGTTGTAAAGAAAAACTTTTCAACTAGATGAACTAGTGACCAAATTAGATGTGTTAGCGACACTGCGTAACGATTGTTTGTCGAAAATTTACAAATAATTGTGAAGTGTAACACATTTATCGACCAAAAGGCTCAGCTTAGCTTAGCTGAGTTTAGCAGCCTGACCCTTCACGTAGAAGCCGTCATTGGCCTCACATGCTGTCCCCTCCTCCCTCCAGGCGTGGGCTATGGCATGATGGTGGTGTCCACCTACATTGGGATCTACTACAACGTGGTCATCTGCATCGCCTTCTACTACTTCTTCATGTCCATGACCAACTTGCTGCCGTGGACCTACTGCAACAACCCCTGGAACACACCGGACTGCAGCGGGGTGTTGGGCGGCGGCCGCTACCGGCTCAACGCCAGCCTGGCTAACGCTACCACGAGCCTGGTGGCCGGGGTGGCCGAGGTGGTCAACCGCACCAAGAGGACCAGCCCCAGTGAGGAGTACTGGAAGTAAGTCTCTGACGTACATCAACGATTTGTCATTTGCTGATCACCGAACCCAAGATCAGGAGTGTAGTGGAGCGAGTATCCTCGTCACAGTTTTAACTGAGCAAGGATAAATGAATAAGTTATGCAAGTAACCTCTTTAGACCCAGTTTTGCAGGGCTATCATACCTTACCCAGAGGTCAAAGGTGTCTTTACCCCTGAGAGATAAGCTTGCCAGCCACAAACATGCCTCAGTTGCAGAAGAAACTCAAATATTTGGACAACATTTTACCGGCAGTGAAAATTTTGGGACAGCGTCACCTTGAGGGACATGCAGGAGGCATCCAGTTTTACAATGGCGGCCTTTGGGGGACAGCTCTGTTTTAATGGGGCAACCACAAAGCACTTAACAAATTAGCGTGAGGTGCAAGGTCAGGTGTGGAAGGTCAACAAGGGTGTTGCCAAGGGCACCTGCTCCTCAAGCTTGTGTAGAGTAGGTGCAACTGTGTGAAAAAGGCTTTGGCAAAGTTATATATATATATATATATATATATATATATATATATGTATATATATATATATATATATATATATACATATATATATATATATATATATTGTTTTTTTTTAATATATATATATACATATATATGTATATATATACGTATATATATATGTATATATGTATACATATATATATATATATACATATATATATACATATAGATATATATGTATATATATATATATATATATATATATATATATATATATATATATATATATACATATCAGTGGGAGGCGTTGATCGATTATGCTCTAATACAGTACACATCTGGATGAGAGGAGAGAGAGAGCGGGGACAGACATTAGACGACTTTAATCGCCTCAGATTTGAACTGTCAGGTTATGAGTACCAATCAACCAATTTAATGTACCAGAAGTACAGATGTTTTTTAATTTTGTATTATTACAGCAGCCTGGTGTTGGTCACACATGACTTGATCAAGGTCCCAAGCAGTGTATCATCATGTGTAACGGCTCTGCATTTCAGATGTAAAACGCGTATTCATCCTGCTGCTGTTTTCAGCTTTGCCTATTTAATTCGCATTCCACTTTTTTTCATTAAATATTATTTGTTAGTTTCTGCACGTGTCTGCTGGAAATGCCGAAGAACCGGTCTTTGCCAAAATACCACGGCTGTGCCTCGTGCTGTCATTTCTCAATGCACCTTCCACCTTTGCACCTTACGTGATCCATGGAAGAAAAGCAAAGGGATAAGCAAAGTACATTTTAAGGTCAGGGCAAAACCAATGTTGTTGCACCGCTCTCGTCAGTTTGTATTGATGTTAACAAACCACAGATGTGCAGAAAGTGAGCATATTTTTTTGTGTGACCTTGTTTTTCTTTGGTTTGGATTAAACAAGCTGTTTGTTTGGCTAATCCTGGTTAACACTGTATTGTCTGTGGCACCCACAGACTAAAGTTCACACTAGGAACTGATATAACGGTTTAGTCTATTTTTACCATCGAGACCACAGAACAAACTCCAAAACAAATGACAGCAATCCCGTGTAGCATCACTCGATCTTTGCTAATTATTGTCGAGGCATGTAGTCATCTTTCTGTCTTTGTTTGCACTGACAATACTGCAATCATTCATCAGGCAGATGAGAAGATGAGTAGGTTGTATAATCATGAAGATGATATCCTCATTATTTTCCTGCATGTTTATACTGTTTTTTTTCCACTTCCAATCAATTTCAAGTAACGCCCTTCAGTGGTATTTCAGAGTAACTATGTTTGGGAAGGAACTAGAGCCGTATTTATATTAATGTCCCTCTCTGGATTGCATCTATTATGCTTGTTGTCTTTAATTCCTAGATAGCAATGAACCAAAAAGCCAGTTAATGGTAATAGAACATTGCTCTGTGGATGTCTTTGGTCATGGCTTTAAGTATTGCATTGACTTGAAAAGTCAAATAGCGCTTTCATCAGCAGTGATCGAGGTCCTCGCTGATTGAGAATGAGCACTTGAACTTGTCTATCCAAACTTAAATCTCTGGAAATTGATAAAGTAGCACAGGTCTTTTGAGAGAAAAAAGGCACAAAATGTGACATTTTTATAGCAGATACAAAGGTGCAGTGGAACTGAGAGACTAAAATGCCACAAGAATTTGGACTCTAAGCCAAGCCGCTCGTTCTCGAGATAATCGTAAAACGTTAAACTTGATTGTTACAGCACCACCTTGAAGTCAATGAGTGTCACCTTATGTGCCTGAGCGGTGAGTGCAATTTTCAATCCTGCGGCCAATTCTGGCAACGTTTTTTGGCACAAACACTTTTTAGAGGAGGGAAAAATAAGAAAGAAAATCAATATGGCTCGAGCAGCAGCTTTCACTGCCCTTGGACCCCTGGTTAGTGGCATCTGCCTGCTGATGAAAGTCATGTTTACTTAGCTTAGTCATTAATGGCTCATGTTGATTTTTGCTCTGAACATTTCTGAAAAGTCTCCCAAAAAAAAAAGAAGAGCAACAACTGACGTCCTGACTTCAAAGACGTGTAAATCATGTCAAACCATTAAACATGTGATTCTCTCTCTCTCAGACACTATGTGTTGAACATCTCCGATGACATCGGGAGCTTTGGAGAGGTCCGTCTCCCTCTTCTAGGCTGCCTGGCCGTGTCCTGGTTTGTCGTCTTCCTCTGTCTCATCAAGGGCGTTAAATCCTCTGGAAAGGTCAGACACACACACACACACACACTAATACTCATACATAGACATTAAGGCTTGACCACATGCGACAGCAGACATAATACTCCTGCAGTAAGTCGATTTTCATTACATTACATCCAGCATTTAACAGCCTGCTAAACTGTTTAATAATACACACGGGCATTCTTGGCTGTCTTGTCACGTTGGTAGGTTTTGCAAATTCAGATTAGTACTTCCAACTGATTTCACCACATGGTCTGATGTGTGTGTGTGTGTGTGTGTGTGTGTGTGTGTGTGTGTGTGTGTGTGTGTGTGTGTGTGTGTGTGTGTGTGTGTGTGTGTGTGTGCAGGTGGTGTACTTCACAGCCACATTCCCTTATGTCGTTCTGACCATCCTGTTCATCCGCGGCATCACCCTGGATGGAGCCATCAACGGCATCAAGTACTACCTGACTCCACAGTGGCAGAAGGTCCTCGATGCAAAGGTATTATTCTGCTCAAACACACAAACGGGCAGGATGGAAAGAGGAAATTCTTCGTTTTACTTCTGACTATATTTGGGTTCCGGTTTTGTAGGTGTGGGGAGATGCGGCGTCACAGATCTTCTACTCCCTGGGCTGTGCATGGGGCGGTCTCATTACCATGGCCTCCTACAACAAGTTCCACAACAACTGTTTCAGGTTGGTTCTCCAGACTCCGGGTAAACAAGAACAAGCGTTGCTCCTTTGAGACGGCTTTGAAAGAATTGTGCAACGTTCTAGGGAATCCGCTTTCTTTGCCGCCTTGCTGAGATTAGATAAAAAAAAAGGTCGATGCCACTCTCGCACGTGCGCGGCTGGAGCCAGACTACGGTTAGCTTAGTTTAGCAGGAAGGCAGCTGGTCTGGCTCTGTCCATCCGTAAGAGAGAACATTTGCGAATTTTATAATCATTTAACATCGACAACAGTAAGTTGTGGTTTTATGGGGTGTTATCTGCTGGACTATTTCTTGCCTCTTGGACTCTTGTTGTCACTGGGACTTGGCCTAGCAACAAGAGGAGACTCCTGGAAGTTACTGCTCCAAACCAAGAAATAGTCCAGATCATAACCCGAGTTCGAAGCTTCATTCATAACATTTGAAATCTTAATCAACATTTGAATGCTGTCCAGCTTTCTTTTTCTTTTCTTTCTTTTGCATTCATTCCATTTGAACCTGCTATTTCTGCACAGTTGCAGATAAAGATTAGGCAATATGAATCATTGTGGCCCCTAAAATAAAAAAATGTCAAACAATTGTTAATACCCTGTGGGCTTTTCGCCTCTCCACACACATAGAGGAGAGACAGGTGAAGGGAAGCTAACGTTGTTGCTACCGGTTCCAAACAGGCTCAAAGTCATATTCCAGTGGTGGCTGCATACGATTGTGTAATCTAATAATTTAAAAAAGTCAAAATTCACATGTTTGTACCGTAACTAAATATTCTGCTTAAATCTCCATTTAACCTTTCAAAAACAACACTCAGTCATAACAAATTGCAAAGTAAATGAAGAGTAGCATGTTAATAAGGTTTTTGGTGTTGGTTTCAAACTTTGGTTTTACCTGGGACAGTTTTCTACTCTGGCTAAACTGATAATGGTCCTTCAATTTGTGCAAACGCTTTTGCTATTATCGAGCAACAACACACACTTGAAGGCAGAATGAGAGGGATTTTTCGGGTTGCAGTATGTAAAACAGAGCCTTCAAGGTTTGTCCGCGTGGCATTTTGCCTCCCATGTCTGCAGAGTTTTTTCCCCGCCGATGTGTCCGCCATTTCCGTAACTTCCTCTCGGATACGTGCTTCAGATATGGCACCTGGTTTCACCGTTTCTATAGCGGCTGATGCCCAGGGGCCACACAGTTCTCATGGGTCACTAATAATTAATTATGAGGGGGATTTTATGAGTCTGTACATTACTTTTGAGGAAAATCCTACGTACCCTTTTACATTGTTGGCCTTCCAAAAACCAAGACAGAGTATATGCCACTTGATTTTGCATAGCACTAAAGAATGTGAGGCTTCTGCAGTTGAACTGTAAGGAAAGCAGCAGCTAAAAGTGTGAGCGCTTGCTTGCCTGTGTCAATATGTGCTGCTGCAAGTCCTTGAGCAACACAGACCAGTATCTTAATATTTGCACTAGTCAGAGAATCTTGAGGCGTAGGAGAAGAGGAGAGAGAAGAGGAGTGATAGAATTTAGAAAATACACTACAAGCTTCTGGAGGTTTCATTACAGAGGGAAGAGACAACCGGCAAGAGAGAGAGAGAGAAAGAGAGAGAGAGAGAGAGAGAGAGAGAGTCAGGGCTATATATCTGCAAAGAGAAGGTGAGGTAAGGTAAGACAGGAGGAGGGACTGAGATAATGTTTTTTCAGACTTGTGTTAAAAGGCTGGTTGCACTGTGCTTGAACGCCAAGGGAGCGAGTGAGGGGCTGAGGAGACGGGGGAAGAGGTAAAGGGCACATGGGAGGCGATAAGGAGAGGAAAAGAAGGAATTTATTCTCCCGAGCTTGTCCACACTTGCTGACCGAGTGAGGGGCATTTGGGAGGGTGGGGTTGCGCGAGGAGAAGGGCTGAAGATATCATTTGTTCCTCCGCCTGCAGCTCGAGGTTGTGCTATCTGCGCACACAGCTGCACGGTGGCCTAATCAGCTTGTGGTTCTGCCGCCCCGTCCCAGTGGAGTAGCACTCTGTACTCCTGCAACACCCCCAATCGGTGCACACGCAGAAGTGCAGAAAGTTGAGCTGAGAAAAGGGCACCAGGCATCAAAGGTATCCTCTGTGATAACTCCTGAATGGAAATGTGGGGAAACAGAGCACCGGTGCAATCGCATATTCCCTGAGTCTGAGTCGGTGAGATTGAAAAAAAAAAAAAATGCCATGGCCAACGGTCGGTGACAGGTTTCACTGGACCGACTCAAAGACTTCTGACTTGCTTTTGTTAGCCGCTGAAAATAGTAAAATGATCATTCATACAGGCTGCTTAAATATAACCCTCTCTCGCTAGGGATGTAACAATACATAGGATCTGGATCAATACATCAAATCAGTGATCAGCGATCCAATATCATTGAAGTAAAATTAAAAACATCAATGCATGTCATAATTTTTAAGATGACATCTGTTTCACCAGTTTCCATCCGAGCACTCCTCATCCCAACAGAGCCCAGGAACGAAATTGTCATATTTTAGTTGCTTTTTGTGGGTGGATATGAATGGAACTCATTGTGTTCTTGTAAATGTTTCTCAGCGGTTGAATGAATACTCAAGGTGCTGTTTCTTCCCTTTTCTTTGTACAGAGACAGCATCATCATCAGCATAACCAACTGTGCAACCAGCGTGTATGCCGGCTTTGTCATTTTCTCTATCCTGGGCTTCATGGCACACAACCTGGACGTCCCCGTGTCGGAGGTGGCCGACCACGGCCCGGGCCTGGCCTTCGTGGCCTATCCAGAAGCCCTCACTCTGCTGCCCATCTCACCACTCTGGTCACTGCTCTTCTTCTTCATGCTCATCCTTCTGGGACTGGGGACTCAGGTGAGGCTGAAAACACATCTTCCTTTGTGTCTTTTCAAACAAGACAACTTTGTTGGACAGAAAAGTATTATTTCCCCAGTAAAGGATAGTGTAGGGGATTACAATTTCCCAAAACAGTAATTGTGTTTTATTAAGTAACGCCGCATCACCGGGACTCAATATATATTTTGTGTGGCAGTAAGGCATATGTTAAGATGACGCGAACGCGCAGCAGGTCCTCATGCGTCTTCACGTCGTATCAAGTTGGTGAGTCAGTCAAGAGTGATCAGTCAGCAAATATCGCCTCGATGGCCAGAGGAAGGATAGGAAGGAAGCTTACTTTCACGATTCTGAGTGTCTCAGTCAAAGAGGCAAAGAACATTCCCGTCCTCTGCCAAACAGAAAAAATGCTCTTAACTGTGATAAATCAAATGTATTGGAAGTATCTGATATGGAACAGCTATTTTTTTGGGGAATTGCCCCACGCTGTTGACAACATATAGAATATTTTTATTTGGAACTATAGTTCTATTTTTTCAGTTTACTCCAATAATGCTTTGCCTCGTGGCAACCCCACTGCTTGCGGCTGGCTACACTGAAATCATGACGGGGAAAAAAGAGAAAGGAAAAGCGTAGTCTTCTCAAACTGAGAACAACCGAGATGCGACGGTGTGTTTGACAGTCCACCTCTTTAACCCAGACAGATTTATCTCACACATTCCCATCCCCCAGCCTATATATATATCACCAATATATATCGGCACACTTTCTTTCCCTGGGGGTTCTTTCAACTCTACATTTCTTGTTGTGTGTGTTCGTAGAGAACACAAGGTTGCCTGTGGAACACCACGTTTTGCCGCCGCATCTCGTTGTTTTGCTGAATATATCACGGTGAATAAGATATTTTTAGGCGACAAAAAAGGTTACAATTAACTTTGATGGACTGAAGACAAACTGTGAAAGGGTTAAAGTAGTACTCTGTGGTAACGACCTGTCAGCAACAAGTAACCTCGCCCTAAAGCACTTATTTAGCGTCTTCATTGTATTTATTGTGCTCTAAAAGGGACCATCGTTTTTGCAACCACAGGAGGTCGCACCCTGATGGCCATTAGAAAGAATGCGAGCTTAAGGCAGCTCCGCATTGTCTTCACTTTTCAGCCTCTGAGGTCGTCCCTGCAAAAATACCTTCAAAAACTCTCTCTCTCGCTCCCATCAGCCTCAGCTGTGCTTTGTGTGCTTTGTGTGTTAGCCAATGTTTACGTTGTCATTTTGAACATGGTAGCATGCTAGCATTGGGGTTTAAGCCTAGTTTATGGTTCTCCGTCACGTCGACGGCGTACCTACGCCGTCGACGTGACGCCGTCGACGTGACGCCGTCGACGTGACGCCGTCGACGTGACGCCGTCGACGTGACGCCGTCGACGTGACGCCGTCGTTGAGCATTCGAAGTTCTGCGTCGAGGGACCGCGTTGCTCTGCAATTAACCGCCATGCCGCCAGGGCGGTGTGCCTGTGTGGCTGTGTGGTTTCAGGGGTTATAGCCGAACTCCGGTCACAGTAAACAATGGCGACCAAGTTGGAGCGGCTGCATTAAAGTTGGAGCTCATCAATATTAAAGAGCAAATGCTTAGGTACGCCGTCGACCTGACAGAGAACCATAAACTAGGCTTTAGCTTCAAGCTCCAACACAAATACAGCCTCACAGGACTTCTAGCTGGTATGCTCTTGTTATAATGTGTTACCCTGTAGGTATAAATGCCATTTTATTCTTGACCACTTACTTAAGTGCTACCTACCTAAAAAAAAAATCCACCTGTCAACACTCCTGGTAGCCTCGTTCTCATCATGTGAGAAGAGGTCTGAGCAGCCGTTCTCTCATTTAATTGAATTCATAAACCCCTTCATCCCTGTCCTTAAAGTTCTGCCTGCTGGAGACCCTGGTGACAGCCGTTGTCGATGAGATTGGCACGGACTGGATCATCCGGAACAAGACTGTTGTCACACTGTCCGTGGCCGTGGGTGGATTCTTACTGGGAGTGCCGCTAACGACACGGGTAAGTCCCAAACACACGCAGATCGTGTCTTTTTTACACACTTGTGTTCTCTCATGGAGGTGACTCTCTGTCTGCTCTTCTGTGCACAGGCGGGAATCTATTGGCTGCTACTGATGGACAACTATGCTGCTAGCTTCTCTTTGGTCGTCATCTCCTGCATCATGTGCATCTGCGTCATGTATGTTTATGGTAAGGATACATGTCGCTGTTGTTTATTCTCATGTGAATTTATTGACAAAGACCTTTACGATGAAATTCCATAAAGAGAGACACAGTATTCATATTAGAAGTGGATATATTGAAACGTTTTTTATTTTTATATGGTTTCTCTTGACCCAATCAAGAGTGAATTTGAATCAGCAGCACTCAGTCAAACTCCCTCAGTGATCTCCCTCCAGCCAGCCGCCTCTTTATTTGGGTTTTTAGGGCCGCATTTCTTATTTTTTTGAAGGCACTGACGCATACTAAAACTTTTCAGTAACAAGTGTTTTTTTCTTGTGCAAGCTTAGCATAAATAAATATGACCTTTTTGCCTTTACATGTTTACATTGCAATTGGGTGTGATAACTTTTTCAAGTATTTAAACTATATTACCGTAGTCCCACTTTACTGTGTGCCAGGATTCACGACACGATTTATTAGCGCACAGTGGACTGGGATGGATCCTGAAGCACCCCTACGTACTGAATCGAGAATACATTTTGAAATTGGGAATCGATTTTGAATCGAATCGTGAGATACCCAAATCTCCTATGCTGAAATGATGCATGGTGCAACCCTAATTAAATCACAAACATAAGAATATAATAAATCACTTATGCATTTGGGTTCCAAATTTTGTTTTGTTTATATACCTATATATTTACTGTAGATGTGTATGTCATGATTAGAATGTAAAGTGATCAAACTTGAATGCACACCGTGGACTTTTCCTGGATAACTCTTTGTTTTGATCGCAGGCCACAAAAAGTACTTTAAAGACGTGGAGATGATGCTGGGCTTCCCTCCACCCCTCTTCTTTAAAGTCTGCTGGAGATTCATCTCCCCCGTCATCATCTCTGTAAGTGAACACACACGTACAAAGCACACGTGCTCGTCCGGGGAATTTAACCTCTAATCAGGATACAACGATTGCTGCATACTTCTCCACCTCCTGCAAAAAAAAGAAGCAATGTGGACATTTTATTGGTGCAGGGAAACAAACGGCAAGGCCAATGTGGCGATCTGAAGGGCGCCGAGCGTTTGCTTCTAAACTTTTTGTCCGTGTTGCTGACACATTGTGTGGGACCTGACCTACATTTGAGCCGCCGTCAAAACTAATCTGCTTGGCTACTGTTGGCTTTGTTTCCAGTGTAAACTTGGAAAAGCAAATCTTTCAGACTGGGAGATGGACACATGCAGCTGATATCAATGTGGTATTTCCCAAGCAGGCGCATTAGCCCACTAAACCCGGGCCAACCAATAAATTCATTGTTGTGGATTACTGGTCAGATTTCAGCCGTTTTTGTTTTCTCTTTCATTTCACGACTCAGATTAATGCCTCGCTCTGCGGGGCCTCTGCTAGAACTGTGACGAAACTCACTGCTGTTGGGAACTGTCGCGATTTATAATCCTAATTATCTGCATTTTTTAAATAAAAAGAACCGACTGTTGCGCTACTGTCCACAGTGATTTTCCCCGTACTGACTTAATGCAGATTTCTTTTTAAAAAAACATTCAGGAAGTAGTGTTTTTTTATTATTATTATTATTTTTTTTTTTTTTTTACTTTGACAATAGCAACAGCAGCCATTTCTTTGGACTAATTGTAACCACGATGCGGAATGCGTCATGATTTAAGTCTCATTCTTGCAGTACAACCTGAGGGTTTTGTCAAATTGATATAAGAGTGTAACATCATGATTATGTTTTGTTTTCATGACCCTCTTTCTATGGTATGTTGGATGTCAGTGACAGATATTGAAGAAAAAACATTGAAATATAAATTCTTGGTTGTTTTGTGTTTTCTCCGTCCTCTCTGTGTTTGTAAATAAAGTTTCCTTCCCATCAGCTTTTTCAGACTCCTGCTCTAAATGACGACGCCCACCCTCATTCACCATCTCTCTTCTGTTCCGTAGTTCATCATGATCTTCACAGTGATCCAGTACAAGCCCATCACCTACAATGACTATGTGTATCCGAGCTGGTCTCTGGCTATCGGCTTTGCCATGTCTATGTCCTCCGTGCTCTGCATACCCATCTATGCCCTCTACAAGATCTCAAAGTCCCCAGGGGCCACCTTCAAAGAGGTACAGACATCCCCAGCGATAATGAGATTAGTTGCGGGTGTGCTTGAGTAGTGTGTGTGTATGCATCTCCGTGTCCGTCACCGCTAATCTTGCATTCTGCTGCACCAAACTGCATAGTTTTTTTGGGTGCTCAAAATGTTTCGACAGTGCAATTATAATAAGCACACAGCTCATTAATTAAACACTGGTATCAGATCATACTCTCGGTATAGGTCCGGACCCAGAGCCCAGGCATCGCTATCAGGGCGGAAAAAGTCAGATCGGTGCATCCACAGTTGTTGCAGATCTGCACCGTGGTTTCCTTTTTTTTTCACCATCATCCCGAAAATAATTTCAACCACCCGATGTCAGTGTAAACTGTCAAGTATTCTACATTTTATCCTTTCTCTTTTAAGTTATGGTCACCATGTTTAGTGGTTGTTTGCATTCAAATGCACAATTCAAATGAATAGGAAATGAAAGATAGTCTTTTTATTGATGAAAAAAGATTTCTATTATTATGATATGCTGCTTAGAGCTAGTGCTAACAATTCCCTCGCGAAATATAATATATTTCATATCACTATGAAAACATCTTCTTCAAACAACTGTATTCATGCAAGAACGCCAAAAGCGACATTTTACAAGAGCACATTTGAACACACCATGATAGCGATGAATTTAATTTACCTTGACACAATATCTGTTCTAATTGAATGGATCACGTATCAACTTAGGGTCGTTCCACCACTAATTACAAGTCTAAAAGTTTTGTTTCAAGCCCTGTAGGCAGTCGACTTGTCAGTAAGCTGAAAGCAGCTGAAGAGTAAGAACATAAAGCAGATGAATTCTAAGCTGATGTCGGAGCCATGAGAGCAGTTGAAATGTCCGTTGTGAGTAAACCCTGAAGGCAGTTGAAGTGTAGCAGAGGAAAGTGGTTAAATTACCCGTTAAAGTCGAAGTAAGTTAAAGCGAGGGCACAAAGTGTGAGCAGTCAATGTCAACTATTTGAACTGTCAGTCGAAGAGTGAGAATGAGGAGGTATATCAGTCATAAGCTGAAGTGTGTGCAGTGGAAGCGTTAAAGGAGGAGTCAAACTTAATTGAACCGTCAGCAAACGCAGTGGAGGCTGAAAACAGTTGAACCTTTAACTAATGACCTTTTTCATAATTTGTTTTCGGAGCTGATATTTGCCGCCACGTTTACATCACGACTGCTCTGATGGACGTGCCCCTCTCTCCCTCTCTTTCCCTTTCCTCTCGCTCAGCGGTTTAAGTTTGCCTGCCAGCCACATTCATCGTGGGGCCCTGCCCTGAAGGAGCACCGGATAGGCCGCTACGCCCCCCTGGCCTCCGACGACAGTGTGGAGTCTCGTCCCCTCAGGGAGAAGGAGGAGCTGAAGGAGGATCTGAAGGAGGAGCGGAAGCAGGAGCTGAAGGAGGAGGAGGAGAAGGAGAGGAGGGATGACATCAGCCTCACCATCCAGGGAAGCAATGGCTCCACCAATACACACAACAGCCCCAACCCCAGCGCATAGACGGCACCACGCTCTGTCGGCGCAATCCCCCCCCCCCCCCACACCCAACCCCACCCCTCTTCCGTGCCCCCACCATTTCTTCTTCCCTTCTCCTCCATCCTCAACCCACTTTCCCACAGTCCTCTGTGGGGGAGATCCCATTCGCTGGAGACCTTTACATATTGTAAGGGCTTATTATATCTATCCTAACCTCTTCTATCTATCTATCTGCATGTTGTCTCAAGATAAACGAAGAAAAGGAAAAAAAAGCGAAAGGAAGAAAGAAAAAGAAAATTGGGTTGTCATCCAAAAGATGTTGCGTGTATGTTAGCGTGGGTGTGGGTTGTTAATTTCTTCCACATAATTTAATAATGCAGTTTGTTTTTCCTTTTTTCTTTTTTTTCTTTTTCTTTTTTGGAAAACTTGTCATCTACATGTCATCTTCATATGCAGTTAGAGGCCCGGTAGATCGTGAGGCTGCATGTGTTTGTTTTGTGCAGCATGCAGCACCATAGAGACACTCTTCTCCTTTATTCTGTTAGCTGGGGCTGTGTGGGATTGGGGACTTTGTAGCAGCAGTGATTTGACAGCTGGAGACTTGCGACGCGATATATATATATATATATATATATATATATATACTACAGTGGAACTGTGATAAAAAAAGGAGCATGGCGAAGGGTGCCCAAACCAGCCAGTTAACCGTTCGATGGCACTCGAAGATGGAAATGAGCTCAATTCAATGGCCAGGAGGAAAGAGGCGGTCACACCCATACACTCACACTATTGTACGTTTTACAGCACACAGTGACCTCAACCGTAGTTGATCTCAGCTTAATACTAAGCCTGTTGTTGTGTTTTTGCTGCTTCTTCTTTTTCTAAAAATGAAAAAAAAATAATTCCGACAGAGCACACGCATGCGCACATTTAACACCCGAGATGGCGGACTGACACTTTTTTTTTTCTACATAAGTAACCTTTTTTTCCCAATTAAAGCTGCTGAAAGTTTTAAAACTCGGCAGAAAAATGTCAGTTAACTTGAAACGGTGCTGTAGTCTCTGCTGCCTCCGCACACACACACACACACACACACACACACACACACACACACACACACACACACACACACACAAGCATTTGTTTCCCGGTGCCCATTTCTCAGGGTCCAAGTTAAACTCTGTGGTTACTTGTTGTTCCTTGCCTGAAACCTTGTCTCAACTAATGCTGCATTCACACCAAAAGCGTTGCGAATTTTTCCCGCGAGTAGATTCAATGCAAAGTCAATGCACAACAGGTTCATGGTTGTGAACAACAGAAATTTCCGGCAGGCGCCGCAAATGCCGCATTGGGAAAAATTTGCCGCATTGGGAAAAATTTGCCTCATTCACGCAAGTTTGGGCCGCATTTTTCAACTCGGGGCTCAAAAATCGCATGACGGCGAGTTGCAAAAGCCAATCGGCGTTGGGATGTTCCGCCCGTCATCACTGCTGTGTAGCGCTGGAAGTCGGATCTGTGTGCGGCTACGGATAATATTATGAACCCAGACACAAAGGCATTTTAATGTTCCGACGTTTGTGGGACTTCCACAACAAGTATAAAGCAGAAGTGGTTATTTCAATGGCGGAAATGGTAACTGTTTCTACGGAGTAAAGCCACAGAGATAAGCCACGCCCCCTTTCGGGCACGAATAAGCAAATGACGCGAATTAACCACATAAAGTCGATTGATTAAACTCACGCGAAAATGCTTTTGGTGTGAGCGTAGCATAAGGCGGCCTTTCCGAGACTGTAGGGACCTGAAACCACCTAACTGTTCCCTGCTGTCGAAAAAAGACCCCACACGTGCAAAATGACCCCACACGTGCATACAAAACCAGTGGATGCATCTCTTTATGTAGAAGTGCCATCCCTCCTCAAGTCTTCCAGGCATTTCTTAGTTAGCGAAATGCATCTCGGGATGCGGCCTATGAAGGAGGGATCAGGCTCCAGGACGTAGCCGGTGACGGTGAATCGTGGGTGTGTCGCAGTCTGTATCTCCTGTGGGTCGTAGCACTCTGTCCCATTAAGACATGTTACCAAAAACATTACCTGCGTTACCTGAGTCCTGCACATGTTTTTGGCAACATATATATACTTGTATATATGTATACTGTATACCATGATACAGTGTCAGTGCGGTGTCAGTCTCTTACAGTCAGTGGAACCTTTAATGTATTTACAGGCATTTAGTTCAAAGCTCTGAGCTAAGCTGTTGACCGGTGGAGAGACGGAGAGCAGAGACGCAGCTTGTTTCCAGGAGAGTGCAGAGCGAGAATCTTGAATGAGTGATGTAGATTTAAATGTAACTGTATAGTATCGTTCTCTCGGTAGAGTTCTCCTTTTTACCTCTGATTATTGTAAAGTAACTTAGTAAATAATTATAAGAGACAGCATATGTTTATTTTGTACAAAACAAATGTAAAAAAACAAACAACAGCTACAGAATCACAATTAACCACGTTTACCATTCCTCATCTGTGACTTGGATTCGTCGGCGTTGTTTTGTTGGAGGGTGTGACGAGATGGAGAGGGGCCTGTTTTTCTACCATGCAAGGGGGTTGGGCCTTCCTAAAACAGTAATAATAATAAGTGTCCGACTGGAAAGCGAAGCATCTGGGCCGACTTTGTCGTAGCGCGGTCTGAACACTGAACAAATACATGAATGAGCTGAGTGCAGATCCCCGCAGTCCATTGTCAGCTTTTGTTGGACGCTTGCTCAGGTGGCAGTGAGATGCTTTTATCTTCGCAGGAATGTGGGGGTTCTGGGATCGCATCGGGTCTGGCTGTAATGTTTCTTCACGTCGTGGTTATTCTTTGTTCGTGAGCTGTGAAGGGGTTTGGCTAAGATACCAGCGTGAGCAGCAGAACACATTCTCAAAATATACAAGATCGTATGTTGAAATATTGCATGGAGAAAAAGACTTAAATGCACAGTTTGATATTTTGTGAAATGCTCTCATTTCACGCTTTTTTTTGTTGAGAGTTATCGATAGCACCTCGCTACCTGGTTAGCTTAACATGAAGACCTGTCTAAAGGCAACGAAATCGGCCTCCATCCCCTCTGATGCTCACTAATTAACATATTTTATCTTGTTTGTTTAATACGCACAAAAAAACATCTTGCTGGTCGCCTGGAAACTGGTCCCAACCAAGAGCTATTTTGACAAATTTTGTTGTCTTGACGCTTTTGGATGAATCAAACAAACAAGTTGTAATGTGTTGACTAATGAGCTTTGAACCATTGGACAGAGCCAGGCTAGCTCTTAGTCTTGGTGCTAAGCTAAGGTAAGCAGCTGCTGGCTCCAGCTTCATATTTAGCATCCAGACATGCGAGTAAATCAATCTAACTACTGAATCCGACCAGTCCCCGGCAATTCCTCAGAAGAGAAGAGTGGTTTCAACATGAAGGCGTAGTTGCTCCACTCAACCACAAGATGGGGTGATGTACTCAGGGGGAGTAAAGGCACAAGGAACTGTGAAATAAATACAAAAGAGTCCAACGGACACAAGGCGTCCTCTGAAAAAACGCAGAGGAAGCAACAATAGCAGAGCAAAGCACAGGAGCTAAAATATCGTGAGAATAACCATAAGCACAGTGAGCTGAACTATAGTGAGAATAATCATAAGCACAGTGAGCATTCTGAAACAAGCACACGTTTCTATTTTTTTTGTAACAGGAAGGTTATAGAAACACACACTGGCTCTTCACACGAGTGGAGAATTGTAGCTTTGGTTTCAATCTGTTTTGACTTTCTGTTTAGGTTCATGAAATATTCTCACCACACATTGTATTTTGTAATAGCGTTTATTTTTTTAATCAAATTACTGCAAAAACCAGGTGCTCTCTGAAACGATACATTATCACCTCGCTTTCCTTCTGAGCAAAACATTTCTGATCTGAGGAGAAAAAAAGAAAAAAAAGGTGATTATGAAGTTAATCTTCTCAGTGCATATTGAGGACAGCTTGTAGGTCGGACCATTTCCTGTGTGCGGTCGCCTGTCTCGTGTGTTCATGCTGTAGTAAGTGAAGCTTAGCCGCTCTCTACGCGTCCCGACCTTTGACCTCTCTGCTGGCCCCACCACTCTTCCTCCCTTTGTACAGTAATGTAAAAAATATATATAATCGGACTGTGCGTATGTGCGTGTTTTATCTTTGCTTTTATCTTGAGGGGCGGGGTTAAAGTGTGTGTTTTTTTGCGGGGAGGGGAAAAGGGTGGGTATTATTTCTTTGTTGGGGGGGACTTGTCATTTTTCTCGTAGTGTAATGTAGACGAATTTGGGTGTATCGTGTATTCTGTGTGTAGTGGAGTAGCTCTTACTGCTGAGCCTGCATGGAGAGCAGGTGTAGTGTCAGTATTGATGTCAGTGTACCTCTAACCTATCAGAACTAGCCGAGTCCTATTCTGCTAACGATATAGTCTATCTTTTAAGAAAGGAAAAAAAACATTTTTGTACTAAAAGAAGAGAAAGAAAACTACATATTTTATCTTCAGATTTTAATCATGGTTTATCCAATGTTAAATGACACTACTTTGTTATTTTTTGGTTTGCTTTTGAAGTTCGTTGAAAGATTAAGATAAAGCCAGCCTACAAGAAAAAAAAAAAAAAAGCATTTCCAAACAAGAAGCTTTGGATCGAAACTTGAACTACAAAAAGAAGGGTTTGTTTTTACGGCGAGCTCCCGGTGTAGATGGCGGCTGCAGCTACATGACGATGTTTTTTTTTTTTTTAAACAGTATCATATGGACTTAAAGGGCCAGTGTGTAGCATTAAGGAGGATTTACTAGCAGAAAATGGAATATCATATTAATGCGCTTCGCACATTAGTTTCAGTTGGTCGTAACCTGCAGCCTGATTTCTAGGTGGTGCCAAATCCTACACACTGGCCCTTTTAAGGCTATTTCTTGCACAGTGCCGTGCCAACAGTCGTACATCACCGTTTACCTTTTAATATTCTGTGGCACTTAACCCAAACAGGTTGTTTTTGTCTAGTAGTCTAGTTTGTTACAAAGTGTTAAAAAAAATTAGCAAAAATCAAAACGCCAAAATCCCTCCGCCACCAAAACCGGATTAGCATCAGGATCCATTAACTCACATGTTCCGTCTTGTGCAGCTCTAATGCATAATCACAACAGTGTTTCATGTGGACATTTAAGGCAATTATGACATATATGTATCGGATTGTTGCTTTTATGTCTTGTCGGTAAAGTAAACCTTTAATTATCTGGCTACAAAAGTAGGAGACCGTTTCAGTCCTCCGAAGAACCCTAAAAGAAATACAGCAGAGAAAAGTTAATAATTGAGCCGTGTCGTCAGATAATAATATGCTATTACCTCCCATCACCTTACACTGAAGTGGCTTCGCAGAAAGTCACTGATGTTGAAGAACGTGAATTATGTGAAGCTTCGGACACAGAATTCACAGCACAAACTGCTCTACCGAACTGAAAGACAAAACTGTGATTTTACCATTGCGTCTGTAGTTCTCTTTACATTTACAGACCATTACCTCTTGAATTTCGTACTACTGCTCATATAAGCGTACTCTTGTGTTTTCAGCACTTTAGGGAAATCATTTGTTGTTTCTTTGAGAGAAAAAAAAGCAACAGGGGGAGGAAAAAAAGAATAATTTGAATAATATTTCACACAAAGAAAATGAGTACGGTAAAATAATGTCTCATTTTCAGCGGACTGTGCTGAGAGAAACGGTCCAAGAGTCAGTTAACAAATGCTGTGTTGTTGCTATGCCAATGTAAAATTGTTTCATGGGAGGAGTGGAGAGAGAAGGAGGGAAAAAAAGCACAAGCAAGAAAAGAGAACACAGTTCTCCTGGTATCCTCTATCATATCTTATCTGTCTATCTATCTAACCATGTCTGTTCTTCTTGTTCTTCAACCTTTAGGGCCAAAATCCATTGAAATGTCTTAGTCCTGTCAGCTGTATATCGTAAACTGTTGAATTACAAAATGGTAAATAAAATCTATTTTAAAGATCAGTGCGCAGCAGTGGTTTTTTTTGTACATGCCTTCATTCGACTCCATCAATGCAGGAACATTTTCATACAATACATTTGATAAATATTGTGCATTTCACATTGACCTGAAACGCATGCTTTTCTGAGTTAGTTCCCCTTCACGTCGTGGGTGTTGCTACTTCAGCCCGATAGAGAGGGAGCACTACAGCTGTGTTGTAGAGTTGAATTATTCATACTGCACATTATGGAAACACTGGGCTTTGTATGTAAATGCTGTATGTTAGTATGGAAGAAGGATAAATATCTCAGACAACATTTAAAGTACGGAATCTACACAAGCAACAATTGTCCCATAACCCTATTATCCTCCAGTGATTCCAAGCTTTTGGGGGTTCGTTCCATTTTAAAGGGAGCCTTTGTAATCTTTCAAGAAGGAAAACACAACCTTCTCCCTGCAAAGTTAAATTAATAAAGAAGTGCACCGTTGCTCATTTCAATCCACAATTGCCGCTGCTGGTGTGACCAGTTGCTGATCTTAGCTAAAGCAACATTAAACTTGACATGTTGCTGTATAACTGATGTCACAGAGTCCGTTTGCTGATATCTCTTTACCTGCTTGTCACACCAAGAGTAAAAGCATGTCAGAGAACTTTTTTTTTTCATGAAGTGAAAAAGAATGGCTCTAACCAGTAATACGGACGACTCAGCAACAGCTCCATATAGTTCCTGCCGTTAAAGGGAATCACTGTCTGTAAATGACAATACTCCGGGCACTCTGAATCCTGAGTACCATGAAAAGCCTTTTATATTACATGGCTGACACTCACACGCTTCAGCTAAAGGCCTTCATAGGGAAGTTGAAGTGAAATGCACACACAAGGTACTTAAATGGCACACGGTGTGACATATACATACACTTATAAAGAGAGTATAGCGGTGGAAGTAACTAATTGAATTCACTCTTATTACCAGATAAATGCTCTGTATGAAGCTGCTTTACATTTAAATCTCTAATTTGACTTTTACTTGAGTATTTTTGGGGGTTTGTTTGTCAAAAGAAATGCCCTTTGCTTCATTTTAATTACTGATAAACGGGAATTCAAGAAGAAAAGAAAGGAGAAGAAGCTGCCATTCCTTCTGTGACCACAAGGGGGCAAAGCACCCTGTGATAAGTTTACCACCGGTAATGTAATGAGGCGCAAAGGGGTACAGAACAGCGAGCTTGGGCTAGCAGTTCGTTTTACAATGAAATTAAGAATGCTGCCATTGTGATTAGCAGATATGTATGGCAGCCCATTTCCACCAGTAAAAAAATCTCATAATTTCGACTTTATTATCTCATAATTGTTATTATTATATTATTATTATAATTTATTTTTTATTGAACGTTAACTGAATTAATACACTGCCTACCGGAGTGCGCTCAGTGCCCCATATCAAACGCACCTACATATATTGCATCACCAAGGTGCCCGCTGTGTCTGTAGCTAACATGCTGTCGGCTGAATACTAGAAGGCTCAAATGTGACTTCTGCCTTCAGCAGGAGGATGTTCTGCTGTTAGAGATCACAAAGTGGTGTGTTTAAAAACATCCAGGAGTGCACTGGGACGTGTATGAGGAACTGGGACCAGTAGTGTCGGGACAAACCCCCAAAAATACTCAAGTAAAAGTATACTAACTAAAATACTAGGCTATGATTGTTTTTGTATACATATCGTAATTGTATATTGTATTTACGTATCACAGGCAAGCTACAAAATTAAACAAAGCAAACCCCCCCAAAACCCATTGCTCTTGAACCTATCTTCACAAAGCACATCAGCACTAGTCTGCCCAGACCTCCACGTGTATGGTAGTGAACTACACACAACGTGTCATGCTACGACTTCCCCACTAGGTGGGGTTGGGGGGCAATTAACTTGAACGAAAAATCCGCGGTCGTTTATTTGTGCAGGAATATGAAGTTATGTTCTCAAGGGCTAGACTAATACCAAGAGGCTATCAACTTCCATAAACCATAAATATTCAGTAAATATTAAGTATTATATTCAGTGAAATGTTACTGAAGCAGTATTTATACCACACGTTCAACAGTTTGATGGCTGGGTGACCCACTGTACACAGAACAAAGAAGGCTTTTGATTTTAAGTATTTACAACAAACAACAATACAACAAAACTAAATATCCAGAATATGAACTCATCCATGCCAGAAATGATCAAAATTCTAATACTCCAGACTCAAACTCAACAAGGTATAGAGCAGGCCACAGTCTATCAATGTATATATATAATGTAATGTTTTTCTTTTTTGTACGACAACCTTATTTGATTATTCAGAATGCAGCTCAACAAACCAACAACTCCAGCAGTTAAATTCATATGAATACATATATCTACCACAAAATAATGACATGGTGGAAATAAGGTCAAAGATTGAAACTGTAATCATACTAAGTCAAAGAATTCTAAAAATAACCGGCGCTGACTTTGTAGCACACTCTTCTGTATTGTCCTGGCAACTGATGAAATCGGTCTAAGCGCCAATGGAATGACCGCATTACCCTGTGAAGGCAGAAGAGGGGAGCATGGCTGCAAAACAACAACAAAAACAACCACTAGGCCCAGGCTCGGCTGCAGCTGCAGCATGGCCCTCATGTGGCCCGGTATGAAGGCAACACCGGCATGAAGAGCACCTCCAGCTGAGCAACCAAATCTTCAACGAGAGTTCAGTGTTTTATCACCTTTGCTTCTGATGTCTACCATCACACTCTGTGTCCTCAGTGAAAACTACACTCTACAGGTGTCGCCGCTGGCACTTAGTGGTCAGAGATTTAAAAAAAAGGAGCAGATTTCTTGGAAATCCGGTTTGTGTTAGTTTTTAAGATACAATTGGCCAAAGTGAGGGTCAAAGATAGGACAGACAGACGAGAGGTCAGGGGGTCGTGTGATTGATTCAGTGATTGATTGCTAGGCCCGTAATTGATCTGGTTTCATGAAACCTGATTGATATACATTATATGGTGGAAAATGTATTGATCACATTTAGCTATTTGCATATGGCATATGCTGCTATATATAGTTTTGTTATAATAATTATAATAATATTTGTTTTATTAATGGATCATTTGGAATATTTGCTTGCTCTTAGAACGACTGATAATGATACTCACTGTGTCATGGGGGGTGTCACTCTCACACACATGAACACACACACACACACACAGAGCAATTGTTCAATGTTTTCTGATATTTTCTTGATTTTATGAATTGTCAGCAAAGGGCCGTAGGTCGGAACCTGAAACTACTAAGACACCCCTTTCTTTTTTATCAAATTTTACTCTACACTTGTCGAGTGTGTGTGTGTGTGTTTGTGTGTGTGTGTGCGCGTGCATGCGTGCGTGCGTCCATGTGTGTGTGTGTGCATACAGCCAACCCATTTTATCACTGCACTCCATCCATCATAAGTCCCGCCTAGTTACAGGATTAAGCTGCATAATGAACAAAGCTATATGTCAATGGCTTGTTATGTGTCAACCCACACTTGTTGTTGTCATTCCTGGCTTGTTGTTCCACTTGCATAAGTCTGCTCTGTTGCACAATCCCGTAAGCCGTTTGGGAAAGCAAGGGGGAAACAACAAGACTCAGACAACCACCACTTTAGAGTAGAAGAGCCAAGTGGAATCAAGAGTACTGATCCAAACGCTACCGGACAGAGGGCGGGTCGTTGAGGTCGTAGCTGTTGATTATAATCCTTGCATGAGGCCCATGACGTCCTCACAGCAACACTGCGTTGGAGCAGCACAGCCTGTGTGTTGGGGTGGCTGATGGACATTTCCGAAATTTTTCGCCTTTTTATCTTCTTTTTTTCTGACAGCAAGCAATTTCCCTGCATCGGGGACCTTTGTTGCATTTTGTTTGAAAGGTAACTCCAGTTGTGAACCCATTTCTCTCCTGGTACCAGAACCGAAAATACAGCCACACCGAGCAGGCTGCTGCTTCTGCCGGCTGTGATGTACGACATATCTGCGGTGTGGCACCCTAACATTATGCTTTCATTAATAAGGTCGGAGAGAGCGGACCGTTGTTGTTATTCAGATCATCTGACATTGGCCACAGATTAATTGAATTGAGTACACAATTTGTTCCATGCGGTCTTGCGAAATGCAAAGTAGTAATACGTGATTGGGACGCGGTATTTTAGAGCAGATTTGATTGACAGATAACGAATTGACGTGTGACAAAGTGCTGGCAGGTCGGGAGAGAGGAAGGCCACATATTTGATTTCCTTTTTTTCACAGAGAAAAAAGTAGGGTCGACATTGACATGTGCAGTCTAGTCGGTTTTACTGTTGATAATATCGTGGTACAATGTATAATGCTCTTGCAATATTCCCGTTTTATTGGTTTTAACAGTCGCATTGTTGTTGTTTATTGTGTTTTTTTTACTGTTTTTTTTTATACGTGAAGGATTGTAAGGATGCTGCTAAACATGTCTGTAGATCAATGCGTTGTGATGCAGTGATGCTGAGCCAAAGAAAGGTTTCACAAAGGGGACAATATAATATATCTTGTGTTATGTTGTTGTCTCTTGTCTTATCTTACATGTTGTTGGTTTTTTATTGTGAGCATGTTAGCATGTAGCTCAAAACCCAACTACACCCTCACACAGCCAGCCAGCGTCACTGTGACTCTTAGTTTGGTTGCGTTCTTTGACATTTGATTAGCTAAATCAGTAATCTGTAATTAAAACAACACTTAGCCACATTTCAGGCCCTACAGGGGATTAAAGCCCAGATACAACATTTCCCATAATTCCACTGGACTGTGTCTTTGACCAGATCGTCCCTCCCCAGGGTCAGACTCCATGTCCCCAGATCAACAAGGTAATGGGTACTTTTCTCAAACACCGGCTAATAAATTGACATTGAGATTGAAAATTCACACAACTTTAATGACACGTGAAGTCATTTGCCTTTTTTTTCTTGAAATGTTATTATTTTGTATGTCTAAGGCCACGTGAATGTGCAATTAGGAAAAAAACAGCCGACACTGAGGACATCTATTGATGCAGTGTGTCTCTTTTAAGCAGTCGATACCGTTACTCGTCCACACTCGCACCACTCTCTCTCTCTCTCTCTCTCTCTCTCTCTCTCCCACAGGAAAATGTGAACTTTGTTTCCACATTACGCAGAGTTTGCTTTGTTGGTTTAGCTAAATGTTCGACTGCGAGCCTGTCAGTCACCCAGTAATTGCTTTGCCTCGCTGCATTTCGCTTACGATTACCAAAACATAGTCGAAGATGTCAGCTGGTAAATTGTAGAAAAATTAGTTTCTGGAGCGAGCTAACAACACTTGCCTTTTATTAAATTGAATTAACATGGCGCTGCCTCTGCTAAGGTTTCTGCAACATGTCTATCTCCGTAGAAATGAGTAAACTACTTCCTGTTTTACAAAGGCTGGCTCTGCATTTTGTTTTACAAATGAAAGCGCAGCGGGCGTTTTAGTCGGCTAGTAAACAATGATGCTAATGTTAACTGAGAATTCTGTAGAGGGACATGTGTACTCTTGGCACTTGTATTTTAGCCTCCAAAGGTGCCAAGTCGGCTTTAGCAACACCTTGTTGATGTCTCTTTAAACCGAGACAATCTTCGTTTATCAACTCAAATTTAGGGTTGAAATTGCCCCGAAGACAAGATCAGAGATGAATGTCTCTGTGTGAGTTAAACGCTGCTACGGTAAATGGCAGTGTGCATGACACAGGGGATGTCCTCCAGTGAGGCTCAGATTCCCCCACTCAGCAACTCTCCTTTACCCTTCACATCGCCTGCTGTAGTGCTGTCATGGCCACACTGACTGATTTGGATCAGTGGGTCCCAAGAATTTGTCTTGACTGCAGAGGGTTGGGGAAACGGACCGTTCATCACATTAATGGAAGAGTATTGATTGTGGTGCAGAAGCACGATACCCGACTGCAATAGTAATGGAGTTCCTGAGACATCGCAGATGAAAAGGCATCCGGGGATATCCAGGAAGAGGGAGACACTTCAGCCCTGATAGCTGGCACCTTGTTATCTGTTTGGACGGGCCACTTTTTTTCTTTTCTCTTTTGTCTGTCTATTAACGTGTCCAGATAGAGAAATAAAAGCACAACACACTTTTTTTTTTTTAAATAAATCACTACACCCTTATCACAAAAACAATTGAACTAGTTTTAGAGATATCAATATATGGGTTTTCATGTAGCAACCATAGACAGTGTATAAGACGTATATTAAGTCACCGTGACGTCACCAAACCGTTGGTGGACTACACTTTGGAAGCCTTGAGTTTGGCGTTTTGGCCGTGGTCTTCTTGGTTTTTGGCTTTTGCCATCTGTTTATTTAAATAGAAAACACTGAATAAGACATTATTATTTTAACAATTAACGAGAAACACACCATGAAAGGGTAAAAGTTGTAAGACGTAATACAGACAACTCCCAGACCGGACAACCGGACACATTTAGATGAACCCCATGCTGCACTGAGGAAGACTTGAAGCTAAATTGAGACTCATGTTTACAATGGTTACTGAGGTAATGAATCAAGTGGGATGTAGGGTCATTTTGCTCATAGACTTCAACCATCAAACTTCTATTTGTACACTGATGAATATTAAAAAGAATATGCCGCTTCAAGCCTCAGCTTCACTCACACTCACTGCCAGATCGTTGTCCGCATTTATGCCAGACCCTCCAGCACTTACTGCTCTCCCGTTTCCGAGCCTGCCTGTTTGGTCTTGCATCTGCCCCGGTTCTCCGCCATAGCCTTATGTCCCCGACCACGAGAAAAGCCTCAGCTCCCTCTGAGTTCTGCCTGCCTTTTCTCCGTAAGCAGATCCAGGACTATGTGGATATTGTAAGATTTGTCTGGAATAAACAATTCGATGGTTCTGTCGTACTGCGTCTGGGTCAATACCTCCACTCGCTACAGGCGGTGTAAATACTCTTTGCTCCCTACATGCTGCTATCAAACCCAAACCACCTGCATTGTTACACACCACCATATATTATCCTGAATACACCCAATCTGCGAGTGGTCTTGTATAACCCACAGTTGTTTACTTGATGCGAACACCCTCGGAAATATCTGCCGGGAACGTGCCTTTTCTCCCCAGATCAGTGTAATCCCTTTTATTCTGTGATCTGGCACGTCAAAATCACAGACAGCTGTCAAAGTGTGAGAGGCAAGGGATGTTGTTTGTTTGTGTGTGTGTGTGTGTGTGTGTGTGTGTGTGTGTGTGTGTGTGTGTGTGTGTGTGTGTGTGTGTGTGTGTGTGTGGAGTCACAGTAGCAGGGCCTAATAACATAAGACTCTTAGCCTCCCATTCAGCTGTATTTGACAATCCCCTTAGTGATTAGTGGAACAAATGTGTGCCTGTCGCATTACAGCTGTTGTTTTGTCGGCCTTTTGTAAAGCTTTCCTGTCCTGCATGCTTTTCATTGGGAGATCATCTTATTTCACGGTGTGTGTGTGTGTGTGTGTGTGTGTGTGTGTGTGTGTGTGTGTGTGTGTGTGTGTGTGTGTGTGTGTGTAGGTCCACTTTAAATTACTGTTTTCTCCCCGGCATCAGCCTGTGCATGTTATTGATTCCATGTAAAAAGACGATTTCCTCACCTTGGTTGTTATTTTATTTTTTTAACATTTGTATGGAAATTGTGTTCGTATTGCTCCATAAAGTATGTAAATGGATGCCCTGTTGATACTTCGGTTCAGTCTATACCGCTCCATCTCCGGCCGTCTGTGAATCAAGTCGTCAATGTTTATCTTCACCTGTCAGTTTGAAAAAGAAGCTCAAACCAAGTTAATTTTTTTGTCACGGAGAGATGGATGATCTCTCCGTTTATATTCAATCCAATTATTTATATATATATATATATATATATATTTATATTTATTTATTTATTATCCAATTATATTCCTCACAATGATGAGGTGTTCCGCTCCTACTTCTGTGTCACTTTGTCTCTTAATTTAAGATTCCTCCACATGCCGTTAGTCAGGAGAAATAGATTGTTGCTTTTCTCCTTGAAATACCTGCAAATAAAGGAACCGCACAGAAACCAAGAAGCATCGGATAACACTTTACAATCGGTAGGTCATTCATACGCATGTTTATAATGAACAGATCATCAAGCATTTATGTATCAAAGTAAGATCATTTTACAAGAGATGTATGCTACTTAATCAGGAAGAGAAGTGCGAGGTATACCTCAAAACATTTACAATGATGCACATATTATCACCATCACTTTATCATTTCTATTGATGTGTTCTGACACATTTGATGGTTTTTGCAGCCGCTGAACTAAAGTGTCAACTATTCAGCACAAACAAAGTCTCCTCATGTTTGGATTATTTTCGGACCAACATAACCAGGGTTACTCATCTGGTATAAATTATGTTGAAAAACGAATCATATAAAAGTAATTTGCAAAGCTTTCAGCACCCCCCTAATCTACAGTATACGCACCCTGTGCAAACACAATGTTCACTGCAAGTCACCTGTCACAAATGAACAGCTACTTTGAAATGTCTTCGTCAGTCGTGTGCAAAACAGACTCACGGTGATTAATGAAAGATAACACGTGACGGCATGAATTTACTTTTCCGCTTCAACTACCCAGCTACATATCTGCCATAATAACTTATTATATTCTTAAACCTCTTCTGAAAGGTCTCCCCTAGTCATTGAATGTGGCTCATTTTGTAGTGTACACACACACACACACACACACACACACACACACACACACACACACACACACACCTACACACACACACACACACACACACACACACACACACACACACACACACACACACACACACAAAAACACACACACTCAATGGCTGCTTCTTTTCACCTGCATAAAAGAAACTTTACTGGCAGGTCATAATAAGCTCAGAGGCTAATATCATTCCCGATATCACGGTGATTTATATAATATCAACTTAATACGTATTAATCGTTTACATATACATTTACGTATATCAACGTGTTTGTTGATGATTTGTTAATTATCCACGAAAGGCATATAGATGACTTATGACTAATTGGGATATTTCATAATTTCAGTGTTAGAGGTGGACAAGTCCTCCGTGGCGGGGCTGCATCCAATGTGTTCCCGCTTTGATATCGAGGTGTTTTCATTTACAAGGCAAGTCGAGAAAGAGAACATTCCTAATTACAGCCGATCCCTATGGGAGTAGTTGCACGTTGTTTTTTTTTTTTACTCAAACACACACACACACCTGGATACAGCCCTTCTCAAGCTGGCCACAGAGCAGCGCTAATGGAACTGTGACTTGTTCAAGTACACATAGACAGTTGGACAGTGTGACGCTTGGGTTCGGGGCTGATTTCCCTGCAGATCTGAGGATTCAAACTGGCAACCATGATAAGCTAAGCCCAAGTGTCTAACTCCAAGGCAGTGTAATAGGGTGTTTTGGTTTTTCATGGCTGGAAAACATAACTTAGCAAAGTGTATGGACCAATCTATGTGCACTTTTGCATGCATACAAATAGCCCGCAGGTTGTATTTCAACATTGGGTGCTATTCCTGGGAGCCAAAGAGGGAGCATTAAGAACAGCAGGATTGAGACGAAAGATGGTGAAAGGAGCCCTCTGCTCTCACAGACATTTGAGTGTGGTGTTAATTATCCTGATGTGGGTCGAAATAGGCTCATGCTGGCCCAGAGGGGGTAGGAGGAGATCATTAAAATCCAAGCTCAAACACACACGCACACGCACGCACACACACACACACACACACACACACACACACACACACACACACACACACACACACACACACACACACTTTGGCGCGCTCAGCATCACAAAGACACACAATTAGACACAAACTAATGTACCTGCTCAGGCATGGGAAGCTTTACACACACACACACACACACACACACACACACACACACACACACACACACACACACACACACACACACACACAGGCGTTAATCAAGTGATGCTAAATGTGGGTCAGCGCGGTTTTAACCACTGTGAGCGTGATTAATGTGTGTGATCAAGTCATCAGAGGAGGACGGCGTATGCACGCGCAGAAGCGAATGCGCGCCCCCTTTCTTTGATTCCCGAGTCATCTGCAACATCTAAACTCCATTAGTGTAGAGGTCTAAACGTTAGCTAAAACTAACGCATAGACAGTTCCAACAGTTAGCTAGACATAATGGATAAACCAATTCAAATAGATAATTTATCTGAAAGTAGCCGAATGGATAAATAGTTGATATCTCCAAAGTAGTGGATAAATGGTTGTGGTAGAAAGCTAATAGGCCTTATGACTAAATAGTTAAATATATGCTATATAAATATTACTTAACTGTAGCTAAAATACAGGAAGGACTACACAGTTAAAAACTGAATTTTAGCTAACTCTTTTAACTGTTTATCCCTGTTTTATCCTACTTTTTTTTTTACAGCTAATAGTCCAAAATGAGAGGATAAATAGTTGAATTAGCTATCTTAAGATATGGATAAATGGCTGAAGTGATGGATTAATGGTTGGAGTAGATGGCTAAAAGGGCCTAATGGATAGTTGAAATCAATAACGTTAATGGCTAAAGAGTTAGAACCATGGCCTACCGCTTAGAGTTAGCAGGTAGCTAAAATACAGGAAGGACTACACAGTTAAAAACTAACTTTTTCAACTGTTTATTCATTATATTTTTGGCTACTTTTTAAAGCTAAGTATTAAGCTCAAATTAGCGTACACAATTGATATAGGGATGGGGGGCTCCAACCTAATAGTCGGTTCAACGAAGCATTTACATTTATTTTGCAAATGCTGCAGCTGAACAACCAGCGACAGGGTCCCTGAAATTGTTGGAAAATAGAATAACTTGTGTTCATATATTCATCCTCTCTCCCTCGGCCAGTAATGAACTGTCGCCGCCTGCTATGACTGAGCAATATGGGCTTTTGCAGGATATGGAAGGGCAGCGCAGTTCGGATTGAAATCACTTGCCCTTGGCTAGACAGAAACGGCTCTTCCCCCGTATCCCTTTCATAATAAAAGACCGCGCCGCTGTCCGTGGTGCTGAAATCCCTCCGCTTCCCTGTTCCCTGGTGGTTTTCACATTAAAAGTGTCGCCGTCTCATTATCGTGGCTTCTACAGCGGCGGGAATTACTCTTAAAGTTGAACACAACAACCAGGCGGCCACCCAATTTCTGCTTTAAGAGTAAATGACCGAGAATACCCTCCCCCCTGCTCCCCCCCCCCCCCCTCTCTCTCTCTCTCTCTTTCTCTCTCTCTCTCTCTCTTTCTCTCTCTCTCTTTCTCTCTCCCTCTCTCTCACTCGTGCACCGAGAGAAAGCGAGAGGGGGAGGGAGTCAAGTCAGGCAGGGATAATTAGAGGAGCGGGTCACTGTTGAAAACACTCGTTGAGGGAGAAGGCAGGAAAAACAAAAGCAAAAAAAAAAAGAAGCAGAAAAAAGGGGGGGTCTGGGAGGAGACTAATCAAAGCCGTACAACAATATTAGCGGAGGGAGATAAAGAGTATAAATCGCCCTCCATCAGCGCTGACGTCCGGCGTCGGCAGATATGCGAGCGGCTTCATCCGTCTCTCAGCATCCAATTACAATGGAGGAGCTCAGCCTGTGTGGACTCTAAACCGCTGCCCAGTCAGGAGCGAGGCAAACAATGCGCCGGCTGCTTTATCTGCAGTGATTTGAAGTGGGATTCGTCTTTTCTTCTTCTTCTTTTCTTTCTTTTCCTTTCTCCTTCTTTTTTGGTCTTTCAAGTATCTTCCATCAAAGTGTGGGAGCTCCCGAGATCAAGTCCACGTACGCAGGGAAACGGTAGGTCGCAGTTGTCTGTTTGGGGTAATGGGGACGCTTTGGGACAGTAACGCAGAGGTTTATTTTAATGTTTTTCTTCTTCTTCATTTTCCTAAACATAATTTGATAAACTTTGATACCCTTTAATCCCACAAAGATTTTTTATTTATTATGTTATGTTTCTTGAATTATATAACTGTCTACCGTGTACTTTGGGAGATTGTAGTGTGAGAGTGCAGCAAGAAATCGAAATATATGTGTTTTCTTGCAGGAATATATCATGATAAGTGTGATGAAACGTCATTATTTAACCCTTTAGACACCCACACCCCAAATGGAGACATATTTGCCCCTTGTATCCCCCTCAATTGTGATGTCATGTGTGTTACAAGTAAAGTAATGTGTCTTATATAGTACATGTTTTATGATATAGGTCAGCACTGGCCAGGATAAGTCCAAAATTCACATGCATAATACAAAACAATAGAACAACAGCTGAAACTATGGACCCTAAATCAAGGATCACTGCTGCAGACTAATCCCAGTAGCAAACTCGCCTAATGATATGAATCCTTGCTTATAGCTAACAGTCAAGAACAATCTCATGCAGTCAGTACAACAGCCCTGCCATAACATCTATAATTATGAAGCTCATGATGTTCAGTTTTCGGAGACTTAATTGGAAATGCATAAATCCAATTATCGTATGTTTATTACAAGCGTCTTTGAGCATTTGGAAAAGTGCTATATAAATTAAATGTATTATTATTATTACGGTTGTAGTAAAAGATGAAGTATTAGACCTTATTATATTGAGAGCTGTTTTTAATTATGTATTATACTCATGACCATACTGTGTGGGGCAGACTATTTAAAACCCTTTTGAATATATTCAGAGCAGTCCGGTGAAACACCAAAAAGCCTCAATGCTTAAACATGTAATTGGATTAACACCTTTATGACGGCGTCAACAGAAACTGAGCATTGAAAAGTAGACTTCATGGCAGAACAGTATTGGATTGCAATAGACTGCACAGGTCTACCTCATAAAGTGGCTCCTGAGTGTATTTCTGTTTGTATCTAATAGTATACAATTCAGCAAGCAAGTATCGAAACCTTGCTAAAACAACAAACAAACAAAAACCTGAAAATTGCAGCCATCTTGACTGTCTGATTCATTGCAGGGCTGTTGTTTTAGGATGCATCCGTCTTGGCGAGGTGTACCTAATGAACTGATTCTACTTTACATCCTATAATGAGAACTTACTACCCATGCCGATGCCTTTTTGTCAATTGGTCTTGCTGTTTGCCTTCTAAATACGCAACTCAAAAGGTAACAGATACATTTTGCAAAGAATGTTTCACAACAGCAGAGTGATCTGTTAGTTGAGACTTGCTCCAGTTTCTCCCTATCATGCCGCAGCACTACAGCAATAAAACAGCTGTCTTGATCTTAGAATACAATTTATAGACAAACTATGAGCAATTTCGCTGCAGACCCACTGTGTATTCACATCACATGGGAATATTAAAGTGATGCTGTTGTGATGGGACAAAAATTAAGTATAATACGATCAGTGCTGAGCACAGCACACACACCCTCCAGGAATCTGCCAGGAATATTACAGGGGCACTACGGGAGATGCCAGTAAGAATGTAGCGTCAGGTCTCCGCCAGCTTCCTAGTACAGACGATCTGTACGGACCGTCGTGTGTTCTTATTCTGACTTGCAAGTGTCACGGTTTCTTCCCTATTGTCGAAGTGTTAATGCCCGTCCCCTTTGCTTAATTGCTATTCCGCACACAAAGTGGTGGGGAGCCAAACAGCGGGCCCTAGATAGGACCTCGTTTGTGCAACTCCGAGGGTGGGGTGTCTGTCTCATGTGGACAGATCCGTACAGACAAGTTGACTTCTTACGCCTGCAGAGAGCTTTAATTTTTCATTGGCTACTGTCTGCCAGAAAATGATAACTGAAACCTCTCTCTCGGCTGTAATTGTATTGCACCCCCAATTTCTGGCCTGAGTTGAGAACGATACAGGCAAATGGCAAAGATCATGCTGAAATATGAAAATGCATATGCAAAAAAGAAGAAGAAAAAACCTGATTACTTTTACAGTTTCATTATTTCCCCCTCTATATGCCAGACGCCACAGATAACCACAATATAAACTATATGCCAGAAGGTTATTCGACATACGCCTGACGTCCATCACTCACAGTCAGCAGATGCTGTCACTTTGTCGTGGTGACAAAGAAACACAATTTATGAAGATTCAACAAATCCCTTCTGCAAACACCACTGCACAAGCAATATTACCGAAATTCAATAAAGTGGGATGATAAGTAATTGTTATTGAAGCGTTGCAAAGCATCCATTTCATTTTTGGACAAACCTACTGTGCCGGTTTTATTGCTGCTTGAGTAATACCTGCGACTCAACTGCCATAAAAATGAATAATATTTATAATCAGAATCACCCATCTGGAACATCGGAGGAGAAAAACAATAATGCAAGGGCTTAAAAGAAAACAAAAAAAGCATGTATGCGAACACAACTAGGTCTACTATTGAAAGGGAAGGGATTGTTCTGCTTCTCAGTAGAGGACGATGTGACTCCCCTTCATCCGTCTTCCAACCTGTCTGATCTCATCCATCCATCACAATGCGGAACTACTGAGCAGCAGTCCGACGTGATTGGTGCGTGTTTGTGTCCACATTCCATTTCCTTTCATTGCTGCACACTCGCGCAGGAGAGTGGGCGATCAGAAGTGGGGCGCAAACAGGTCGATGGAATGGAGCTTAAGAAATGTAAAAATCAAACCATTTATTCTGCTCTGGTGTGATCTGCTGACTCGTGAATTAAAGTGTGACAGATAAAGCTGCTGAGAGTGAAATTGCTCTGATCGATTGCATCAGCCGACCTGGACAATTAGAACGGACACTGCCAGAGGGACACGGAGAGACGGAGAGAGAGACTGCAGAAAATTGGCATTTGAAAAGGGGAGACACAAGAAAACGTGAATAGACACAGGAGTTAGTGTCAGGTGATGTGCACATCGAGATTCATTTGAAAAGTGGAGAGCAGGAAGCGCTGACAGCAAGAGCGTATTTCAAAAGGTGACAGGAAATTGCCTGCTAAATGCCCGAATACAATAAGTGACAATGACGCACAATCTCAGGGTTGACGTCTCCTTCGCCGTTATTGGGTTTTCAGAAAATTTAATAAATCACTTTTTTAAAGGGATAGATTGACATTTTGGGAAACATGCTTTTTTGGTTTCTTGCCAATGATTCTGTGTACCTGTACAGTAAATGTGAAGCTAGAGCTGGCAGCTGCTTAGCGTAGCTTGACATTAAGGCCTGGAAAACGAGGACAAACAGGTAGCAACAGGCTCTGTCCAAAGGTGATTAAATCTGAAAGTTGACTCTCTGGAGTCTCCGCTGGTTGCTTGGCTACCTCACGGAGACAGCAAGGCTCCAGGAAGCCACTGTGTGGAGTCTGGAATGTAACCCTCTGTGAAAACCACCATCTGACAGTTGTACACTTTGGTGTAAAGAAAAAATGTTAATTCGGAGTTTCCATATTTTTAGCCTCATATCCAACAGGCACCTGGTTGTTGCTGACATAAGAGTGATACTTACCTTCTTCCCTATAACTCTCCTCAAGAAAGTGAATAAAGGTCAAAATGTCAAACTATTCCTTTTTATAGTTGGGGTTAGCATAGCTCACGGGGTAGAAAGAACAGGCAGAGGCAATTTTTTGTTCCTGCATCGCAATGCATGCTGGTATACAGTGTTTGGTCAGTGACCATTGTTGTCCACTATTTTTCATGATGCATTGTGGGATGCTTTGAGTCCACCATAGGGTATAATAAGTATTACTATACGTTCGGATCGTATATAGCGCTACAAAATGGAAAACGTACTAGGTAGTGAGTGTCATTACTTTAAGTTATACGTGTGTAACTATGCTACATTAGTATACGTACGAAACTACGCAAAGTATGGAAGCACGTCACACGTACTACGTTACGTAAGTAACCTACATACTTATTTTAACCCAAACCATGATCTTTTCCTCAACATGACCAAGGAGTTTCGTGTTTACGATATGAACCACGTGTTTACGGCCATGTCCACACGACTACTTTTCCATTTAAAAACGCAAATCTTTTGCTACGTCTGCACTACGTCAGCGTTTTAGAGCACCGGAAACGGAGAACTTTGGAAACGCTCCCGAGGACGGATACGTTTGAAAACTCCAGGGTTACGTCCTACTTCCTATTTACATCGTCACACGCACGCCCAGTGTATGTGAACGGTCATGTGATATGCGTTTTCAAAGGTTACGATAAGGATGGAGATCTTTTCGAAAACGATGCTGAAACGCCAAATTCATGTTGATGTAGCCCTGCTGCGAGTAATGCAAATTAGTGCAAATGAAGCGAATGATTTGAATAACCACAAATAGTAACTAATAGTAACACAAGTAAACTCACGTGAGTAACGTGACGTGAACATTTGCTTTGCTTTGGTGCAAATGCAGAGTGAGACTGAGACCACTTTGCAGCGCTGAATCACGCTTAAAAACTGTATGTACTCAATGTTTAATACAGCAGAGGGTGTTGCAAAAGCCGGGTTTAAAAAAATGGATAACAAAACAACTGAAATATTTATTGCGCACAGAACAATATATTGATTTTTGGAAAGGAATGGGTTTACAGATAAAACAACAATAATAGAAACTCAACACATTCTATACCTAAACGACAGAATAAGTATAGTTTCCAATGACTCTCACAATCAATATAATTTCTGCATCATCTGTTCATCTACAACGTTGCCTCGTTTTAGTCATGCAGGCAAATAACTGGATTTTCCAGGGAAAGCCTAGAAGAACAACCAAAAAAGAAGAAATTCACAAGGTCAAACGAGGTTTACAATCTCTCTTTAAGCTCTGAGCAATGGTGACGTGGCGTTACAATCAGCCCTCCCTGAGCAGTGAGTGCATAAAAGTTAATCTTGTGGAAAATGAATATTGACCATATGCGGCGTAAAGTTGCCACTGTGCTTTTACCTCTTAATTATCGGCTGCAAAATCAAACAGAGTTCACCAACGCAAAGACTTGTTGAACCCTTGATAGGCGATGTGAGTTAATGGTTCTAATGGTCCCACTGGTGGACTAACGGCACTGCTGTCTCTGCACTTTAACAGGTGTGACCGCTGCCATAGAGTTGCCTGTGAAGCAACACATCAGCCCCGAATAAAATCTGTTTTTCTGGTTGCCTTGAGCCTCTGTGCAGTTTAACATCGATAACCTTTTGAGCTTATTTTTTTCCCTCCTTTCTTTCTGCTGGCCGGCTTACATCGCCAACAACAGTCTCTGCATCGCAGGCTGACCTCACTGCAGTTTATCACGTGAACTCTTGAAAAGCAAAGATTTATCGAGTTCCGTCCACGCACAGAGACACAGAGTGAGGCTTTTAGGCCCCGCTGGGAGAAGTGGCTGCTGCTGCTGCTGATGCTGCTGATGCTGCTGCTGCGGATGCTGATTCTGCTCAGAGATTCTGCCTGATGTAAAGCCTGACAGTGAGACACACACACACACACGTGCACAAGCGTCCAAGCAATACATGCACACTAATTCACTGTGTTTCTTCTTCAACACAGACATTCACAAATGCAATCCCAAATCCCCACCTCGCCAACATCTACTTTCATGGTAAAAAAAACACACACACAAAAAAAAACACAAATCAATGGCTGCGGAGTCCAGCTGGACAGAGTGGTAGTGGCGAAATAAATAAATCAATGCAGGCTTATTAACTGAGCAGAGCTTCCTTCACCGCTGACACACACAACTATGTGCAAATGTGTGTGTGTGTGTGTGTGTGTGTGTGTGTACGTGTACGTGTGCGTGTGTGAGAGAGAGTGTGTGTGTGTATCGGCCTGGGTCTGTGTCTGTGAATGACGATGGTTTGCTACTGGTCGTGGGCAGGATCTGCTAGTACAAGCGCGCGCGTGTGTGTCTGAATATTGTTGGCTATAGTGTATACAAAGCGCTAGTTCGTAGGCGTGCTCTGCATGTTCATGAGCGTGCGCGTGTGTGTACGTGTGAGTGCGTGCGTGTGTGTTTTCCCGCTTGCGCGCTTGAGACCATTGCTCAAAGTCAGCGTGCTGCTCTTGGTTCGGTGCCACGGTGTTCTCGGCGCGCCTTGGCCTCGGTCTATTTGTGGACAAAAGGATGCTCGGAGACGAATGATGTAGCACCTGTCAGTCAGCGCGGAAGGACAAGGAATGAGGAAAAACGGAATGAGGTCAGAGACTGTGGCAGAGTGGGGGTTGGGGACGGTGGAGATGGTGGAAAGCTTTTCTCTGAGATGCCATGAGGAGAGAGGGGGAAAAAGTTCACACGCTATGGAAGGAGAATTTACAATTGAGCTCGGGGTCATCGCATAGCTCGAGTTCCCCCGGGGGGGACCGACAGCTTACGTTTCTGCGGAGTTGTTTGGTTACCGCTGTGATTTCAGAAAGGCCCGAGACAAACAGACAATCAGACAGTCAGACAGACAGACAGACAGACAAACAAACAAACAGACAAATAGACAGACAGAGAAAGTTTGCTCTCGAGTCCGGTGCAACAAATGATGTTTGCAGAGTGTGTGGATGCATGTTAGGAGGTAAACGCTGACACTGAATGCTGAGCATGCTTTTTGTGTGTGATGCGCATTTTATGAGATGTTGACCGCCATCTGCCCTGGCAGGTCCCAGCCCATCAATGCGTGCCATATTACGCTCTAATCATCCTGTTTGCACATATTTACACCGTCAATAGAGATATTTTTGCTGACCTCGTTTTTTAACGGCAAACAAAGCAGTCTCCCCCCCATCTATGAAAACATTGCACAGTGCCGAGAGCGGCTTATAGCTAACGAGCATCTGATTGTGCAGATTACGCGTGTTCCGCAGAGGATTACACAGAGACCGAAATGAACAAATTGACCTTTTCCCACTGAAAAAACAACAACATCCGCATGACAAAAGATGATGGTTCGAGTCCGGTGTGGGGGCGAAACTGAATATGAAATAGTCAAACACTGTAACAGTGAGTGCAAGTTACAGTCAGCAGCATTTATTTAAAGGAACCCTGTCCCCCGGATGTTTTGCCTCCTTCCTGTCTGGGCGGCTGTAGCTCATGTGGTCGTCCTCAAACCACAAGGTAGCCGGTTCGATCCCCAGCCTCTCCATAGTTTGCATGTCGAAGTGTGCAGTTGCTCCCCCAAGGAGATTAATAAAGGATATTTTTTTCTTTCTTCTTCTGCAGACCCCTGACATATAAACTCTACAGATCCCTGTCTCTTTGCCCTCATCAGCCTCGTCCCAACATGATGCGCGGGCAAGAGCAACACTGGAATGAGCGCAGACACGCACACGCTACTTTCTCCACCTATCAGCGCGTCGCGTGCATTGATGTCGCTCGCTCATATTCTAACAAATATCAGACTCCATATATTCTTAACCGGGGGTGGGGGGGGGTACAGTGTCTTCCTCTTTGCTTCCCTTCTGACACTTTCCAAAAGAGTCAAAGCTATTTAAAAGTCGCCCCACTGCGAGACGTATAACAAAAGCTCAATGAGGCCTTGTTCAAAATGCAATTTTTTTTGTCCGCCTTCTCCCTCCGACAATAGAAGTACATAATTTCTCTCCACGCTTATTTGGAGAGCTCCGAGGAGGAAATGGCATGCTTTTGTGTCTCTGTTTTTTTTTTTTTGCTGAGAGAAGACGATTGAATAGTTTTTGTAGGTCACATTGTATTAATCTGGCTGGCTATCCTCAAACATGCAATATGTTAAAAAAAAAAATATATATCCAGTTCATTGCTCATTTTGCTTAATAATGCAGCGTGGCGGCACCGAGGATGAAGCATAGTGGCCCCGGTGCTTCTGCACTTATAGAAGCAGTAAATTACTGGTCGGGGATTAGAACGCTCCAAATGAGACGCGTTTGATATCAATCTGACGGAGCAGTTCAAACACCCTGCGAGCTGAATATTTATCAGTCACAGTGTATTTCCGGCTCAAGGCCCCTTTCATCACTCATATGTAATGAGATCTGCACACATTCTAATAATTAATACACTAGACGAGCTCCAGAATCACACCGAGCGAGATGTAAACGCTATCAATTATCTGTCTGGGTGACTCTGCAATCTTGAGCAAACTAGATTTTTGTTTTTTTTTGTCAGACGGGTTAACAGGATATGGAAAACACGGGCTGGGTGCACATGACTGTTTTCAGGGGCGTTGTTAGGCTGAAGCCCCCCTAAAATATTCTTCAGCCCCCCCAAATAATTTGGCTTGAAAAAACTCTAACATGCTACATATGTGCATGCGTTCTGGTTTGTATGTTTTCTCCCCCTTCAAATTACAATCCAATAGCCTACTTAACATTAGGGCACTAGGACCTTGGGGAGGCTGCTGCGCTGGCTTTCTCACTCTGCCAAGTAACGTCTCTCATCAACCAAAGGAGTTTAGCTCCCAGTAAACTATACCAATTATACCGAGTTTAGACAACAAAATAGATGTAAATGTTGATCAAAGTCTGATTCCCTTCTGCTCAAAATAAAACAAGTAAACAACTCAAAAGTTGATACTTTCCGGTCCATTCTCCATCCATTAGATTTGGGAGTGACGTGGATATGAAAGCTAGTTTATCCGTCTTTCCTTTACAAGCAGGAAAAGTATTTCTCTCTCGTTATTTGAGAAAAGTTCATATTTGTGTTCACTATGACCCTGGAATTCTGTCTCTTCTGTTATCATATACTGAATGAATGCAAGCAAAACTACAGAGCAAAATCACACTCGTTCTGATTGAACCAATCTATGAACTGTCTGCGTGCACACATGCCAGTTCCCTAGGGGCTAAGCCCCTCCTTTCCTTGGATCCTAGAAACGCCCCTGAATGTTTTCATAACAATGTGAGACTTAAGATCGGATCAAATGAGACGTCTGCTTTTCCACTGGATGGAGATTTTCTCCAGAACGAGGCGGCAATAAATCCACCTGCTGTCACCGGAGCAGAATGACGGGGCTCAGTGTGACATTTCAACGTGTCTTTTAATTTTTTACCTCCGTCCGACCCCGCAGTATCTTGACGCAATCTTCTGCCAATGAACTATTGTGAGCGCTGCTGGGCTGCATGATATTGGCTGTCCGCCACAAACTGTGGAGCGGAACAATGAAATCCCTTCCGGGCTGTATAGAAATAGTGGGGTAAGGAGCGGTGGGAGGCTGGGAAAAAAATAAAAGTGTGCTCACTGATGTGTTTCATATCAAAGGAAGATATTGCTGTGAGGTGCAGCAACCAGCCGACGCGTATGTTTTTTTGATCAGATGATTAGGGCTGGTTGCCACTTGGGGGTTTTGTTTTTTGAGAAAGTAAATGTGCTTTCTGAGATTACGGAGTTGGGGGGGGTCAAGACAAAAAGAGAGCGACAGAAACTGAGGGCGGAGAATGTGTTTGCGCACGCATTAACAAGACAACAGAGGGGTCCTTGAGGCAACCTGCGCATCTTCTTCTTTTCATTTTTTTTTTATCACATCTTTAATTAATTGAAGCCCATAATAGAAACTGCTGCAATTCCACTGAATAGACACAGTTGAATGGGAAACAGGCCGGGATGAGGAGATACTCTTGTGTTCCAGTGCTTTTTATTCTTTCCATATGCCATCTGCATAATACAACATATCTGCACCAATCTTTGCTTTCAAGATTAAACACATGATCATGAAAGACATATAAACGGTTTAGTTGATGTAACTAGTGAGTTGAGCGAATGGTGCTTTACGTTTGTCTCTCCGCTCTCTCGTCTTCTCTTTCCAGGTTGTTATTTTTAGAGGGGTCTATACCGTTGAAGCTCCTAAGGTCTACCGTTGAAGAACCCGCCATGGTCCTCCTGCGGCTCTCGGGCCTCGTCCTCGTGGTTGTGGCCCTCGTCCCTCGTCCGTCCGTGGGATGCCCCTCCGGCTGCCGCTGCTACAGCCTCACAGTGGAGTGCGGCTCTCTGGGGATCAAAGAAATCCCGCAGGGCGTCCCCTCTGTCACAGAGGTCAGTCGGCACAATCGGCGACAAGCCTGGGGGCACTAGCTGCCACCACCCCCCTTCCCGCATCAGCGGTTTTCGTACCAGCTGACTTCCTTTCTCATCCCTTCTTATTACCCTGAAATGATTGTGGTTAATCAATTCGCTGTGACCCTCTTTGATGTAAGCCCGAGGGAGGGGCCGCGCTGTTGGCTGTGTAATTATTCATTCTTGCTCAGAAAGTGACTCTCGCACACCCTCTGATCATCTGTTGAGAAGATGTTTAACACTACAACGTCTTTTCCTCTTGGGTTCAGTCCCTCCAGCATTACTGCAATCCATGAATATTAATGAAAAGCATGTCCCACATAAATTGTGCCATTAACCTCAATCAGTGAGTCCGTCTCGTCGATCATACTTCACCTCGTGGCCCGCCGTTGCTTCTTTCAAAAGCAATCCACCGATGCAAGTGCATTTAACAGTCAAGTCGATAGCCGTGCATTGGGGGTGGCTGACAAGGGTCTGGGAGTTCTGTAGCATTTGGCAAAAGAACTGAACCGCAGCACGACCCGCATCGGGTCCTTATTATCACCATCCCGAACTAGCTCATTCCACATTGTTTGTATTGCCCACATTAACATATCTCTGAAGCTCTGCACAGCCCGGTGAGTGCAGACAGCTCTAACGCTGGCCCCGTTGTTAATGCAATCTCTCCTCATGGTTAATACATTTTTCTGCTCAGTGAGCACAGCACTGCAACAAGCCACGCTCACGTCCTCGTGCAAAATAAAGACGTCAATTCAAACATCACATCCACTCCTCTGTGTTTCTAATGTCATCAGTCTGCTAATTAGATTGTACCCTGTCTCTCCACTGCAGACTATCTTTTTCCAGGACAACGCTGTCGTGCAGATCCGTCTTCAGGACCTGACTCGTCTTGGCAGCCTCCATTACCTCTACCTTCAAAACAACAGCATATCAGCGCTGGAGCCCGGGGCCTTCCTCAGCCAGGGGCAGCTGCTGGAGCTGGCCCTCAACGGCAACCTCATCCACCTGGTCACTGCGGACATGTTTCGGGGTCTGGAGCACCTCCGAATCCTGTACCTCGCCGGAAACCAGATCACCAGAGTGCAGGACCACACCTTCAGGGGACTGCAGGTTGGAAATCTGAGTGAAAGGAATGAAGGGATGCAGGCATTGGCGTTAACTTTGTTGCTCGCCAGCCACGGTGGCTAGTGGTCTTCCAAGGTTACTAACCACACAGCATATTAACTAGCTGGCATTTGATTTGATTAAAGTTGTCTATGGTGTGCTATAATGTACTTGAACTAGATTTACAACTAAAATGCAAACGACCACTGTCAAACACCCAAATCAAGAACACATACAAAAAGAATATATATATCATTTATTTCGTGGCTAGTAAGAGTTATTGTATTACGCACCACTGCCAAATTCTACCCGTATTTGTGAAGCGGTGCATGGATGGATAAATGGATGACTGGACAGCAATATTTAATGCTCATTTGGTCTTTCCAAAAACCTTAACCCCAGACCTTTTTGGTGAAGTGAAAAAAGCTTTAGCTTTTGTCAGCAAAGCTACAGCTTTTCCAAAATGGGATGCATTTTATGGATTATATAGAATGACATGTGCTGTAAATCCAATTCACGACAACATGTGGGACTAATCCAGACTGAGTCAGGAGGAAATTGAGTCATTCTGTCTCTGACATTTCTTTTCTGCTATGTCTTTTCTTTCTTTTTTGCCATCTGCAGCGTCTGCAGGAACTTCACCTGCAGGAGAACAGCATAGAGCTGCTGGCGGAGCAAGCTCTGTCGGGCTTGTCATCCCTGGCCCTGCTGGATCTCAGCAGGAATCACCTCCGCACCCTGGGGGCCTCGTCCCTCACACCACTCGTGAGCCTGCAGGTGCTCCGTGTCACAGGTAGGCCGAGCGAGGTCTCACTGTAGAATTACATAATCCCCCAAAATTGTATTCAATGTGCCTTGACAAATGCCTCCATACCGCATGTGTTAATGCAATGCCACAGCCGCAACCTGCACGCTCCTGTCAACGAAAATGAAATGCCTTTTAAGTATGTTTTACATATCAAAGTGTTTCATCGAGCTAATGAGAAAAAGATTTTCCTCAAAGACACAATTTGGGCTGCAATGGGCACCAAGTTACATTATCGAAAGAAAAACCTATTTAGTTTGCCAAACAATGTTCCTTCAAGGCCATTTAGACAGCAGTTCTGGAGCATTCAATCCTATCCCATGGTATTTGTTAACAATTGGAGTTTGCTCAGTTTTCATGGACTTGTAGATTTCTTTTTTTCTGAATACTTTCAGGGATTCTCTACCACTTTGGCTGCAAAGCAAAGGTTCATTATTTTCATTAGAAACAGTCGTTGACACAACCATATACTTGGTTGACCTTGTCTTCTTCCATTCCTCACCTCCAGAGAACCCATGGCGCTGTGATTGTGCCCTGGGCTGGCTGAGAATTTGGATCAGCGAGGACGGACAGCGTCTGTTGAGCTCCGCCGAACAACGCCGGCTGATGTGCTCCGAACCGCCTCGCCTATCCCACCTCAGCCTGGTGGAGGTGGCTCCCAACAGCCTAGTCTGCATCCCCCCCGTGGTGCAGCTCGAGCCCAGCCACCTGACTGTACGACTGGGGGAGAGCCTCCGCGTCTCCTGCCAGGCGTCGGGATACCCTCAGCCTCAGGTGACCTGGAAGAAAGCCTCCCATGGCAAGGCCCAGTTGTCTCCTCGAGGCCTGGTCCAAGAGCTGGGACCCAACGGTGAGCTCTTCAGGCCCGGAGCCGGAGGAGTGGTGACGGCCCTGCCCAGCAGTGGCGGGATTAAGGTTGGGGGTGCCGGAGGAATCCAGGGGCTTGTGCGTGGGACCGAGGAGGGCGGCGAGAGGGACAGCTTTGATCCGGACATGGGCAGCGGCATGCTGTTCCTCAGCAACGTGACTGTAGCGCATGCTGGCCGCTACGAGTGCGAAGCCTGGAACCCCGGCGGCGTGGCCAGGGTTACTTTTCACCTAGCTGTCAACATGTCTTCTTCTTCATACTCATCCCAGTTCTGGCCTCGTTTGAACATGCACTCCTTTGCTCCCTCTTCGTCCAACTCCTTCTATCAGCCAGAGGTTCTGGATGTAAGCCAGGAGCTGCTCTACGAACAGGACAGCATGGACTTCTACGCTCTCGGCCCCGCCACGCAGACCGCCATCGCGATCGGCATCTCCCTGCTGGCGCTCACCGCTGTCCTCCTCTTGATTATGATCTACACTCGTCACCAGCAGTACCGCAAGGAAGAAGGTGGCTCCTACTGCACCAGCAAGGAAGAGAGCATCCTCTATGTGAACGATTACTCTGACGGACCCACCACATTTGCGCAGCTGGAGGAGTACCGTGACGACCACGGCCACGAGATGTACGTGCTCAACCGAACCAAGCCCGTCCTGGGCTCCGCTTCGTCCAGGTGTCCCATGATGAGCGGGTTTGTCCAGCAAAAGGGTATGAAGGAGGCCCTCCTGGGCCACGAAATGGTGCAGACACTGACCAGATCAGGGGGCCTGGGGCTTCGCAGAAACCCGGCAGACGGAGGCGAGGGACCCCTAACGACAGACCCAGAGGAGCTCTTTCTCAGTCAGAGTCTCCTCTTCGGATCGCAGGTTGCCTACGAGATCCATTGTTAAAGAGTTTTAATTGGGAAAAAAAATGTGCTGGTGGACTTAATTAAAGACAGTCGAGGAAATCACCTTGGTGCAACGATTTGAAGCATCAGATTATGATGTGGTCTTCAATAGAGGGAGAGAGTGAGTTAGTGGTTGCTGGGGAAAAACCTGGATCCCTATAAGTCTCTCAGAGATTGACTGTAAGACATTAAGATGGGTCAGAGGGATAAACAGTGATAATTAGGGAATTAGCAGCTGCACCATACATGTCTGTCTCCACGTCTACCCTTTAAAGGTAATTAAGATGGGATACCTTTATCAGAAATGGTTTGTATGACAGTTCATCTAAATCCTCGCAAGTAGTGGGAACTAACCATATGGATTGAAACAGTGAGTCATATTTTGTATTTTTCTTGTTTTTGTGTGTGTTTGTCAGTGTTTTGTATAAATATAATGAAGCTAATTTTCACTGTGAAGTATAGCTGTTTCGTGGACCCTGTTGCAGATCCCATTAGAATTAGACCAGAAAACCAATCCTCTTACTGGAACTACATTATTATCATTACCTACATGTGTGAGTGGGCGTGGGTGGGAGGATTTGTTTAAAGAGGTTAATTTTGAATGCAGCGAAAAGTCTTTTCTTTTTTACATTTCTACCACAGCATTGTTTTCCTTGATGTTAACATGTCTTCTTCTTTTTCTATCTATTTGTTGCAACACAAGAACAAAGGAATCAACATTTCTATTGTTTGAAATGTAATCTTTGGTGGAAATAATTCCATTAACATCAGTCTGTAACAACCATTCCAATGTGAATACTGTACATTTTTGTCTTTAGTTTCTACATAATAAAATGTATTTTAAAAGAATTGGTGCTCCATTTCTTACAAGTCGGCTGGTCTCTCCAACACAGCTGTTCTCTTAATTCTGGAGCGAAACTGTACTTACAAAGGCGTATTGCTTTTCTCCATCCTCTTATTCTTGCACTCAACCCATGACATGAAACGGATGAGTGTGAAAGATGTGTTTTTTTATAGAGACTGTGGCTTTCGGTCACTGTAGAGGTCCATGGTTCAAAACTCTCACTGTAATTCTTTTCCTCTGCTGCCAAGCACAGTGGCATCAGTTGTGCCTTCAGAGCTACTCGTGAACTAGAATAGGAGGATGCTTTGGTAAATGTGTTTTGAAATGCCAGATTTGTGCTATATACCAAGACCGAGAGCCATATTGATTCTCATTTAAACATGTCAGTATTCTTTGAAAAGGATTTGTATTTTCTTGTATCATATTTGAACAACTATATTAAATGGCATGGTTATTTCACAAGAACTCAAAAAAAAAAAAAAAAACAGGACTGAAGGGCATATTCCACATAAAAAAAAGTACTTAATTAATAATACTGCCTGTCACAGGGACTGTACAGCATCACCGCAATGCCAGTATATTACGAGGAATAAAACGCTTACTTTAGCATTGCCTCTTTAACCTGTTTTAATGGGGACATACTCTCCATTTGCAATTTATGTCAATTTGACCGACCTATTGCATGAATATTAATACAGCGGTAATGTATTGCAATCATTTGCCTTAGAATCCAGGTGAGCATAGAGAAATCTAATTAAAGGAATAGTTCAAACCTTTAAGCAGGCTGACACTTGATACATGTTAGCAGTTGACAAATAAGCATATTTCCTTTCATTTCAGAGAGTTAAATTAGAAGAATGATTAGCCTAGCTTAGCATTAAGAGTTGAACTGGGGGAAACAGCGAGCCTTCAGAGGTCAAACATATGTCTGCAAACAGGCTGCGGTCCAATAATCCTTTTTGTTTTAGAAGGCTCCTAAATGAGTGAAATGACCCAGAAGTATCTAAGTTGGCGCCATGATAAGAGCTGTTTGAATCCTCTAAATGCAAAAAAAGGTGCTTTAATGTTTCCTTAATTAGCTCCTTTAGCATAGGAAACACTGGACCTTCCGTAACGAAAAGGGAAGTAGATAATTCCGCCCCATCTGAGTTAATCGACTCAGGACCTGCTTCTTGTGTCTTACAGGGATGAAATCCACCTGACACAGAAACAAGAAACTGACTTAGTGGGACGTCTCTTGTTCTGAACTGTCTCTGGTGTCGGTTAACCGAGACGTTTCACCAGAGACCAAATCTGGTTTAGGGTATAAGGTTAGGGTTAAAAAACAATAATAATAATAAAAAATTGGCCTTTAAATAAGTGAGCTTGTTCCATAACGCAAGCTACAGACAAAACATCCTATGACGTATGAGGAAAAAAAGATCCCTCAACTTTCAGTGTCACGTGGGACACAAACAGCGGCCCCTTGAGCAAAGATCCTGTGTTTGTTTGAAGGACATGAAAGTATTTGTACGTCACTCGGAAAGGCGGAAAATGAGCTCATTTCCCAAAATGTTGAGCCATTGATTTAAATATGTTAAGATATAAATAGTAGTGGTACACCAGAATAGAAAACAACACAATACATGCATTTGTCTTGGTCAAACCTTAAAACATACATACACACACAAACCATAACAACATTGTCAGTACAAATGCTCCTAGGGGAATCAATGACTTCTAACTTGTATTTCTCTGTAGCCAGAGGCGTCCTGTAGCGCCTGCCAGAGTTTAGCTTGATGGACAGATCACACGCACACAAAAAAGTGTCTTTAACTGACATTTCAATATAAAAAAAAGAAAACAAAGGCTTTCAGATGGCAGTGTGTGTACAGCTACAACAACAGCAGCCTCACAGCAGGCAGCTGAGTATAATCAGGGACAAAAGTAGAACATTTTCCAAACATTGACAAAAACACACACACACAAAAACAGACCTGACCAGAGCAACAAAGCTGAAGATGTATTATGCGGCTTGTGAAATGCTCTTAATGCAGTTGTCCTGTAAAAATAAAAATAAATGAAAAGCATTTTCTTTTGTGCCTGTTGTGGTCCAACAAAGCCCCCGCTTACAATGGTTGTCATGGACACAATGGCGAAAAGCCTCAAAATGTCCAATGTGACTGGCGGTTGGAAGGGGTGTCTGTTATTGCGCACAACCCCCGCTTCCGCTGAGTGCATGGCGAGCGTGCTAAACTGTTGTTTCGTTTGCATACACGGTGCTCACTCATCACATTATTTTCAAAGATCCCCACTAGTGTACCTGCAGGCGCGTGCTGTTGATTAGAGGGCTCCATAATTGATTTAACAGCCAGAAAATTATGCAGAAATAATACTAATGATGGCGGTGGGGTGTGAGAATCAAGGTTTTTTTGTATATGCTGCTGTCGCCAAAAGCAATCCACAAAAAAGCCTAAACTTGTTTTCCCAATAATGCCACATGGGTCATCGCATGTGGGATATGCGAGTGGCTCGTTCAACAAGCTAAAGATGTAATAGCGAAGATTCTGGAGAGCGCGTTTTGGAGCTGCTTTCAAAATCTGAATATGTTTTTATATGCCGATTGGGGTTTTAGGTATTAGGGTCGTTCAACAGTCAAGGACAGCTGTCAACGGCTTAATTGTCAATTCCTTTCATAAAAAGTAAAAAAGGAGATAAAAAAGTTCAGCAACACCTGTAATACACAGTCACACAACAGAGAGAGCGGATGCGTGCCAGTCGTTACTACTGGGATTCTGCACCAATCAGTTGTTTCGGCTTTCCCTTTTCATAGCGAAGGTTGCCTGTGATCCCATCAATCAAGCGAGGACACAGCCGGGGAAGAGGCAATACCTCATGTTTCTCATACTGATGCTGTACTTTTTTTCTTTCTTTCCCCATCCGCCTCCTTTCATGTATCTGTTCTCATCTCTCCCTTCAACTCGGTTCAGCATAAGGGAATGAGTTTTTCCATATGAGGGTCAAATATGTGGGACTGAATTATTGATGCTACCCAGCCTCTACAATAGCTTTTTTTATTTTGAATACATTTCTGTCTAATGTAAGATGTCGTCCTCGCATTTTCTTTTCTTTCTTTCTGTTTTTTTTGGGGGGGTAAATGCAGACTTGATGCTGCGTTGAGGCACCGCAAGGTCAGTCGAATGTATTCATATTGCAAGGTTTCATTAATATAAAATATATATCAGAGCGGGCATCCAAAGGATTCAGCACCTGTGTGCACCCGCAGAGAAAGTGTGGCTAAATTAGACTCACAGCAGAAACAGCAATCAACCCTCTTGTGTGTGGATTCCGGTCCTGCGATAATAAGAGCCACTGTGTGATTACAAATCCCGGTGGAAAGTATAGTCTTGCTGGCAGGGCACAGCTGAACAGCATGAGATTTCTCTCCTCGGATTACATGATTGAAAGATTTTTTTTTTTTTTTTAAACCAACAATTGGCCTGTCAAACAGACGACACATAAGAAAATCTAACACCTCTCCTCCCCCTTCCTCAAAAAAAGCCTAGAGGGCTTGCAGAGTCCTGTATTGTGTGTGTGTGTGTGTGTGTGTGTGTGTGTAAGAGAGAGAGAGAGAGAAAGAGAGAGAGAGAGAGAGAGAGAGAAAGAGAGAGAGAGAAAACATAAAAACGTCAATGAATCACACTGCATTTGAGTGTTTTTCTCGATATCTGAAAAGCAATTTTCTCTTCAGTTGTGCGCTCTCTCCTCTGAATGGACCTGCGCAACACCATCATCACAGTAATTGGTCACCTGGGTAAGAGACTATTTGGCAGTAAGTACCAAAACACCTGTTAATGAGTTATTGTAGCCCAATACAAGATAAGATAAGATAAGATAATCCTTTATTAGTCCCTCAGTGGGGAAATTACAGGATCACAGCAGCATTGCTCACAAGTGAATAAAAGAATAATAAAATAGAAACAAGTAACATAAATAAGCAGTAAAACAGTAGAATATTAATATACAGACTGAATAGAAAAGTATATATAAACAAAAAGTACTTAAACGTATTGCACGTAATATTGCACCAGGTGAATGATAAAGTGACCAAGTTCAGATCAAGTGTTCGGTTGTCAAAGTGGTCTACTGGGAGCTCAGCTGGTTGTGCAGCCTGACCACAGCGGGAAGAAAAGACTTGCGGTACATCTCCCTCAGACACCGGGGATGAATCAGCTGGTGACTGAAGGAGCTGTGCAGAGCTGCCAGAGTGTCCTGCATGGGGTGGGAGGCGTGGCTCATTATGGACGAGAGCTTTGTCATCATCCTCCTGTCGCCCACCACCTCCACGGTATCCAGAGGACGCCCCAGCACGCTGCTGGCCTTCTTCACCAACTTGTCCAGTCTCCTCCTGTCAGCTGCAGTGATGCTGCTGCACCAGAAGACCACTCCATAAAAGATGGCTGATGCCACCACAGAGTCAAAGAAGGTCTTCAGGAGTGCTCCCTGCACCCCAAAAGACTTCAGTCTCCTCAGCAGAAAGAGTCTGCTCTGTCCCTTTTTATAAAGTGCATGAGCGTGGTCAGTCCAGTCCAGTTTGTTGTTCAAGTGAACACCCAGATACTTATAAGATTTGACGATCTCAATGTCCAGTCCCTGGATGCTCACCGGTACCGGAGGAGAGCTTTTACCCCGGCGGAAGTCCACCACCAGCTCCTTGGTTTTATCCATGCAATCATAATAGTGTATTTATAATCCCAACAGACTCATTGTTCATGCTTTGGATATTAGACATATTGTGATGTTTTTCTTCTTTTTCTTCTTTTATTTTTACAAAATTACAAGTCTTTAAAAGTAAGTAGACGTGACAGAGATGTTCACCACCTTAGCAGTACTAAGTACAAAGAAGTAGTAAGTACAAAGAAGTACAATGGTCTACTTGAGTAGTACCATACTTATACATTACATTATCTGCATTCTTCACCATCACTCAACCAGTTGATTTGTACTTCGTTCGCCTGGAATCTGATTTATTAACATGGATTAAACCACACATTTTCACCCAGCTATTTTATATGTATATATCATTGCTAGTCACTAGGTTGTTACATAATAATCCCATGTCATAGAAACACTGGACTGTGTGTACGAGTGTAACCCAGATGTAACAGTGACTGTGTGTGTGTGTGTGTGTGTGTACACGTGTGTGTGTGTGTGTGTACACGTGTGTATGCGCGTGTGTGTGTTCTAAATGGCCACGTTCAGACAACATATTTTGTTATATCATGTTGTTATGTAAAAACCTGTTTACTTATCCTTTTTCTTATCCTAATCCTTTTTTCAGTATTTTTAAAAGTCTGTAATTTTTAGTACTTTTAATTACAAGTCTTGTATTTTGCTACATTTCGAGTGACACACTTTAAAGAGTGAGAAAAAAAAGAGTTCCATCTTATGTTGGTCTGTTGTCGTGAGGCAACGATGAGGAAGGTGGCTGTATATTTATAACTGACATTTAGTCGCTTGAACAGGGTGCTAAGTGCCATCTTTAGAGAATGACTGTTGGTCTTGACACATGGGCTCATGCTGCTGATGCTGTTCCACTAGTGTCTATGCAATTCATTGTGTAGCCTGAAGAGGTTCTTTATTTAAGCATGTAGTAGATCATAAATCATCATAACCCCCTTTTCCCTTTTAAACATGTAATGCAGAAAAAGAGTGCGTTTCAACTGACCTACTTTTTTGCTCTTATTTAAAGACATTTTTACGCAAGTACTTTTTCTACTTGAGTAGCCAACAATATCCTCGTAATCCTTCCAGTAAGAACTGATTAAATTACAAATTTATGTAGAAGACAGTCTCTCAGCTCCGGCAGTCCTTCAGCGGGACGTTATATTTTTAAAGATTTTTTTTGCAGAAATCACAAGTTGTTCACCTGTAGCCGATGCCAATCTACTCAACACAACACACTCCTGCTGTGGTGGAGTGTGAACAGGAAGTTAAAGGTCAAAATAATGGAGTTCAAGCACTTGCTTCTTGCTGGAACAAGCATGGTCAAGCATGACCATGCTAATGCTAATGCTCAGACTCGGGAATCACCGTAGTACAGTGTGTGCAATATATTGCATTTGCTGGCAAAAGGGGAAAAACATAAACGACTGCAATTGAACCTCCGACAGTAAATAAAAAGGTGGGTGAAACCTGTGGTCGTCTCTGTGATACTGATGTACCGTCACTGATATTCTGGCACCGAGGTGTGTCCTTTATCCCTCACCGTCACGGTGGATGCATCCTTCCCATCACCCCATCGGCAAGGCGAATGTCACACGGTGAAATGTGAACGGCCGTGCCGGATTGCAAACCTTGAAAGCATTTTGGACGACTGCTAAATATGGAGCCACTGAACAGTGCTACGTCTAATGCTGACCACCGGCAGCAATGGGGCATGAACACTGTCGATATATATCGAGGGGTGAACAAGAGAGTCAGCTGCTTTGTCACGGGAAGACACCATATGGAGACACCATATTTGTTAAGGCTGAATTCATATATTTTCAGTATTACAAACTGGCTCACTGCCTGAACAAATTTGGTATCACAGTTTTTCCAGACTAACAAACTCCAGGCACTATTTCATTGTTTTCCCTCAAATAGAAATTCCAAGTTAAGCATGTTTGAAAGCTTAAGGACTGCCACTTTAACTACAGTTTCACACCAGTACTTGTACCTGTACCTGAGTAGAATAGTCTAGCACTCTTTCCCCCTCTGCTTTCATTTGTTTTATAGCCTCTAACTTTGCTGTTTTAGTTTAGTCCCTTGTTTCCAGTAGCTGAACACAGCTGTTTTGAGCAAAAAGGCTCTGAAGCCTTCCCAGCACCTGATGGTAGTACACAGAGCACTTAGCAGCTCAAGAGCCTGCTATTTCCATGAGGAGTTGGTGGAGACCTAAACAAAGCTAAAAGGAGATGAGTGCATTTTGAACTGACATTGTTAAGTTCATAAAAGTCCCAGATGACTTGGTCCATGTCTGCTGGATGTTTACATCGGTGCTAACACAACTTTATCAAGTGATAATGTGTTTTAAGCTTTGCCCCAGAGTGTTTAAAAAAACAAAACATTAAAGAAGTTTTAAGGTTTACTTTTAATATGCATGCATTGAACCTGTATTAATTATACTACAGATTACTTGTTCATCTAACTTTCAGCAGTCTTTGACACATAGTGCGAGCATCCCTCAGGCAGAGGGAACTGTGATGGAAGATTTTCCTTGTAGATCTGTTAAAGAAGGAATGATTTATCTGAATCAAAGTTGTCTTTCGACCGTTCATTTCTTGCAAGAGGAAAAGTCTGCAGCAACTGCTCAGGGTAGTTGTGACACAAAATTAAAGAAGCAACAGTCATCAGCCCACTTATAACACAATGAGGGTCCTGCCTCCTAACCCCCAATGGAGTACCATAAAACACTTACACTTGGTATTTGCAAAACCGATTGTCCATTAGTCCATTTGAAAACAGATAAGTTACCTCTTCCTTCATTCTGAGGAGTCAAACCCCCCCCCCCCAGTACTTATCCATCTCCTGCCTTGGCCATTTGGTGCCTCATCTCTCTGAGGGTCATTTAAGGTTCGATTCAGGCTCTATAAACCCCCAACATAACAACACTGTATTTTACCATTACAGAACGGGGTGGTGAATCTGCGATTTTTTCAGTGTTATAAATGCATACCGAATGCATTATTAAACATCATATGGAGAGCAGTGTTTTATAATTCATTGTTATATAATCGTACAAAAAGTGTACACTGTTGCTCTACACTGTTGCTCTGCGATGAGATACTGAAACAAGGCCTCTTGATGAAGTGTAATGTCCCAGAAAACACTGGTCCCTGCTGAGCCGAAGCCGTGCTCATGATCAAATCCCGAATTATGTCCTTAACTCTAACATAAATCTCAAGGGGCATTATCAGCCTCTAAATGACAACATTCACCTAAATATCAACATATACACACAGAGCGGATCAAAATTGAGTTGCTGCACCAATAAATTGTTCAGTGCCAATGGTACCGCAGAAGCATGAAATATATATTGATCCTGTAGGAGCGTGTAAACAAACGACGAGGCGAGTATTCCCTTTGGCCGTAGCTTGCGGCCGTTTATTCACATCCCAACAACATAAAAAACACATTCACTTCCTGGTGCCCTTTAATCCCCCGTGTCACCCGGGTTACGCCCCTTCTCTTAAAGGGGCCTCGTGTATTCAACCCTTAGTCCCCTACAATCCCATTGTTTGGCATATACTATGATGGGTAATTACCCCCACAAGACTCCACTCTTATTTCTTTTGATTTCATGCCAATGCACTCCATGGTAAAAGTCGATTTACACATGTGAGGCTAAATGGTGAATAAACTATTGTTTAGGTTTCATAAGGTTATGTTGCAAAACATCCATCCATCATCAGCCGCTTATCCGGGGTCGGGTCGCGGTGGCAGCAGATTCAGCAGGCCGACTCAGGCTTCCCTCTCACCTGCAACACTTTCCTGGTCTCCTACCAGTTGGACGGGCCTGGAAAACCTCTAACGGGAGGCGTCCAGGAGGCATCCTGACTAGATAACCGAATCACCTCAGCTGACTCCTTTCGACACGAAGGAGCAGCGGCTCGACTCCAAGCTCCCTCCTGATGTCCGAGCTCCTTACCCTATCTCTAAGGGTGAGCCCGGCCACCCGGCGGAGGAAGCTCATTTCGACCGCTTGTATCCGAGACCTCGTTCTTTCGGTCACGACCCAGAGTTCGTGACCATAGGTGAGGTTTGGAACGTAGACCGACCAGTAAATGGAGAGCTTTGCCTTCCGGCTCAGCTCCCTCTTCACCAAGACGGACCGGTACAGCGCCTGTTTTACTGCTGCAGCCGCACCAATCCGCCTGTCGATCTCCCGCTCCACCTTACCCTCACTCGTGAACAAGACCCTGAGACACTTGAACTCCTTTGCTTGGAGTAGGCAGTTTGTCCCCACCTGGAGGGAGCAATCCACAGGTTTCCGGCAGAGCACCATGGCCTCAAATTTGGAGGCGCTAACTCTCATCCCCGCCGCTTGACACTCGGCTGCAAAACGCCCCAGTGAAAGCTGGAGGTCATGGTCCTAGGAGGCAAACAGGACCACATCATCCGCGAACAGCAGAGAGGCGATCCCGAGACTCCCGAACCAGATCTTCTCCGCCCCTGGCTGCGCCTAGATATCCTGTCCATGAAAGTCACAAACAGGACTGGTGATAAAGGGAAGCCCTTGCGGAGGCCAACACCCACCGGGAACGTATTGACTTATTACCGAGGATACGAACACAGCTCCTACTGAAGGCATACAGAGACCAGATGGCCTGTGCCAACGGGTCCGGCACCCCATACTCCTGCAGCACCCCTCACAAAAACCGCCGAGGGACCCAGTCGAAGGCCTTCTCCAAGTCTACAAAGCACATGTAGACTGGTTGGGCAAACTCCCAGAATCCCTCCAGTAGTCTTGCGAGGGTAAAGAGCTGAGCAGTGTGATACCACGATAGTTTGAGCACACTCTCCGGTCCCCCTTCTTGAAGATGGGAACTACCACGCCGGTCTGCCAGTCCATGAGCACTGTTCCCGACCCTCATGCGACACTGAAAAGGCGTATCAGCCAAGACAGCTCAACAATGTGCAGCGCCCTGCTTTCCCTTCCTGAGCCGTCGGATGCTTTGCCAGAACTTTCTTGAGGCCAACCTAAAGTCCTTCTCCATGGCCTCCCCGAACTCCTCACATGCCCGAGTTTTAGCATCCGCAACCACCGCAGCTGCTTCAGGAGACCCCTGGGGCAACCACGCCCGAAAGGCCTCCTTCTTCAGTTTGACGGCTTCCCTCACCCCCGGTGTCCACCACCGGGTTCACGGGTTGCCGCCACGACAGGCACCGATGACCTTCCGACCACGGCTCCTAGCGGCCGCGGCCACAATAGAGGCTTTGAACATGGTCCACTCGGATTCCATGTTCCCAGCCTCCCTCGGGATGTGTGAGAGGCTCTTCCGGAGGTGGGAGTTCGGGACCTCCCGGACAGGATCCTCTGCCAGATGTTCCCAGTTCACCCTCAACCCTACACGTTTGGGCTTGCCAGGTCTTTCTAGCTGGTTCCCCCGCCATCTGATCCAACTCACCACCAGGTGGTGATCAGTTGACAGCTCTGCTCCTCTCTTCACCCGAGTGACCAAGACATACGACAGCAGATCAGATGATACGATTACAAAGTCGATCATTGATCTCCGGCCTAAGGTGTTCTGGTACCAGGTACACTTATGAGCCACCTTATGCTTGAACATGGTGTTCGTTATGGACAAACTGTGGCTAACACAGAAGTCCAACAACAAAACACCGTTCGGGTTCTGATTGGGCAAGCCGTTCCTCCCAATCACCCCCTGCCAGGTTTCTCTGTCATTGCCCATGTGAGAGTCCCCCAGGAGAGGGGGTCAGCAGGCCGGCAGGCCAGCAGGCGGTGCCCTCTCCAGGACCCCTCCCACCGACTCCAAGAAGGCCGGATACTCTGAAATGCAAAACATGAAAAGACATAATGTTTTACGTTTTTTGTTTTAAATAACAAACTCTTTTCATTATAATTTAATCATTTAAGCCACAGAGCGTTTTATTGAGTTTGACAGCACTTTGTAGACGCAGCGTCCCTCCACAGCGACTCCCCTCTCTGGAGCAGAAAGGTTTTTATATGCTTGTAACCCAAATCATGGATTCATATATATTTCATCCAACATTATCAGTGCACTGTTAGGACTCACAGCAAACTTTTCAAAGTCAAAGGCTGACAGAAATAACAATAATCTCTCAATAGTTTTAAAGTTCAATAAAAGTGTCACACCTAATAGCTTTATGCCATTCAAGGGCACTGCTCAGTCAAGCAAATAGATATTAACTGCGCTTGAATTGTGCTTCTGGTGTTTTTCTGTCTCTGAATATGGAAGGTCATTGTGTACCAGTGTTTAAATTGTCACTTGTAAAAGTAGTTCAGCACTTGCCTTCCTCTGAGAACATTGCGAGAGGCACCAGCTCATTTGAAAAGTTGAATTTTATGCATTTTTATGTCTGCTGAAAAATGCAAAGTAGGCACAACAATTTGAGAAACAGTCTTTCTGATGTTCAGATAGGCTGATGTGTCAGGAAACAACTGCCAAATTAGGGTTAGATAGTGAATAACTCGTTATCTCCGCTGCTTGGGAAAAGTAGAGACAGTCAATGTCATATGCACGACCGGCTTCTGCCCAGCCTCCGCTCAGAGCCCTCTGCCTTTCCTGCTGACGATGAGCACACAATGCTTCTTGACCCACTTGGACCCCTTTTGCAGCAGTGCTGCTTCACGCTGGCAATGACATTTAAAATCACAATCCTCATTGTTGAAAGAGCTGAGCCCTGACGTAGTCCCGTCAGTAAATGGTCAAAACAGTCTAATTTCCTCTGGCATTTTCAACGACTCTTTCAAATAGGAAGCAGCTATTCTGCCACCATCAAAGAAATCCCGGATTAACTGCAAATAAATGTCAGAAAAAAACAAAAATGATTGTCTATATTGCATAATAATCATATTAACGACGCATTGCACTGCAATCAGAATGTGTTTAACATTTTGTTGGTAATCAGACACTGTGACACTTGTAAAATGAAGAGGACTGAAGGACTTGTGTGTAGCATCCGAATAGCTGCGAATATTTTTCAGTCATCTCAAATGTTCTTTCAATAACTCGGTACTTAAATGACCTCAGTGATGCCGGACATTAATCTCAAATGTTTACTATGTCCAGATAAATATGTGCGCGGGGGTACAAATCAACAAAGATGTTATATAATTTAGAATTGTTTTTGTGCTCACTTATGACTCTATGCTCAAGGACATCTTCACACAAAACTTTTATTGACTACTGACCCAATAATCTTCATCTGACAGGTATCAAAAAGGTATTTCCAGCAATCGGCTCCCTTTATCTGTTGAAGGCCACATTTCAGCCTTTGTTGTGGCTTAATAAACTGACATCCGTTGAAAAGTGTCCCGTCTCAATATGCCTAATCAGCATAAAAAGGAGAAAATAGCCATGGTGATTGTCACCATGGCTATTTTCTTCTTTTTCTTGTCACTTGTGAGCGTTTGATTTATTGATTGCTGTCAGATTGCTGTCAGTGAGTTATGAGAGTGACAATGAACATATCAAAAAGTTTTTTTGAAATACATTACCAACCCTAGCTTTCATATATATATATATATATATATATATATATATATATATATATATATATATATATATATATATATATATATATATATATATACTGTATATATATATTGGCTGCTTGGCTCCCGGTATTGTCGCTTGCTGTGTTGTGAAAGTATCGTGCCCGTTTTATTGCTGCTTGCGGTGTTGTAAACAGCTACTCATTGCTTTTTGACTCCAGGGAAGTAACAGAGATTTCCGTTGCCCACTTCAGCTCGACTCGGAACTCTGTCCCCGATGCTAAACAGAGCCAAATCGCTTGTTTATTCAAAATGTATTGATTAAACATGTCCAAATTGCACAACATTTAACACTGTACGACCTCGGGTCCTCCGCAATACGGCCGCCAAGTGTGAAGCAGATCGGGTGAGCGGGTGAACAGGTGGACAGCAAACAAATGCCTCTTGTGGCACAAGGTGTTTTGGGAATATGGAATTCCATAAGGTTCTGTGCTTGGACCAATTTTATTTACCTTATATATGCTTCCTTTAGGCAGCATTATCAGAAAACACTCAATAAACCTTCACTGTTATGCCGATGATACTCAACTATATCTGTTGATCAAGCCAGATGAAATCCACCAGGTCGCTAAACTTCAAGCATGTCTGTTAGAAGAAAAATGTTTTTACTATTGATTAATACTGTATTTCATGTTACCTTCAGAATAACTAGTAAGGTTTCATTAGTTAGTTGTATTAGTATAAAGCCAGTGACTTCTGATTGAACTCTCACATACATTTCCATGCTTACACATCCTTGGCTGGTCATGCTGATAGAGACTGGAGACTGAAATATCAGTATGTCTCTAGGTTAAGAAAGGTATGTCTTGTGACTTTGGCCCTGACAAGCCAGTCTAGCGAAAGAAATGCAATGACTCATGATGGACATATGAAGACGTCATGTGTCCTTCTGTCTATTGATATTTAAGAAGGTAGCCCTTCGCTTTTTCTTCGAGCAGTCCAGGATACGCAATTGACATATCATGTTGTGTTTCTGACTCTGCTCCTCTTTGCAAAGATTAAATGTCCTGATCAATGATTTTTACCTCAAGGTGTTGAGTAAATTTTTCTATCAGTGTCTTAAAGACATCAAAACCTGGATGACCTGCAACTTCCTGCTGCTGAACTCGGACAAGACTGAAGTTATTTTACTCGGCCCAGAACACCTCAGAAATCAATTATCTGATGATATGGTTTCTCGGGATGGCATCGCTCTGGCATCCACTACCACCGTAAGGAATCTCAGAGTTATTTTTGACCAGGACCTGTCCTTTGGCTCCCACGTGAAACAAATCTCAAGGACTGCCTTTTTTCACCTACGGAACATTTCAAAGATCCGGCACATCCTGTCTCAAAGCGATACAGAAACGTTGATCCAGGCATTTGTTACTTCAAGACTGGATTACTGTAACTCCTTATTATCAGGCTGCTCCGGTAAATCCCTTGGGTCTCTCCAGCTGATCCAGAATGCTGCAGCTTGTGTACTAACAAGGATGCGGAAGAGAGATCACATTACTCCTGTACTAGCTGCTCTCAACTGGTTTCCTGTAAGATCGAGAATCATATTTAAAATCCTTCTCCTTACTTACAAAGCCTTAACTGGTGATGCACCATCATATCTTAAGGAGTTTATAGTGCCATATTACCCCACTAGAGCGTTACGCTCACTGAATGCAGGGTTACTTATGGTTCCCAGGGTCTTATCAGTTATCAGGCTCCTCTTTTGTGGAATCAGCTTCCACTTTCAGTCCGGGGGGCAGGTATAGTCACCTCATTTAAGAGTAGACTTAAGACGTTCCTCTTTGATAGCGCTTATAGTTAGGGCTGCTTCAGGCTTATAGTTAGGGCTGGCTCAGGTTTGACCTGGTCCAGCCCCTAGATATGCTGATTTAGGCCTAGACTGCTGGGGCACATGTTAGGATACACTGAGCTCCTCTTCTCTTCTTCTCTTTCTCTTTCGCTCCTCCTCTCCTCTTCTCCTCTTCTTTCTCTCCTTCTGGATACATTATTGTCTCTTCAATGCACATTACTAACTCTACTTTCTTTTTCCATGGATTTGTGGCTGCTTGCCCCCGGTCCTGGCCCCTGCCATGAATCGTGGCTGCCTGGAACCGGTCCTGCCTGCTGCCATGGTCCTGCAGTTGTCATGGAGATGCCAATTCCTGATTCTTTGACATTTGGACTGATACTCATTGTGAATCACTAATAAACAGGCTTTGGAGAAAGTGTTACCCTTAACCCAAACAACATATATTTTTCTTTTTGTCTTGATGGCTTCAGTCTGCAGCACAGCGCTGACATATCTCAAATCAAGCTGACATTTAAGTTTGTGTAGATGCAGCATGTATAATAGAAATGCCATTCAAATCTCTTGGCATCCTCTGTGCTGTGAAGAAAATCTCATTGGTAGTAGAAGATTACCCCTCATCCATTGCCTCTGTATTAGTAAATATTATACTATGCATCCTCTTAGCATGTGCAAGGCACATTGTGGTGATCCTCAGGGATCAATCATTGGTCCTCTTTGACTATTAATCTCAAAACAAACCATTAATAAAACTAAATGCAATCACCCTAGAGTCCACACTTACTTTCAAAAAATATGAAATCAAAGTAATTGTGTAGAAATAAAAACCTCCAGCCAGTCCAACCATCTATATACAAGCATCCTCCATTTGTTGCAATAATAACTTTATTGTATTTATTTTATTTATATAGCAACTTTCATAAAAAGTGTTTTGGTAAAAGTGATATAGCACCTTTCATAAAACACAGATCACAGATATAGAATGTATTCTATCATTATTCTTTAGCATGATGAAGATGAACATTGTCTTTTTCAGACTGGAAATATTGAATACGAGTCTATGTTGACAGTGTACATGTATTGTTCTTCATGAAGCAGCTCATCTCAGTCTCAAGGTGCTGTCTGAGCTGAAATAAAGCTGCATTGGATATTTCTTTACAGAATGAAAGGCTTTACATTGGGTCATGCTGAAGCTAGAACAAGATTAAAGGAAACACAACAATAATGCATGTTTGTCCCCACAAGGTGCATCCACATGAACAGCTGGTTTGAAATGGAGATTTTCCAAATCAATTTATTTTCTTAGCTGTTGTTTCCAATCCTACTGTTGTCACTGCTCTCATGTTCAAAAGAAGGAAGGAAGGAGGGGTAGTAGAAAGTAGGTTTGATATAAAGTTCACTTTGGAGATACACCTTTTCAAAGGTGCAAGAGCCGAGACTGGGGGGCATTTTGATTGCTTCTCGACTGCCGTGTCGACGGCGAGCTTGTGGCTCATAGCTCATAGCTATACTGTTGCTAACAGTGCTGACAGAGCTAACCCGCCCTTTGAGATCAAGTGCAGAGCGGCGGCCGCAGGCTAATCAGTGGGGCACACTAAAAGCACGCACAGCCACCCTGGCTCTATGTCACAAAGCAAGGCTCTATGTCACAAAGCAAGGTGAAGTTCGGATAACACAAACACTCACACACACATATACACACACACACACACACACACACACACACACACACACACACACACACACACACACACACACAGGGGGAGAGCGACTTCATTGTCTGCTCAGGGAGACAATACCCTAGATGGCAAATACTTTTTTGCCGTCATATTTCAGAATGTAACATGCACAGGGCAGTACACTGGGGACCAGCCTGTGCCCTTCATTTCCATCCTTTCCGCTGGTGAGAGGCACTCCGGTTAGTCACGGTAGATCTCATGTTTGAACAGGATCCAGCAACTTGGTACCAGTTTGCTTTGTTTTTGGTTTTTGCTTTTTTAGTGGCCGTTACTATAGAAACACTGGTGGGAAATTATGCCTCTTTCTCCACGCAGCTTATGGTCGTTCTGTGATAGAGCAGCTAAACCAAGATACACTACAAAAATGAAATCATGCCTTACAACGTGCAAATATACGAATGCCTATGAGCATGTAGTTCACCCGTGAACACTACTCCTGCTACTAAGGTTTTACATTGGTTTATGGACAGCCACCATCGTCCTCAAAACAGTAGTATACTCTCATCTTCAGATAACTTATAGTCATATTACGTTTGGGTGAACAAGAATAATGCAGTATTTAATGAGGATCATGCTTGTGCAATGCTTTGCCTTCATACCGATTGTCACACAGCCTTGAAGAGTCACTTATGCCTCATGCTGGCCCTTCATGTTTCCCACTGATGCCTCATTATCCGCAGCAGCCGTGCACGAGGAGAGTACGAATGTATTGATTGTTGATGCCCTGAAATGGCAAGACTCAAGGGAACCGTCACAGAAATGCAATTCCTAATGCATGAGCAAGAATTGGAATGTTTTCATCTTAAACCGAAAATGCATGAATGCTAAGATGTTTAAAGCCTGTATTTTTCTGTGCAAAAACTCAGTGGTGAAAAGCCACAGACTGGCTTTTTGTCAGTGTTCTTTTCTTCAGATTGTCTGAAGTGTTTGGTTAGGTAAAGGGAACATTTCTTAGATCATGAAAAGACATACACACACGCACACACACACACACACACACACACACACACACACACACACACACACACACACACACACACACACACACACACACACACACATACACTCACGATATATAACAGAAAGAACATATTTCATACAGGGTTGACCTCCATCTAGTGGCAGAACTGATTCCCCTTGAAACGCATTTAGATTAATGACTAAGTCCCTGTAACATCAACACATTGGTGGCCGTCACCTAGACTAGAGTGGGCTACAGAGAATAGACATCATAAAACATAATACATATAATAAAACGGAATAGAGTAGAACGTAATTGAACAGTGCAAAATAAATTAGTAGAATAGTACAAGATAGAATGGAATGAAATTGAACACAGCAGAATGGAATGGAATAAAATAAACGGAACAGAATAGAACAGAGAATAACAGAATATATTATATTATATCAATAATAAGAATACAATAGAAATTAGCAGAATAGAATAACATGTTACAGATTTTAATATAACTGAATAGTATAGAACATAATAGAATAAAATATAACCAAATATAGAGCAGAATACAATAACCTGGAACATAATTATATGGAACACAATACAATAGTATGGACTACAATACATTATACAACAAAGCAGACTATAATAAAATAGAACATGATAGATTAGAGTGCAGCACAGTGGAATAGAATGGAATAGAACATAAGTGTTGTGTAAATCACACACACAATGAAAAGGATCTTTTGAGGGCTGACAGTTGGTGAGCAGCAGCAGCAGCAGCAGCAGCAGCAGCAGCAGCAGCAGCAGCAGCAGCAGCAGCAGCAGCAGCAGCAGCAGCAGCAGCAATGCTTTCTGTGCGGACACCACGGTGCTACGAGCCGCAGCAGCTCAGTGGCTGCAGCTGCACTGCTCTCTGCGTGGCTGCTCTTACCTGTTAAGTAGAGGTGTGGAAATGGGTAAACATGTATTGCGGTGTGTGGGTGGGTGTCAACTATCTGCTTCGAAGGGACAGAAAATAATCGGGAGTTCTGTTTTATTTCACCTCAGTGATTCTTAACTGTGTTTTGCTGTAATTTGCCGCCTGTTGGGCTTGTTTCTCTTCTCTCCCCTGATCTCTGTTTCACCGATGGCAGACACACACTTTGTGCGTGGAGCTGAGACGGCTCCCCGCGGTCCATTAGCTTGTTGCTCTCGCTACAGATATCAGTTGCTCAGCTGTTGTCGCCAATGTTGGGCTGATGTGCATGCAGTCTGAAATTCAACTGTGGTGGTGTTCGGTCGGGAGATGTTGACGTTGTTGCTGTGTATGTCTTGACTGATGGTGAGTTAGATCAGAAGGAGGGGGAAGCTGTCGGACAGAGATGGTAAAACCAAAAGGTGTAGTGAGGGTGAATGGGAGCTGAAGCCACTGGCCGTACGGTCTTCAACTCCCACCTCCCATGGGGTGGCTGGAGACATGGAATCCGAGTGGGCCATGTTCAAAGCCAGCGGTTAAGGCGGTTAAGGCGATTAAGGCGATCAAGTTAAAGAAGGCGGCCTTTCGGACTTTGTTGGTCTCCGAAATACACAGACGGGTACCGGTTGGCCAGACAGGCTGCAGCTGTGGTGGATGCCAAAATAAAAAATCTGGATGTGGGGGGAGACAATTAAGTAGGACTTTTAATTGGCCTCTAAGAAGTTCAGGCAAACCGTTCGACGACCCATAAAGCGAAAGCAGGGCTTGGCTCAGGCTGTGTTCTGCAGGGGAGGAGAATTGCAGTCCCAGATTGGGGATGTTGTTAAGAGGGGGAAAGGGCACTTTGAGGAAGTCCTGAACCCAATCAACTTGTCCTCCTTAGAGGAGCCAGAATTTTAAGACTTCAGGGAAGAACCATACATATCTATGGCAAAGGTCGCTGAGGTCGTCAAAAAGCTCATTGTCGGCAAGATGCCATGGGTGGAGGAGTTTGCTTTGAGATGCAGTGTAATTAATTATCGGAGTATCACCGCTCTTTGTAGATGAGTGGTTCTGTTGGCTCTATCAGACCATACCATTCAGCACACAGTTTGTAGTCGAGTTTGAAGCAGTCGGGATGAGACTCAGTACCTCCAAATCTGAGGCCATGGTTCTCTGACAGAAAAACGTGGATTGTGAGGCAAGCTTAATGCAGCCACTAATACTGAAACAACGTGATGGCTCACACATAGCTGCACTAATTTTGTTTTGTTTTGCAAAGGTTGCACTTCATTGTTATAATCTTAAAAAATATATTCAGTGCAAAACAGGTTAATTGCAACCACAATTCGATTATTATTTTGCCAAATATCAGTTGTTTTTCTAACAAAGTGACATTTTATTTGTTTTTGTCTGATGGAGCAATCTGGTTTACTTGAAAGTGATTGCAATTTTATTTATTATTATTTGAAAAAGCACAGAAAATAAAAATTCAGCATGGACCATTTTGTTACAATTTTGGCGGTGGGGCATTTTTCTTCCTCCAAAGTGGGGCGTGACAGAAAAAGTGAGAGAACCACTGGGGTAGTGATAGAATGATTGAATTCCCAGACACAAGTGGCCGAAATTAGCTTCTTTTGTTGGGTGGTTGGGCTCAGCCTTCGAGATAAAGGGTGAAGAGCTCAGGCATCCGGAGAGAGCTCGGAGTCGAGTCCATAGCTTTGAAAGGGGCCAGCTGAGGTGGTTCAGGCACCTGATCAGGATGCCTCCTGGTATACAGATGACTACATCCATCCATCAGAAAGAAGTAGGTCTAACTGAATGCAGAACGAACTGCGGTTGCAATGCCTTAAAACGATTCTGTTTCTCATGATGCAAAGTCAACATCAAATAAAAGCTGGTGAATTTCCTGCTGTAGCACTGGCCATGAGTGATGAAAGCTCTTGAAAAGCGAGAAATTAGTTCAAGTGAAGGACATGGGTGCAAGCAGTCTCAGCCTACGTGACCCCACAAAGGAACAATAAATGCGAATTCATTTTTCAATGTATCTGTATTACAAACAACAAACTGGCCTTTCCTCATTTGAAGGGAAGACGGTTATTAAGTGTGGCTCAACTGCAAGGGGTCATAGACCTCTGCAGCAAGCGCACTTCATGTTCTCCTGCGGGCTTAATAATAATAATAACTAGAAAACTTCACAAGAAATTTTGAAAGTGTGGCTACTACTGCCGTAAGACGTCGCAATATATATACATTACCGGTAGTGAGATGTGTTATTGAGGTACATTATATATATATATATATATATATATATATATATATATATATATATATATATATATATATATATATATATATATATATATATATATATGCCAACATTAGCTACGAGGGCTTGATGGTGTATATATGAATGGGACAGCTCTAACCTGCCCTATACACTCCCATTGTAAACTCTGAAATGGTTCCCACATTTTCCTAAACTTGAACAATAATTACATGAAAACTGTGCTAGCTATCAAAAAATGCCCAATTGGGCAAATAAACTCCAGACTTTTGTCAACGTTTTAAACTTTAAATCATTTCTCTACGATAAATTATGGCGTGTCACTGTGGGCACAAAGATGTATGTTTTTTTGCACTTTTCGGGAAAATGGCCGGTCGAATCTCTTAAAAAAGTCATTCCAGGTGATTTCCGATCAGGCCGCACGTTTTGATGTATTTTTTACACATGTGCGGGCAACGCTGCAGGAGGAGATACGGTCCAAAGTTTGGCAGAATACGAAGAAAAACTAGAAATTGCATTTCCTGCTGAAAATGCGTTGGAATGCAAAAAGCTGAAGCTTAAAGCTTAAATATTTGAAAATATAGCTGAATATAGCTGAAAATAGCTAAATATAGCTGAACATAGCTGAATACAGCTGAATTTAGCTGAAAATAGCTGAATATATCTTAAAATAGCTGAAAAGATAAACTACCTGCTGAAAAGTGTTGAAGCCCAAAAGCGTTGAACTGAACTGCTGAACATCCTTAATGTTTAAATGGAAAAGTTGGAAGCAAAACTGCAACATCTAAATAATCCAAGAGATGAATTAAAAGTAGTAGTTGTAGTTGCAGTAGTAGAAATAACAGTAGCATGAGTGAAATTAGTAGTTGTAGTCGCAGAAGTAGTAGTTATAGTAGTAGTAGTAGTAGTAGTAGTAGTAGTAGTAGTAGTATAAATAACAGTAGTATGAGTAGAAGTAGTAGTTGTAGTAGTATTTGAAATTACAGTAGTAGTAGTAGTAGTAGTAGTAGTAGTTGAAATAACGGTAGTATGAGTAGAAGTAGTAGTAGTTGAAGTAACAGTAGTAGTAGTTCTACTAGTAGGAGTAGAAGTAGTAGTTGAAATAACAGTAGTATGAGTAGAAGTAGTAGTAGTTGAAGTAACAGTAGTAGTAGAAGTAGTAGTAGAAGTAGTAGTAGTTGAAGTAACAGTAGTAGTAGTATTAGAAGTAGTAGTTGAAATAACGATAGTATGAGTAGAAGTAGTAGTAGTTGAAGTAACAGTAGTAGTTGAAATAACAGTAGTATGAGTAGAAGTAGTAGTAGTTGAAGTAACAGTAGTCGAAGTAGTAGTTGAAATAACAGTAGTATGAGTAGAAGTAGTAGTAGTTGAAGTAACAGTAGTAATAGTAGTAGTAGAAGTAGTAGTAGTTGAAGTAACAGTAGTAGTAGTAGTAGTAGTAGTAGTAGTAGTAGTAGTATTAGAAGTAGTAGTTGAAATAACGGTTGTATGAGTAGAAGTAGTAGTAGTTGAAGTAACAGTAGTATGAGTAGAAGTAGTAGTAGTTGAAGTAACAGTAGTAGTAGTAGAAGTAGTAGTTGAAATAACAGTAGTATGAGTAGAAGTAGTAGTAGTTGAAGTAACAGTAGTAGTAGTAGAAGTAGTTGAAATAACAGTAGTATGAGTAGAAGTAGTAGTAGTTGAAGTAACAGTAGTAGTAGTAGGAGTAGAAGTAGTAGTTGAAATAACAGTAGTATGAGTAGAAGTAGTAGTAGTTGAAGTAACAGTAGTAGTAGTAGTAGTAGTAGTAGTAGTAGTAGTAGTAGTAGTAGTAGTAGTTGAAATAACGGTAGTATGAGTAGAAGTAGTAGTAGTTGAAGTAACAGTAGTAGTAGTAGTTGAAATAACAGTAGTATGAGTAGAAGTAGTAGTAGTAGAAGTAGTAGTTGAAATAACAGTAGTATGAGTAGAAGTAGTAGTAGTAGTATTCATAGTAATAGCAGTAGCAGTAGTAGTAGTCATATTAATAGCTGTAGTAGTAATTAGTTGTAGTAGTATTAGTAGCAGGAGTAGCAGTAGTAGTAATAGTCCAAATATTAGCAGCAGTAGTCAAAGTATTAGTCTGCGCATTAAGTATTTAATACAAAAATCCTCATTTGAGCTTTATGTTATGATACAGTTAATTCATGGGGCTTTCATTTTGAAAGGGAAGACAGACAGACAGACAGACAGACAGACAGACAGACAGGAGGCTTTACAATGCCTTTGACTGAATATCTGCATGAATATCTCCAAGTCACACACTCCAATGTGTGTGCAGATTGTGTACAAAACCATCTGTTAAACCCTATATTTCGAGGCAAAAACATGCTCAAATCACCATTATAGTACATTCAACATTCAATTTCACAAGAAATTTTTAAAGTGTGGCTACTACTGCCGTAAGACGTCGCAATTACCGGTAGTGAGATGTGTTATTAAGGTACATATATATATATATATATATATATATATATATATATATATATATATATATATATATATGTATATATATATATATATATATATATATATATATATATATATATATATATATACATATATATATATATATATATATATATATATATATATATATATGCCAACATTAGCTATGAGGGCTTGATGGTGTAAATATGAATAGGACAGCACTTTGCTGCAACATATCACGTGATTACATATGAATACCAGCCCCTATTGTCCTTGATCTCTAAAGAATCAATAACTCCTTGACTTAAAAAAAATATATATATATTATTAATTTTTTGCATAAATATGATCAAAAGTCAAGAGTCTGAGTGTACGCGACAGTATTACCACGTGCACACGCGCGGCCGTTCGCGCGTGCACGTATGTGTGGATTGGATATATATATATGCCAACATTAGCTGTGAGGGCTTGATGGTGTAAATATGAATGGGACAGCACTTTGATGCAACATATCACGTGATTACACGTGTTCCTGAAAGCGACATGAAGTCCGGCCAACTGCTCCATCAACCTCCATGTTAAATCAGACCACAATTTTCTCTCATGACGGAAACGTGAGCACTTTACAAATTGAATTTACGCTCTCATTTATAAATCTCTCAATATATCTATATATATATCTATATATAGATATATATACATATATCTATATATATATATCCAATCCACACATACGTGCACGCGCGAACGGCCGCGCGTGTGCACGTGGTAATACTGTAATATACTGTAATAATAATGTACCTCAATAACACATCTCACTACCGGTAATGTATATATATATTGCGACGTCTTACGGCAGTAGTAGCCACACTTTCAAAATTTCTTGTGAAATTTTCTAGTTTCTGTTCATACAGTTGCGATCCTTCCTTTGTCTGTGCTGCAGCAATTGGAAGAGATCATTTTTAATGTCAACACACACAAAGCAGATGAATGATTTCCCCCCGTATTTCCCTCAGACAGACAACCTCTCGTGGTCTTTTTTAATTTAGTTTAGTTTTTAGTTGCTGCGACACTGGAGACTGGACTGACCGGACTCTCTGAACGTGTGGGATTTCCCGATTCCTACAAGCACTCACTTCAACGGGGAAATATGGATTTATTCCAGAAAAAAAAGGAGGGAGAAGCTACAGGATTATTTGACAAGCTACGACTCCCTTTTTATGTCCACCTCTCAATGAGAGACTTGGGCCTGCCTCTCAGACACAATCAGATCCAGTCTGGGTGGAATGGGGGAAAGGCTCACTCAGAGTCGCCTCCAGTGTTACCCCGAGTCTGTCTCGGGCTTCGGCCTTAGTTGTGACCACACTGGAGAATCCCAATTTACACAGGTGTGTGGTCGTGAATGAGAGAAGGAGTTTCACCGCCCTCAGCGCTAGACACGGGTACTCCTTTGAGACCGCAATCCAGAAGGAGCTCAGGTCCAGTGTGCCCCACTGCAACTCTGCAGTTGCAACTATCCAGAAGCTAGGATTCCAGATGTGAGGACAAAGCAACAACATTTCCAGTGGGATCCACAGAAAATGGGTCCAAAATCCACGTGTCCGTCTCTGGGATCGTCGGGAAAGTATTAATCAAATTTTCTGCCAGTTGTGAGAGGTGCTGAGAGACTGATTCACCGATCTTGACCTGAGGAGTTTTCCAAAATGTCAGACAAAAGTGGAAACATGTCCATCCTCTTTTCCCGGGTCCTCTTAGTCCACAAAGCAAGTTTCCTCTTGAAAGCTAGAACTTTCTCTGCAACAACAAATATGTTGCTATTTCTCCTTTGAAGTGAGATGTTCAGCTGGTTCAGCAGTGAGAAGATGTCACAAAGGTAGGCAAGTTGAGCTGTGAACATTGTGTCGACATAGTAATGTGCCAGAGGAGATTACATCTCAGTGAGAAAAGAGGAGACCTCGCTTCTCAGTTCAAACAAACGCGTGAGGACCAGTCCTCTTGAGGGCCACCTCACCTCACTGTGACAGAGCAGCTGGACATGATCTGCTTCCATGTCCTCACACAGCTGAGCAAAACATCTGGAACTCACAGCTCTACGTTTAATGAAGTTGATGGTTTCCACACTTACATCCATCACCTCATGGAACTCTGGTGACATGTTTGTTGCTGCAAGGCTTTCACGGTGGAGAAAACAGTGGGTCCATGTAGCTTCTGGTGCACGATCCAGTATCTGTCTGGCAACGCCATCATGGCTGCCAGTCAGTGATGCTGCACCATCACTGCTACCCCGACACAGTTCTGCCAGTCCAGGCCGTGCTCAGTGAAGAAGTGATCCATGCAGCGGAAACATTCCTGAGCCGTAGCCCGTGTTGGTAGCTCTCCACAAAACAGTAGGTTCTCGTGCAAACTACCGTGCCAACGATAGCGAAAAAAAAACAGCAGCAGCGCAGCATTCGTGACATCAGTGGACTCGTCCAGTTGCAAAGAGAAAATGGGCTACTTTTGATTCTTTCCAGAAGCTGGTGCTGTATGTCTGAGGCCATGTCCGCGATACAGTGACACTCATTGTGGTTTGAGAGCGGGATGGTCAGCAGCTTCTCGGCAGCGGCCTCTCCGATCATCTCACGGCACATCTCCACCACGGCAGGCAGAACCAACTCCTGCGCGATGGAGAATGGTTCCTTACTTTGTGCCACACATCTGGCTACGAGGTAGCTGGCTTTTAAAGCACGCGTGGAGTCGTCAGTTAGTGACGTGGCAGACATGTCCTGCATCTTTGGCATATTTTCCTTTCTCTTGAAAAACTCCACCGGCTTTCCCACGAGCGTTGGATGTTTGGTCTCCAGATGCTGCTTTAGCTTCGAAGGCTCCAGTGCTGCGTTAGCCCACACTCCACACGCTGGGCTCTCAGATTTTCCAAGAAGCACCAGAGAGTTTTGCTTCTATTCTCTTTGTCACCTTCTCGTCATGAGTTCCCAAATCTTGTCGTCTCTCCAGTTAGACCTTTTCGTTGGTGTCTTCATTCACATAAACGCTTCGTCACTCTCGGATGTTTGCACTCTTCCGGCTTTGCGCAAATCGCATCATAGAATGTCAACACACCCTCTTACTTGCCATGATATTACACAGACTTTGTGCTGACAGGGTTAAATCTGTTTAATGTCCGGTCTAAATTGATTTGGACATTGGTGTTCTCACATACAGCTCCTCAGGCTAAAGTCTAGATAAGTTCAGGGTCGCAGTGCATGTGCCAAAGAGGCTATCGTCTCTAGTTCCCCTGTAAATAGCACCAAATTGATCTCTTTCCACAAAACTTAATGGAAAGTGATCAGTCAATAATGAACCTGTAAAATAAGTATTTTCCCACATGAATTCAAATCTAGTGACAAACTAACCAGTAATTTTTTATTGATGTATTGTATTCATGAAAATAATAATCAGTTATCAGTTAGAATGCAAACTCCACCAATATGCAGAAATCCCCAAATCCCCCCACCCCACACCGAAAAATATAAAAATACATAACCACAGTGCCATTAAAACAAAATTTAAATAGAAGACCACATGATTATATTTTGATGAATTCTTACATGAAAAGTACTCCATCGATCTCCATACTATGCAAGCAGAAATCCTCATTGAATGTGCCAGTACCTAACATACAAAAAGACAGTGGAAATAAAGCATGTGCTGTGTGCAGTGAACCGACATAAACAATTACATTCAGTTACAAATAATAACAATAAACACCACGCTGGCAAAGCTCAGTACATATGCACGTCCTGGGAATCCACGTTAAGGAAAGCGACAACAGTGTTTTGCGGGTCACCTACATCTCCTGAGTACTGCGGGAGACAAAAGAAAAATTATTATGATAACAATCTCTAAAGCATATGCTTGAGTGAAATGGAATAATGACAGATTTTATTTTTATCAACGGGGGCTTACATTGTGCCTTTCTTTTATCCTATTTACTTGTCTCAGCACAGGATCCTGCCCTAGAAATGCATAGTGATGATATATAAGCCACAAATGATAATGCAAATAAGTCACTCACATGTATTTAATGCACGGGCAACATTTCATGGACCTATAGTTGAGGTTAGTGGTATGATTCTGCCCTGATTTCATATTCAGAAGGAAAGAGAAGTTGCCTTACTGTGTTGTTTCCACCACTTCCTCGCCAATATGGCCAAGCCAACGAAGGACATGATGGAGGCACACACCAGCAATGACTCCAAGATGTGGCTAAAACACAGACACAAGCACTCAGTGGTCTGAACACAGGGTCCGGCTTCAAGAGCAGCTCAGGGCCCCGTGCTGCATCTGATTTTACAGAGTGACATGGCAGCCAAAAGAATGACAGAGCTTCAGTCCTCTTGCCTGTGAATGTTCCGGGACTCCTTAGTGATGGGCTTGGCCGGAGGCAGGTGCGCAACAGACTGACTCGGTGTCGGTGGGGATGTCACAGTCCCTGCAGCTAAGGATAAACACAGTATTGCTTTAAAAAAAGAAATAAGCAATGCACTTTTATAAGTAAAATACTGTTTGCAGCAGCACCCTGCAGAGTTCATGACATCAATATTCCTTGATAAGCAACTTCTGATGATCAATACCTTTGTACAGCTGCAGACCTATATGAACACCCCACCATCTGTCACAAACACATATTGATCTTCAGAGCTGCTCTTGGCTGCTTCTCATTCAGCTACTGCAGAGTGATGAGCGTGGGGAAGAAGCCAAGTGGCATCAGAATGTTCCCCCTTTTTCATACAATGCCCGGTTTAAATAGCTTTTAATGGCGTTAAGAGAGTTTCCATTTGTGAGTCAGATCACCATCTAATCATCTCCCCATAATACACTGATTTGTCAGTTTTTTTTAACCTGCCAAGCTAAGCTCAACAGGTTTAATAGCTTGTGAGAATTGGGCCGGCTTTGCGAGGCTCATGGTTTAAGATGATGAAAAAAGTATTTTTTTCAAGTTGCAATAATGAGTCAAATTATTATGCTTACTGTGAAAGTGATATGGTGAGATGGTCACATGACTTCACTCAGCTAAAGGTGCACGAGCGTGTTGACGTCATTTAGCCGCTTGTTAGCAACTACCTTTTTTAAGGCATGTAAAAGAGTGGTGTATCTGCTGGAACGAATCGTTAGACTGTCTAAAGCTTGTGTTAAACCTTATTACAGACATCTGACCACAAAAATAACATTACAAAAAAACAATAACTTCCAAATAAAGCAGAGTTGCAAAAATGCTAACTCTTCTCTGGGGTTGAGGACTCATTCTGGCAGCCCTCTATTGAACCTTTTAGTTTCTTTAAGCTCGTTGTTTTGATTTCCCCACCCGCAAATTAAATTCTCATGATTCACTCTCATGGCTCTCATGAACCTCTTTTCTAACCACAGCTGTTTTTAGTCCGCTATAGGGAGCATAGTGCTGTGGCTACTGAGCGGGATATTATTCTCAGGAGTTAGTGGAAACCACAACAAAGTTAAAAGGAGAGGGACTGTTGGACTTCAATAGGCCCCTTGGCATTTTTTGGGGGGGCATTAGGAGTAAATGTAAATGTTGTGTCTGCTTGGTCTGCCAACCTAAGTGCCAAAAAAATAATCGATTTATACTTTGTTAAGTAAAACTCACAACAAGCCTACAATGAATCAATTAGAAGTGTCTCACTAACTTGTCTACATTTCCCATTGAATTTATGATATTAAAGGATGATTTGTTATCTTTTTTCTTTGTCAACCTACTAGTCGTGGGTCTTGGTGTGACCAGCACATGCACCAGCATCTGCTGCGCTCCCACAGAGCACCAGTACCAGCCGCTATCTCTCATCCGCAGCTTCTTTAAGGTTATAGTGAAAGTCCTAGTTCTGTCATCGCTGATGGCCACTGAAGTGTCTTCGTAGCTCCCCTCAGAACCAGTCAGCAGACAGGAGCTCCAGTCTCCACTCCGACACCACTTCTTCTCGCTGTCTCTGTTTGCAGGCAGTCACAGGGGAGTCAGTGAAGGCTCACTGTCCATCATAGTTTGGCTTGAATTGAAGATGTTTTCTTTCAACAAACAGCCATGTTTTTTCAGGTTTACATTTTTGCTTTAGAAATGTGTTTTTGAAAAGTGTGGATTGTTCATTGTCTGATGGTAAAAAAAATCTACTAAAAAGACAACAGCAACTGACAATCGTAATATGTTGAATTTGGCAATACAATACCTGTATCTCTCACTGTAGTGGCATTCCACTATGACGCTACTCCCTTCTTCCCCACTCAGTCGGCTGTTCACTACTGACATACCTGCAGGAAAGGAATGCAAGCTTAAAGGGCCAGTGTGTAGCATTGTGGGTGATCTATTAGCAGAAATGGAGTATGATAAACTGTTTTTAACTTTTGTGTACAATCATCTGAAACTAAGACTCCTTGTGTGTCCCTCATATTTACATATGGGAAAAAGTCCTTTTCACAGAGTCCATCATGTTTCTACAGTAGCCCAGAATGGACCAACCAAACACTGGGGCTGCACTCGAATAGTCAAATAATTACCTCCTAACGTCGAACCCGAACCACTTTTCCTTGACCTCTATGGAAAACGGGGTCAAGGAAAGATGGAAAGGAGAATTCATGAGGAGTTAGGAAAAGACAACCGCGGTGTTTAGTAAATCCGACTCCACTTTCACTAACTACGTAGTTATGACGCGACGGCAAGCGCATGTTAGTGATGTCGGTCTGCAGCGGTGAAACTACAATGTTCTGAAGATGGACTACAAAAAAGTGCATCTTAGATACTTGATCCGTGTTCTTACAGTGATGTGTCATGCAGACGATTTAAACAACCCGGTTCAAAGTATTACTTTATTAACAAGGTTGGAAAGAAGGAATATGAAATTGAACCCAAGGGATTTTTCACAGACAGTACAAAGCTACTAACTAAACTGTCTCTTTGTTCAGTTTCAAACATGCTGAATTCATTACGGTATTCCACTAACAATGTGTGTCATATGTGTGTCTCATATCCCTTTATGTTGTTATGGTTTATATACAGTTTATAATCTGATCATAAGAACATGCAGTCAGACAACAGTTTATGAAACATCACACAACTCAGTTTGACTTAAGTCTTGACTTGATAGTGTTTTATTGTAATGTGACAAAATAGTTGATTCAATAGGTGATAATCAGAAAATGACTCAGACTGAAGAGCTCGTCCAGTTTAACTCTTTCATCAAAGCTTTTGTAGCTGAAGTCAAATAAAAGAATGAGGGCTGAGGCTGCAGTACAACACCAGAGAGAATATTAAATACAGCAGTTTCCAGCAACATCAACGTAACGTTCGTAGTTTGCCAGCAGGTTTAACAGATTATTGAAAGTATTTCCAAATTAAAGCAACGGTTATTTACATGATCTGCGTTTGTCGGTCATGATGGTTTTGTTTTTGTGAACTTTAAATGTTGCCGCCGCAAAGAATTGTGGTCGGCAGTATCTTCTTTCCTTTCACAGAGACAGGTACAGTGGTTCCTATGCTAAAGGAGCCAAGTAAGGAAGCATTGAAGCTCCTTTCCTTTGCATTTAGAGAATTCGACCAGCACGTATCATGGCGGCCACTTAGATACTTCCGGGTCATTTCACTCAGGCTCTGGCCAGAACCTTTATTACCACGCAAACCGCAGTCTTGGAAACATAGGGACTATTCAGTTGGTTGCAATCTACGACACACCACTTGAGGCCACTAAATCTCTTTCAATATTTGTTATTTGTAATCGAAGCATTCAAAATGCATTAAAATGACCTTTTCAACGGCGATCAACAAAACGCACGTAAGTTCAAAATCACTCCATTACTCACCATGAACAACCTTGATGTACGTGTAAGCGACAACGTCGGCGGTCCACGCGCCGCCCACCTCCACGCCGCACATGTACCAGCCGGAGTCCCCCTCTTTCAGGTCGCCCATGGTCACAGTGAACACCTGCTGGACAGGGTCGTCGAAGATGCTCACCTTCTCGGTGGCTGAATTGTCCGGATCGGTTCGAGCCAAGCTAGTGCAGAACTCCCTCATCTTCCCCCGGCACCAGTACTTCACATAGCCGGCATACTGGAGGTCATAATGACACGGGACTGTGAGGGATTGACCCTCCATGACTGAGAGCTCTCCCTCGGTGGTTACCCTGCAGAAGAAGGCTGGCGGAGAGTGGACATGATTGAGTGCTGAGTTACAACTTGAGCTCAGATTCTCAGCCACGGCGCAGTCAAAACAAGACTCACAGTGGACATTTGTTATCCGTGGTTTAGGGGCGGAGAAAGAGGCCTTGAGCAATACTTCTACCACATTTATGGTTTCCGTTTCCTTTGTGACAAAACACTATTCCCTATTTAACTTCCCTGTATTTCAAAATTGGATTATCCCTCTAAAGTAGAGGTTTTGGGCGGACAAATATAACAGGCTTTTGGAGACTTGGCAAAATAAACATCAAACATAATGTCGCCATGGGCAAGCGGCACGGAGGCTTGGAAGATTAAAAAAAAAGAAGAAGAAAAAAAAGGACAACAACACAAAATCCTTCACTGGCTCAAGCAGAAATATAGCATTAAAAAATATGCAATCTTGCGAGTCATTCCTCAACGACGATTAATACGGAGAAGTGATAAAATAGTAAAGAAATCTGAAGCATGATAGACATTAATCATCCTAAGAACTCTCCTTTTTCCTCAATTATCTGCATAGAAAAGACTACAACAGACTACAACTCTAATAATCATATATGCTTGCGGTTATTACCTGGGATCCATGGTAACAGACTGAGGGCGAGTAGAAAGGTTTGCAGCATGTTTCACCGTGAGTTTGAAGAACTCTCTTCCTTGTCTCAACACAGACTCCAGGTTCTGCAGTGCCAATAACCCCTTGGTCATGTGACCACAAGTTGGCTCCAGATGTTCCAAATATTAACCATGTAGGTGCCAAGAGTCTGATGTCTTTTTATGACCTAAAACGTTTTTGGGTATTTTCTATTAAGTGAACCATTTGCTGACATCTTTTGTATTTCTTTGATACTGGACTCCCAAATCGCACATCTACAAGAAAGCATACTTATTAGCTTTTGTGTTTGGTATCAATTGTATCAAAACTCTGAGCAACAAATGCTTATTTTGGATTGTGGAATTTATTTGCATTTTTTTTTAACTACAGTTTGGGGTCTTTTTTAATTGAAATATATCATTCATGTCATTCATTTTATAAATCCTGCATTTCCCAGTTATCCATAATTTGTTATTCTTTATATAACTTCCCAAGCAACCAAATGCCAAGTGCCTTCCCACCATGCATGCAGAGGATTCATTTGGCAGGCTATAATGAAATAATTTGATTTTGATGCCTGCAAACTTTGGATTTGGTCCAGTCTTCATTTGTTGGATTAAGCTCCTACACACAGCCACCCCCCATTCTCCCAGGCCCCCGTCGTCGTCAGCCACTGAATTAACAAACAATTATTCCAAGGCTCCCAATTTGCTCCCAATTTGCTCTGTGAAGGGTGTCGTGGATGTCCCTAAAGACTTTTTTTTTGGCCTTTTATGGTCATCCGTTTCCTGGGAGAACAGAACTGAAACTGAACACTTTCCTGCAACAGTCGTCTTGGCAAACTTGAGAATCGAAACTTTCCCCAAAACAAATCAGTCATAGCGTTTTAAGCTCACTGCCATATCACAGTATCGGCGGTGTGAAGGGCTGGTTCACAGATCTGTTGCTCTCTGTCACGAGAGATTGATTTTGGTGAATTAAAAACAAAACAGGATGTGCTCGATGGTCCCAACTTTCCTCCATGTTTCAGAATAGTTAATAAGATGTAAGAGGAACCAGTTTGGTCAAAAAGGCAATATTACAGTCAAAGTCTGCGGTATAAATTACCCCTTAAAATATCGTCAACTTTCAGCAAGACCCTCAAATTGTACACAAAGTACAGTAAGCAGTGGTGGAAAGTACATTTACTCAAGTGGCACTTTTATTTTGTTGTGCTTTATACTTCCACTCGACATTGTGCGGGTTTTCAACAAACCTACAATGACCGTATCACATGAGATGCATTTTACATACTAAACAGTATAGATTCTGCTCTAGCTCGAGCAATCAAGACACTAAAATGTGGCTTACGTGTAAATGCACCAGTAATATTGTACAATATATATATATATATATATATATATATAATAATAAATAATAATGTACCTCAATAACACATCTCACTACCGGTAATGTATATATATTGCGACGTCTTACGGCAGTAGTAGCCACACTTTCAAAATTTCTTGTGAAATTTTCTGGTTTCTGTTCATACAGTTGCAATCCTTCCTTTGTCTGTGCTGCAGCAATTGGAAGAGATCATTTTTAATGTCAACACACACAAAGCAGATGAATCTATGACATGGGCCACACTTTGCCCGAGTAGTGGTACTTTTAATCTGAAAGTAAATGTTGCTAATAATACTAATGAGTGTACATTATATATGATTTTTGCTTGTAATGGAGTATATTGGGAGTGGTTTTGCTACTTTTACTTGAGTAAATGATCAGAATACATCTTCCACCACAGACACCAAGTAGCCTCCAGTTAAGAGTTTAATGAGGGGCTTATAGGTTAAAAGATGGGAAAACCAGACCTATTTGTTAGAATGCTCACTCAAGTAGAAATGTGGTATCCTCAACTCCTCTTTTAAATTCTTTCAAGTGAGATATGTCAACAATAAAAAGATCACCTCTCGCAACTTAATGCCAACACATTTTTTCAAAAAGGGCCGACGCTAATGTTATGCATTTAATATTTAGACGTGGGTACCTCTCTTGCCTGCTATCAAAGCGGCATAGGAAGAGATGTAGAGGACCTGAAGAAACACAGGACGCCGACTTGATTCAGTCCGTTTTGTCATTTCTGTATGCGAGGCAGTTCGCATCCAATTCAAACCCGCCCACCCCTCACCCAACGAGCAAACTAGCTCTAATGAACCCCTCGGGTCAGCGCGGTCTTTGACAAATGTTAAGTGGCTGTGCAGAGCCACAATCAACTGAGCTGGAATGCATTTCCATCAGGTGTTCCAGAGCGGGCAATCGAAGCAAACCCTCTCATTGCTGAAGGGGTGCAATGTTCTCGCCCTCTCCTCTCTCTTAGCATGATGGGCAGAAAGCCTCGGCTGCACTCACTCGCTCTCATTGGCTCAGGAATATAATGGATTCCCAGTTCTTCAACTTGAAGGAAAAGAAAAAAAAATAGCAATCCGTGTGGCAATTTTCGCTATTTTTCCCACCCCGTGAACCGTTTTAACATTTATCTTTCCTGTAGCTAACTCCAAATGTAGCATATCGACCCCCGCCCCCTGCAAATCCTGGTGTAAAGTCATATTTTTAAGGCTGTAATATGACTATATAGCCATCGCCATCATAAATAGGGGTTAAGGGGTTCCACTGTCTGATGTTTCATGGGATCAATTACAATTAATAGAAATGAAAATTTCAATGGTCAAATGGGACTGTATGGCGTTATCACTCGTTAACATTTTGTTCCGCCTGTAATGTACAAATGTATGTTTTTACTGAAAAACATCGGTCCTCACTCAGTCTGTTGTTGAAAATACTGTCAAGAACTGCTTCTGTATACTCAAAGTCACCATTTAAGTTGTTTTTATTTATTCTTCTCAGTGCAAAAGGGAATGCTTTACAAATTTGTATGTAAAAAAGAAAAAAGAAAAAAAAGAGAAGAATGCAAGAAATCAATCCATATCTGCATGAAAATTGTACTGCATGTTTGTGTGGCAAGTGCAACTAATTCAGTGTTGATTGGTGGGATGCGACTCAGTTGTCCCCGGAAGGGGAGTTTTCTCTTGGCGTGATCTATGAAAAAAGAAAAAGAGGTGGTTGAGTTAGTGACATTGAGGTCATCAGAGCAGTTATTTAAACGCAGATGAGAAACGAGAGAATGCAGTATGCACATACCAAGCCTAAAAATTCAATAACACTGTTTTCTAGCAAAGCATGTGGATCCCTTAGAGAAGTCAGACTTGTTCTACAAGCACAAACCAACACAGTACAGTCATCATCCTTGGACTGGGTACATTCTCTCATGTATTGCCTATTGAGAGAGACTACCTTAAACACTCACGCATCTCTCACACACACTCCAGAGATGATTAATGTTGTCTTATTCAAAAGAATACCAGCAGTACACATGAAAATAACCCATTCTTCAAACCATTTGGTGGCATTCATGACCTTGACCAGTCTGGTTCAAACTATTTAAAAAATCTGATTATACCATGTCAGAACTAAAGGACGTTCAGGCCTAATTGGTTTGTGGGCTCTATCAAGTGCTAGCTGCAACTTCATATTTGAGAAATCACTTCAAACCAGAAAATAGAATAAACCAACAGCTGCAGAAATGTCATACTTTGAGCAGCATACAGCTGGAAGGAAAGTTTACTGCAGAATATAATCTGATGATTGGATGTGTTGAAATGGGGGTTTGGACTATAATGTGACAGCAGGAATTCGAGCAAAAGCGTCAACTTTTTTTAAAACTCGTAAACCGAGACGTGTGAGATATCCACCTGAGGGAGAGAACACCGCGAGTCAGACGCACGTCCGTTTCAACCAATGAAGTTCATCACAACCAGATGGAGGACAGTGTGAGCGAATAGGAAGTCAGCAAAGGCTCTCTCCGGGGAGATGGACAGAAAGTCTCCTTTGTTCTGTGGGTTGATCTGGATACGAAGACACACTAAGGAAAAAAAACAAAAAGGGGGAGTGGATTTACTATTATAACACCATAGTTTTATTAATAACACATATTGTACCGAAAATGTTGGCGAGAGATGCTTTACTGCTCGTTTCCGTCACTGAACATCTTTGGGATTTACTCGCACATTTTCCCCATCATCTGACATTTTCATAGTCAAACAATTAAATATAGTAATCACACAGTTCAACGCAGTTTACATTATGCTCATCACATGAACCCAATTACAAAAATCTCACCTCTTTTATTATTCATATAGAAGTTCCCAAGTCGTCTAGTTATGTCAATACGAGCTCTGAGTTAACAGAGGTTCCCACTTTCCTCCACCATGGGGAAAACCATTAATTATGTGATTACGTACTAAGGTCAGGTTTCTGAGGTGCACTTGGCGGACCCGGATGCACTCTAATGCAACACTGAGCTAAAGCTCAGCTCTATGCTAGTTTTGGAGCCTGTAGTCTGTGAAAGTGTTACATTTGATTGCATCATAAATAATGCATTGCTAATGATTTAGTCTGATCACACACAAACAAAAAACAGTGTGTGGGGAAAAACGTAATTTTAACGTCAATAAAACCACAAATTAATCTACCAAATTGAACACCTTCCTACAAACGCAGAGAGATCACTTTAAGCTGCAGTTCCGTGTACTTGTCTATTCTAATAGAGCAGGAGAAAATCGCCATACTGGATGTTGTGTGTATTTATCTTCCTCCTACATAGTTAGCCACAGCTCGAGCCTAGCATGGCTAGCTGACGTGTGTGCACACACGTTCACGAGCAGGCCTGAAGTCCAGAGACGGAAACCCCGATGAAACCGACGCGTGGTAGGCGAGATAAAATAACAGTTAATCGAGCAAGTATTTACCTCCGAGGATGAAAGCGCCCACACACGAGATGAAGCCCGACAGAAAGCTGTTGAAGGGGAAGGTGCCGACGAGCAGGCAGTAGAGGAACTGCAGCGCTCCTGTCAACAAGATGTAAAACAAATACGAATCCACCACCTTCAGCTTGTTGGGCGTCGTGGTGGTGTACTCTTCTAGAAACCGACCAACAACCGAGAGGACCGAGTTCGACATGGTTTGTTTTTTGACGACAAATTTGTACAAACGGGGGTCAATGAGCTTCTGCACAGGTTATCTTCCTTAGTCGAAAAAGTGACGTGTCCTCGTAAACCGGAAGCGGCTTTGGGTGTTACAAAGAATACATTCCGAGCATTGCTCGCGAGCGCGGGGTTCCGAGTCGCTCCGAGAGAAGAGACTTGGCGCCGCCCACCGTTACATCACAGAGAAGTTGAGAAGGAGACAGACTGCTCACTCTGCCAGTATTTCGAGATACGGCTGATGGCACCAATTTTCTTGGGACACAGACGGCCCCGGTGCCAAATGCGTGAATCCCAGGATTTTAATTTCACAAATTAGTAATCTACACAAACACACACGGAAACGTTGTGTATCGTGACAGCAATGTATCATAAACATGTTTAGTTGTGACGCCCCGTCAGACTGCGTTCCGCTTTTTCTTTCGGAGCACATCTTCGCAGCAGACCATCTTCGCGCTCAGCTGACCCAAGAATGAACGAGTTTGTATAATTTCTAAGGAGAGATAAAGGTGCGTGTTGTCAACCCCATAATTTCACTCATTTGAACCTAGTCACCAGAACATGTCAACCGATGGACCCCGCGACAACAACCACAGCTCCGGGGCAGAACGAGTGTGAAACAGAGTAAGTCACGTTCAACTTCGGTAGATAAACAGCCGGAGACAACCTTGTGTCTGATTACGTCACGAGCTAGCTAAACTTTAGAAAACCCGACTGTTTAATGTGTCGCTTCTCCCCTTCAAGGCGCGTGCGTAAGGGACTGTGTTGTACAATACTCCATAAAGTGCTGCGTCATTGTAACATCAGCAAACACATAATACACGCGTCGTTGTACTGTCTATGTTTCTATCTATATAGCTGTACCACTTCACTTGGAACATGTTATAAATGTAGCCCCTTACTTATGTTCCTCTAATATAACACAGCTGCTGTTGGTGAACTTTGTGACCGGAATGGTTGGAAACAATTAGTGAAATCAGTGTAAATTGGTCGCGAAGTTGCTTATAACTTGTGAACTTAACCCTCCGAGGTCATTTTCTCGATTTTACATTTCTTAAATTCACCTTTTTTAAGGACTCTGTTTCGGTGGGAGATGAGGGTTGTTATTAGTAAGGCAGTGGTAGTCTTGATCTGTCACTCCTGTTTAGCTAGTCTTTTTTTTTTTTAAGTTTGTGTATTCACTGGAGAGAAGAGCAGCTGTGAGTGACCCACCATAGTGAGCCAGTTACATGACTTGGCACTTTGTTTTTTCTCAATTGCATGGCGATTACATAACAGGTAGAAGCCCTTGTGGTATACAGGTTGATGGTGGATATGAAAGACTGGTCTTTTGCCATCTCCAACCAGAGAGGGTGGGGTGTGACCTCTGACCTCTTGGTAATTATGATACATCTTTGCCTTGTTGTCAGACTTCCAAAACCATCCTTGCGAGGAGAAAAAGCTCTGACCAGACGGCTGAATTATTCTAAGTGTCTATTCTAAGTTCTAAATTAATACAATTAATTCCCCACAGCACCGGGTTTTCAGACATTGTTTTAGTTGTGTATAGGGATATACACGGTCAACCACTGCCTCCTTATTTATAATTTTCTTGCCTCCCTCTTGTCAGGTCAAGTTCAATCTGGAACTGGTGGCCCTCCTGGCGTCCGACCTCCATGTCCCTTTTGAAGACGACTGAGTCCAAGATTCTTGCTTGTAAGACTGTTTTGACGTATGCCGGCAGATCATTTAACCACCAGGAAGTGATTATGAATGTTGCTAATCACTTGGAATGCTATATAAAGGCTGCTAACTCTTTATAAAAAAAAAGTATTGTGTAATACAACACCATTATGTCACCAGCTATACAACAAACCTAACTGAGGGTATGCTGATACTTTAGTCCATGTCTGGTCACCACAGGTATTCAAAACGACCTATGGGCTCGGTTTGTCACCCTGCCAAACCAGGATCGCATATGGACTCTGACGCTCACCAAGAAGGCGGCGCGCAAGCCTGCAGAACAAGGTACCACCCTCCTCTCGGCCTTTGTTTGCTTAGCATGAGGCAACCGCTGTAATTCTACAGTGCTAATGTGTGCATGATACGACCCATTGCATAACTCCTACTTCCTTCTAGCCCCGAAGACTCCCCTGGTGATGGTCCACGGCTTTGGAGGCGGGGTAGGCCTGTGGATCCGGAACATGGACGCGCTGAGTCGGTCACGGTCGCTCTACGCCTTTGACCTCCTGGGCTTCGGCAGGAGCTCCAGGCCGCCCTTCCCCTCGGATGCCGCCAAGGCGGAGGAGCAGTTTGTCGAGTCCATTGAGCAGTGGAGACAGTCCGTGGGTCTGGAGAACATGGTTCTGCTGGGACACAGTCTCGGGGGGTACCTGGCTACCTCCTACGCCATCCAGTACCCCTCTAGGTAATGATGCCTAATGTGGTGCGGTCTAAAACATCAGGTAATGAGGCGCAGCTGCAGAACAGATTACTTGCAGCTGGCAGTGATTTGGTGTTTTGGCGTTTGAGAATTAAGGACTTCAGAGTAAGTCATGTTCAATGGGAAGACATTAGTGAAGCCAGAGATTGTTTTTCAACATTTAATGTCATATTTCTGGCTCGTATCCAAAATAAAGAACTGAATTTGGGTTGCTTTTTTTTTTTTACCAACTTTTAATTTCAAAACCAGATGCAGTCACGCCTAGTGATTTCCTGGTTGCCTGGCAACCTCACGGTGACAACAGATTCTACGAAGTGACTGCATCTTGTCAATAAACGGTTCGCAACGTGACCCTCCATCCTTGCTGCACACCAAGTCCTAAATTTTCAAAATCCGTCATCCAATAAAAATAGTTTAAGCATAGAAACCTTGCTAACTGAGTCTGATAGTGTTTATTTTTATTCCATTTGCTGTGAAAAAAGATGGATGAGGCTAGTTCCAAACAAATGAATGACTGACATTAGCAAGAAGCTAGCGCACAATCACTACTGTATAATTTTTGTTTTGTTCATCCTTTGTCATCCCTGTTTCCAATCTACTCTTTACATGGGCATGTTTTTTTTCTTCACTTGGGTGTGCAAAGGCTTTCATTTTCAGCACTAAAGCTAATTTATTAGTAATATTTTGAGGCTTAATCTTTATCAAATTTAATTTCCTAGTGGTGGTTTCCCAAAAGACGGCAGGGCACACTCCTGATTGACCGATGATAATAAATGCCAGTTGGCAGGAAATGACAACGTACCCTGCTCTCCTCCTGTAGAGTGTCTCATCTGATTCTGGTGGACCCATGGGGTTTCCCGGAGCGACCCCAGACAACAGCCCCGGAGGGTCAAGACCAGGGGACAGAGGTGGTGAAGCGGCCGCCCCTGCCACGCTGGGTGAAGGCCATTGCTGCAGTGGTGTCTCTCTTCAACCCGCTGGCCGTCATCAGAGCTGCGGGGCCGTGGGGTGAGATAACGTTGTTCGTCTAATGTCGTACCGCGCCACGTCACACGCTTTCCGCTCATCTTCCGGCGTGTCATTGCTTTCAGGTCCGGGCTTGGTGAATAGATTCCGTCCCGATTTCAAAAGGAAATTCGAAGATCTGTTTGAGGATGACACCATGACGCAGTACATCTACCACTGTAACGCACAAACCCCGAGGTGAGCAAAAAACACACTTCGTCACATTCTCCATTGCCCAACATGATGCCTACAAAAAAGCCGACCAACGTCCTACCGCCTTGTCCGTTTCCTCTCCTCCTCCCAGTGGCGAGGTGGGTTTCGGGGCCATGGCAGAGTCTCTGGGCTGGGCCAAGAGGCCCATGCTGGAGCGGGTTCACCAGCTGCCCCCCTCCATGCCCCTCACCATGCTGTACGGAGCTCGATCCTGGGTGGACAGCTCGTCTGGGGAGAGCGTGGTCCAGATTAGGAACCAGGCCCCGACCAGAGTCATCGTGAGTAGAAAAGGAGTGTAGAGTCATGAGGAGTTAAGAGTCCAAAACGTGCAGATCTGCTTTTGGATTGGCGTCATTCTTTTGGGTTGATATCTCAGAAACTCCTCGAGGCAAAGGACTCGAGGATGAACCCATTCTTAATTTTTGGTCACCGTGACCTCACAAAAATACTCCTTTTTGTGTTGTTCCATAACTCAAGATTTCATGTGCGAACCATTTCAGTCTCTTTAATGGGACAAAATGAAAAATGTCTTTGACAGCCATGGATGTCGACCGTGATGTTGGTTGGCGGAGGCGTACAACCGTGAGGCGGTGACTGTAGTCGTCTTTGCGCATCAGTACGTCATTGTTGCTGACTTGTTGTCTCTTCATTTTCTTATCTATTCCACTGTGCAGCTGATAGACGACGCTTCCCACCACGTGTATGCTGATCAACCAGAGGAGTTCAACAGAGTGGTGGAAAAGATCTGCAACTCTGTTAACTGACGGCCAGTGTGTGTGTTTGTACGTGCCTTTGTGTGCATAAGGACTGAAAGTATGAAGACAGTTCATGATGGGGTGTTAACCACTACAACCTGTGCATGTGGAGCACGCTGGATGGTTCGGTGTCTGTGGCGTATCGAGACATCCAGTAGTTCAACATGCATTTGGATGTTCTTTGTTTCCGAGTCCTGTTCTCACAGTAGATTGTTGTTGCCAAGTTCTGTTGTCAATTTATAAGATAACATATTGTAAGGGGAAATGGTTTTATTTATAAGATGTAATATGTTGATTAATGTGATCATACAGAATAGTAATTGTACTTATGCAAAATTATGTTGCCCATTATGTTTTTAACAGGAAGTGAAATACTCACTACTCTGGATGCACTGAGGTTATGTGTGACGGGGCAGCCACATGGCTACTGACTCAACTTTCTTTTTTGTGCCTCACGTTAAGTACTGTATCAGATATCTTGTCATTAAGCCTTGCTTTTCTCTTTATATATTCCGGACTGTATCAAACGGCTGATTGTATTTTATACCGTGAAAACAATAAACTCTTATTTGACAAACTGCTACTGTGGAAGTCCACGTGACGCACGATGTGGCCCAACCAGTAGAGGTCAGTAACGAGTGTTGTCCATTTGTTTCAATGGTGGCGCTTTTCATTTCTGCATTGGAAAATGGAAACGGCTAGTGGAAGCACAAATATTATCAGCCAAATGTTGAACAAAAGTGCCAGTTATTGCCCATATCACTATTACATTTATATAGTTAAAATGTCATCAGCAGCTATAACTATTTAAAAAGCATTTTAATGTTGCAGCTGGTCGAGGTACATTTTGTATTTTACATAATTTAAGTTTGATCTCAAGCAATATACGTTTTTATTTTGTCAGTAATACTACAAACATTACGTTTTCTTTTTATAATTTGAAACCCAAACCTACATTTAAAATGTATTTATATTGTTGAGGCCCATTACACGCGCAGTCAAACCTGGCATGCACTTGCCGAAAAGGCTCGCTAGCTGGCGCCCAATCGTGGCACGTTTCACCGATGCGGCCGCAGGGAGGGTGTCCTAGCAGCATGTTTTTTGGGTGGACGATTACAATTCCACAATTAATCAAAAGATCTTTAATAAAAGACCAAATACAAAGGTGTTCTATCCAAAAATGCTGTACTCTTCATTGGCCAGTATCCATTTGAGCGCACCAAAAAATACAGTTTTTAAATGTCCTCTTTCACGCAGTTCGACATGTTGCACTGCCGTGTTTCTACAGTAGCCCAGAATGGACAAACCAAGCACTGGCTCTATAACGAGAGCTTTTTGTATTTTTCCACATGTACCTAAAGTAAGAGATGGCGAAACTCGGTATTAAATGTGAACAAGTGCTAAATTGTTTAAGACCGCAGTATTTATAAGCCTCAATGTTGCTGGCTTTAATTATATTTGTATTTTAAGAACAACAAAAGCGCTCTGTCTGTATGCTAACTGTTTACCTTAGTTTGTTCTTGTAAACGTCTCTGCAGGCTGAGAAAAAGCAGCTCTCCTCTATCTACCGGCGGAACCTACAGAGGATTTGGATTTATTTACATTTTAGAGTTGTTTCATGTGAGATATTAATGACTTAATATAGTGACATCGCTGCTGTGAATGATTGCTGTTGCTGCACTAGAAGCAATATTTAGATGTATTTCAATTATACATATATTCTAATCCTGTTTTTTATATAGTCACGAAAAAGAACACATTATTATTATTATAGTAGATCCTCCTAACCTGAAGGCCACCGTAGTTCTCCGATACGCTTTGGAAATGTTGTTGCTTGCAATCTGCAACCTCACAACTAGATGCCACTAAATCATACACAATGTTCCTTTGAGAGACTGCAGCTCAATAAGAGAGATTACGGCACTGCATTATGCAACAGATAAAACACGGAGCAGCAGAACAAAAGGGATGAATCAGACTGCGAAGACAAGCCTTACCTCACCTATAGAGCTTGGCCTTAACTTTCCAACGTTGTTTGCCACTGCACAGTCAGTGAGGGAAAAGAAGTCAAAACCTCCCAATGGAAGTTGAAGAGAAAATATTTAAAAAATAATTTATCCAAGTGCCTGTGAATACGTCAGACAGCAATGTCTCGAATGATGAAAGGCGGCAAAGGTGTGTCAACTCACCTGTCTCAAGTGGCACTGTTGAAATTAATCACTCAACCTCAAATCATGCCACGCTCAACACATTTAATTTCTCAAGAAATTGATCGCTCGAATGGGAAAAGCACAGGTAGCCACTTGCTTCCTCTCAACATTAAGTACCATTAAATCTTCTTTCCCCTCTTTCCAGTAAAGACTCCAGTAAAGAATAGAAGTAGAACTCGTGAGTCAGGCCATCGTTTCAGTGTTAGGTTTATTATCATCACAACACAGACAATACAGGAACACAAAATAAAAATTCCAGGTAGATATGGTAGATAAATAGTGTAATGTTATTAAAATACTTTTCTTCACATTGTACTTTGAGTGCTCAAGTTAAACAGCCGGGAAACCGGGTAAAGCTCAGGTGAATTAAGGCTTCTGCGGTTTGATATGGAGTCCAATTGTGCAGGGAGGTTGCGATATGCTTCAAAGCTGAATATTTGCTTTGTACAAGTGGATTTGGAAAGAAATTCCTTTTTTTCCTGCTGTGAATAATGGTGAACTGGGTTCTACACCTGACGACGGAGAAAAACACAGAACAACATCTGGTAGAACTCTTCCCAAGGGGAACATTTAGTTTGTTTGCATTCTGCAAATTCCAGAGTTCTATTAGTGCTAACTTGTCCAAATAAAGGAGGGGTTAATAATGTCTGGTTAATAAACTCTGCATCATTAATTGGCACAGAAAGAATGACAACAATAATGAAATAGTTAATCAGTTAAAATGTCCCGGGGGGGACGTGAATTATAAGAATGTGCACTTTGCAGAATGTCAATGCGAATTACACCACCAGTCCCTTTAAAACCTTATAAACCCATTCTCATCCCAGGAAATGAGAATTGTGTTTTTCTTTTTAACTAAAACTGTGCTATCTCCTCTCCTTTTGGACTGAAAACTGCTTCCTAACATGTCAATGCTTGTGTTTATTGTGATTATTATTGCAGTATTTAGATGCTTTAGGTCGTAATCTTTCTAAAGATGTGCAGTATTACTCTGTGGGATGATGGTAAGGGAGCGAACAATAGAATACAAAAAACTCGAGGAGTAATATTTAGGGGAATCTTGCTCAGACTCTTGAGTTCCGTAACCACAAGGTAGCTGGTTCGATCCCCAGTGCCCCAATAGTTCACATGTCGAAGTGTCCCTGCGCAAGACACTTAACCCCTAGCTGCTCCCCGGGCACCTCTCAGCAGCCCACTACTTCTTAACCAAAGATGGGTAAAATGCAGAGAAGAATTTCCCCAAGGGGATTAATAAAAGATAATTTCATTTTCATTTCATATTTATGCTGAAAATACGTTTAAAAAAAATAAATATATATATATATATATAATTTTTTTTTTAAAGGTAAGGAGTTGTGGATTCGTTAGAGATCAAGGACAATAGGGTCTGATATTCATATCGTGGTCATATGGGCTGTAATAGCCCTAGGGTTATTACACGGGACCCCCCCAGTACCCTTCCTTCATGTAAGCCGCGAGAGGTTCGTTTTGTCCGACAACACTTTTCACGTCCTTTTCCTCTCATGACATACAGTATTTACATTGTCATGACGGTATCGTGACCCGACTGTCCTTTACATTCTTTGGTCTTTGGACGGTCCGTGTAGTCAGGCTTTTATAACTTCAATAAACGGATGCTTGTTAATCAAAGCACTTCATTTCCTGCGCATGGTTTAAAAACCCTGCCGCAGACTTCCCCACATTTTAGACATTTCAGAGCGAGGCATAAGTGTGGATTTATATTTAAGTAAAAAAAAGCAAATAATACTGACAATGCTACAGATGCTAATTGTCTACTCATAGTTTTAAAGATATCCACATTTGTATTCTTCTGTAGTACAAAACCAACAAGATTGTTTAAGATACAGGAATTCAGCACACTTTCCATATAATTAGATGCTCTCTGTGAATATTTTATGAAGAACAAACGAGAGGACAGGAAGTGATGTCGCTTCTCACTGCGCGAGAACTACGATATTGGCCACCCCGTGCACTTGCGTGAGCTGTTTGCAGTCGAGAGACGCCACCAGCTTCCTATATCCGGGCTGGGTGGGGACGAAGTGCTCCGTCAGCGTCACTGTGGAGTGGCCGCCTACGTCGCTGAAAGGGGGGCGGGGAAGACGAGTGGGATATTAGTCTGGAGGAAGGAAATGTTGAGGGAAACATGTGTGTGAAAGAGACAAAGAGATATGTTCTTACCCAACAACCACCTCGTGGCCCTTCTGCAGACCCAGGCCCTCCACCCTGAACACCACGTCCTTCAGCATACGTGGCAGAGGGTTGGTGAAGGTAATCTTAGCTGCCATCTCCTTACCAACGACAGCTTCTCCCAAAGGCTGTCGGAGGGGCAATTCAAAATGAGTCCGGAGTAGTGAACAAAACATTTTTCCCCTGTCATTTGGTGAAAAGAAGATGTGCGGTAAAAACCAACCCCTTACCGTGACGTTGAGGTCGGGTGTACGGAGCCTGAAGGTGGTCTGGTTGGCTAATACTTGCTGGGTCTCACTGACTCTCCCAGACAGGGTCAGCATCAGAGCTGCCTGATCCACCAGCTCGTTTTGGTACTGTTGGTAGGGCAGCATCCACTCAATGGTCTTCTCTGTGTGGGGAGGAACAGCGAATGGCTCTGGGCTCAGTATTCAGCATTGTAATACCTTAGCTGCTAGCATAAAGACTAGAAACAATGCCTGGCTAGTCTGGCTGTGTCAAGCTTCTTCTTCTTTTTTTAAGCACCCCAACTGGCACCTTCAAATCTTGCTCATTAATGTTATGGCGAGTTTAATAAACCTACAGTCCCTTATTAGCAATGCTCCTCCTGGCTGTTCCAGTACATTAAATTGCATTAAAGCGTGACTACTGCATTCAGTTCTGAAACTAGAATATTTTTCCCTCACAAATGAAAAGTCACGAGTAATAAAACATACCTTTGCTCAATTCAATATTGTTTGGTCTTCTATGACCGGTACCTTATGGCAGCTAATGTTAGTAAGCCTCAGAAAGACACTGGTGTATCACTTTTGTCGCCTTTTATGTCGATTTGGCAGTTAGCCAAACAGCTGCTTAATAGATCCGGCTTAACATCAGCATTCATCACTCTCCTTTATGTTTTGGTCTCCACCAGCTCCTGAGAGAATGATCTACTTGCTGTTTGTTTGTGGACAGGTATTGTACAGAAGGTTTTTAGAGCATTTTTTGCTGCAAGCACTGAGAGTAAATATAAACAATTAAGTTACAGGCTCTTTGTAGATCCGGGTGTCTCGTTCACACTACAGCCCTGAATTTCCACTCGCCGATAGTTGGGTGATAACTGTAAGTCTCTCACAGTGGACAACCTCTTTCACGTACATGTTTGAGCCATTGTTAGTATGAAACAATTGCAGCGTTTACACTCAGTGGACAGCCTACCTTCGTTGGGCAAGAGATCCATAGGCATCTGCTCCTTCCTGATGGTGCCCTTCAGTACCCCGGTGTAGTACATGACAGCCACCTGGCTGTGCAGAGTGGTCCGACGCGGCTGCGAGCTCAGGTTCTTCACCAGGATGCTCAGATGGGCGTCAGCACCCATCCTGGGCCCCTCGCCCTCCATTTTCACCTCAATGCACACGTCCTCTGCCATGGCCATGGAGTAGACATCCGGCTTGCTGCCAAAGCGACTGGCAGTCTCCACGGAGATGCGTTCCTCCTCCGAACCTGGTGCAGAGAGAGGAGAATGTGAGTGAGCCTCATTCGGTTTAATGTTTTTTGGGGGATTTATCAACAGACACAGGAAATATGGGACACATTCCTTCAAACTAAGCAAAAAAGAGACACATTTTAATAGTGTGAGCAGCAGGTGGGCAGTTGTGGGGTCAAACAAGGGGAATGTTGATCGATGCAGCAATAAAGTATTAAATTACGATATGCTTGCCAGTACCTTCTTGGTGTTTGTACAGGTGCGTGATGTCTGCCCGCTCGTCAGAGCCCACTGCTTTAGTGCTGATGCAGTGGCCCACAGCTTTCTTCTCACTGTGGATCTGGCTGAAAGTGGCGTCCAGGTTCTTCTGCCAGAAGATCTTATCACTGTTGACCTGATAGAAAAGTATCCACAAGGAGGCTACATGAGAAGTTTGCCTTTCATACCGACGATGAAGTGGATCCAAAGTGCACACCACTCTTATTTATTATGAATCTTTGCTCCGTACAAGTGGATATTGGAAGAAATTCCTTTTTTTTTCTCACTGTGAACAATGGTGAGCTCGGTTCTTGAGCAAGAGACAGGGAACCGAAAAAAGTAGTTTTCTATTTGAAAAGCATGCACGCTGCTAAAAAAGGCGTCTGCTGAGACTCACTAAATTACATCTATTAAAATGTCAGAATTAATGCCTGATACAGTTCTAAAGTTCACTATTTTAGACGATCTGTGCCTGCAATCTAGTTTGACCACATTCCCTTCACTTCAGTAATCATAATGAGCCTTGAGAGAATGCCCGCTTGCGAATTTCGAACACTCACCTCAGCGAAGACAAACGGCGTGTCGTGTTTGAGGTAGACCTGGCCAGAGCGGATGGCGTTAACGGAGGCGGGGCCGCAGCGGAAGGTGCCCTGGCTAGTTTCCTGGGGAGTAGAGTCAACAGCCTGCCATCCTCCATAACCAGGGGGCAGGTCTAGTCTCGCCATCCAGCAGTCATTCCATACGTGGAAGTTCCTAGATGGGATTAAATAGTGTTTGTTTGAGGTCTCAGTTGAAGGCGTAGTTTGACATTTTGGAAAATATGCTTATTTGTGACAAGAGATAGACGGCTTATCTTAGCATAAAGATAGATGGAAATAGGCGCGAACAGCCCTGTCCACTTTTTTGAGACCTTTTTTGTGACCCACCTTCCGTCTCTCCGTCTTCTATCTAACATTATCTGACAAATACATATAAGAGTGGTATCAATCTTTTCATCTGACTCTCGGAAAGACAACGAATATGAAAATTTCACAAAAATGCTATTCCTTAACTATCACATAGTATATTCTTCATTTAAACTTATTAGAGGCATTTTAATTTAAGAATTGTGTTTTCATGATGTGTGTCGGTGTTGTCAAGTATGGCTACAATGTTGTAAAAACAAAAATGGAACCTTGATGTAACAGGCATTATTAACACAAATGAAGCTGGCATTGGTACATTTAGCTACATTGCAACAAGTGCCTGGTTTACATTGCTGGGCAGGAACAGGAAATTACTTACTGGAGGCTTGCAGCAAACAGCGCTAACAGTGTAAATAGTGCAAAACTGCTGACAGAGCAAGAGCTAGAGACTGTGCTTAGCTAAGGGTCAACCAACGGCATCGGTCGGGGTGGCCTTATCAGCTATAACTGCCATAAGACTCCAGATCTGACCAATGGGGGGCGCTCACAGTCAGTAACATAAATTAAAAGCATGTGGGCCGGCCCGGCTATGTAAACAAAGCAAGGAGAAACTAGGATTACAACACAGACACAGAGAGAGCGACTTAATTCTCTGCTCAGGAAGACATCACTCTACTATATTTCTACATAGCATATAGTTGTTTGCTGCTATATTAATTCTCTGCACCTTTAAGGACACAAGAGCACTGGATTACAGATTGATACCAGATTAGCCTCCATAGTCTGAAGGGAGGGGCAAATAATTGGACGGGCATGACGTCCCTGAGGTTTCTAATTAGAGGACTGCTTTTGGAGCAGATCTAAATATACGCCGCATTCCTAAGGTATGGACTTAGCAGCAGGCAATTTTCTCAAGCAAGGTGCCCCGGCCATGTAAAGTTACACATCTTACCACACAGAGTCACTATTGAGGTAGTCGATCGGATCCATGTTCTCATCAAAATACACATCTGTGGTGAGGGATACGTCAGTATCGTGAGCGGACTGGAAGTTGGTCACACTGCGGGCGGGTATGCCCAGACACCGCAACACTGGTGACAAAGACAGAGAGAGATTCATTAAAAGTCAATTTACGAGGTCATTTGATAGTTGAGTTATGTTGCCAGATGCTCGGGCTTGAACATAATGACTTCAGACATTTCCACGATGCTGGTATTTTCGTGGTTGCATGGGACTTTATTGTCCCGGCTGACTGAACGCAACACATGCGGCTCTATCAGTGACAAAATTGGGAGGTATGACAGGAATGCCAATGAGAGGTATTTAGGGTGTATATGAGCTACGGCGTGCTATCAGGTGCTACGGTCAGCTCTAACTACCATGTGATGTGAGGGACCCTGCGGTTATACGCACATGAATGAAGTATTCTGTTAAAGAGTAGTGAGAGCTAATGAAAAGGGCCTGATTAGGATCTGTTGACTGTTGATCAAATTCACGTGTCCACTGGGAACACACACACACACACACACACACACACACACACACACACACACACACAAACACAAACACACACTCTCTCTGTTTTATTCCCCCCCCACACTCACCCGTTGTAGTGATCCCAGAGAAGACCCAGCACTGTCCATACGACACAGGCGTTCCATTGGAGGAGTGGTACTTCCTCAGGATCTCCACGCTGCTACTCCACGCCGAAGGAGAGACTCCATCAGAGTAATTCCCGGACCAGTTCCCCACCAGGACTCCAAAGTCGTCCTGAGCGTTTATCTGAAGATTACGCCGATACATTTACAAATGGCTGCTCTCATTTACATTCCAATTAAATAATCATTTCCCAAGCAGTACTCATAGGCTCATAGCTACTAATGAAAACACTGTGGTCACGACCTCTGCACTGTTCCTGCAAATTTGTTAGCTGCAATTTATGAAACATATGAAGGGTAATTCAAAACTCAATTTGTATTATCAATATTGTGAGAATTTGACTACATTCAGGCCAAAAAATTAACTATTTCTTTTCTCCCTGGCAGTGTGGAGGCTGCTCGGAAACAGCATTTTATGTTGGGAAATAAAATTCACGGAAATACAATCGACAAGTTAACTGAATACATGAAATGTGAGCATAATTGTTGCATTTGTCACACAGTGCTCTGTCTAGCAATAGGGGGGCGGAGCTTAATGGTTCCGCTAACTTGAGCATGTCTTCACGATCTGCATGTCTGTAAAAAGCGATACCGGCAGCCAAGCAATAGGGCCAATCCAAAACATGCACGCGGATACTAATATTACAACCATCACAGCTCTTCTTCGCTTCACTGCAGCATGCCCCGCACTCGGGGCCAAGCAATCGGCACGCACTACGAACGGGCACGCCTCCCCCGTAGAACGCCGTGAGCTTCAATACTGGGAGCGACGTAATAGTTCCCTTTCGAATGGGTACTCGGGGTACGAGCACTGCACAAGTTAACTTAAAAGGTGATAATATGTCAGTTGTATTTACGGCTTATTTCCTCTGCCCCCACGGAAATACATAATAATTGACAAGTTAACTGAATACATGAAATGTGAGCCTTGGGGGACTTGGACTCACGACTTCAGTGTTTCTAATATCCTGGGAGTGTGTGATGTCAATATAAATCTAAACTCACCATGGCAGATAGGACTCTAACCACATTAACAGGATCCCCTCGGCCAGATGGTGGCATGTCGCTCTTCTCCAGGATAAACAGACATGCTTCCAGGATTCCCTCATGAAACTAAAGACAAAAAGACAAAGCAAAGGAAATGAGTTCATTCAAAGGGGGATTTTGAATCATAGTAATGGATCAAATGTAAATACAAGTCTTATTAAAGCATTAATAAACAATAACTACAATAATTGAGAAAGTGTAGAGATTACGGATGAGATTTGCAGCTTCTAGCCTCCATGCTTTACAGCATTTCACAATTGTGCTTTATGACACAAAACAGGAAGATGGTGCTGTTCTTTCAGCAAAAATGGAGTTAAAGTTTATGAGGCTACTAAACATAACTAAAAGCATGTGCGACTGATAATTTAATAAAGAAAAGCAGCTGATGAAAATCTGATTTTTATTGATCTGATTTACCTTTATGTAACCAGGATAGGCCCATTGAGATGCTCACTCGTGCACTAAATTTGTATAACTAATAAAACAATATATTTGTGACCCTCTTTTAAAGATTTACATCTTCAGTCGAGACAAATGGGCTGAGTGCCACAGACAGTGATGTCATGTTCATCCAAACCCATAAATGCATTGCTCTCGAGTCCCGACTCGTCATGATAGTGTGCGTACCTGGCCAAAGTTCCATGTGCGGGCGCCTATTTGTTTCTCGGTGCCGTAGTAAATCCTCCCGGTGTCATTCAGAACGTACTCCTTCCTATCCTCCTCATCATCCAAGAACACTGCGTCCTCTAGAAAGACATGGTGATAATCGCCCGTTATAATTGTACATTGTATACGCTTGAGTATTCTTAATTTTACATACAACTCCAGTTGATCCTTAACCCAGCCTGGACAGGACATACAACTGTAAGATTGTCATTTAAGGATTTGCTCCAGTCAAGATGTTGGTTTCCTCTCCATCTGTGAACGTTACCTTGAATCCAGACTCAGTGACCAAATCACTTAAGAATGTGATTTATTTTTTACAAATTCTGTGAGAGACTCCCCAAGGCCAGGAAATGGTTAGGCAACACAATGAGTCCATGGACCTTGCAATGGGGCCCCACATTCTTTTACGGGAAACAGACTGTTTTGAGTGACATTAGCTCCACAGACTTGGGCGTGCACCCCTGACATGAGCTTCACAAAACGGTGTCTTTGTTTTTCCCCAGTGCTTTTATCTCTTGCTGTTGCCATCGTGATTACCAGTGGGTGGAAGGGGGGGAGGGGTACGTGACGAGAAGAAAGAAAGGGAAAGCGGTAAAGGTACAAGAGTACCCAAGATTGACATGAGAAAAATCAAGTGGAAGGAAGAGGTTTAACAAAGTCATGAGGGACGAATGGAGGATGGGAGTTATGCTTGGGATGGGGAGAGGGGCGAGGGGGAGGGGAGCGTAGCAGACTGTCTTGAGAGTTTACAGGAGAAAGTAGAGGTTGAGGCTTACAGCATCTGGCAGCTGTGATAATTTGTGCTTTTTCTTCTTACTGATTATTTCTGCAATATGGGGAGAAACAGCCGCGCACACACACACACACACACACACACACACACACACACACACACACACACACACACACACACACACACACACACACACACACACACACACACACACAGGAGGATGTGTAGGAGGAGGAGCAGGCCAGAAAACAGAGCAATGATGCAATGGGGTGAGGATTTGGTTGACAGACAGCACGCAGGGTGACTGGGTGGGAGAGGCACATAAAGGCAGGAAACACACATGGAGGCCGTTAAAGCGAGGGAGAGCACAGGTTGTCACCAGCTGCAGGATTACTGTGAGCTTGTGTTTTCTATACAGTAATTGTATGATTTTTAAATTTGATGAGCGCGAGGGAGAGATTGGTCTCGGGAAGAAAAGATTGAAAGAGGGAACAGGAGATTGGGCTTGCTGCCAAAAGCGGCCATGCCTTAATGAAAGACAGAGCGTCCTTTTATCAAATCCAGGTCCACTGTTATTTTTGGTGTGTTTATTTTTTGTCAAATATTCTGTCCAGGGAATTTACAGTGCACAGCAAGCTGAGGACGGCAGAATAAACAATGGACTTTATTTCCTCATGCTTTCGTCATTTAATGTAATTATTGTAATTTAAAACAATGAGACTGACCTCTGACATTTTGGCAAAAAGCCACAAGGTAAATGAGACCTGCGTATAGTATATAATATAACTAAAGACAGTTTGTCCAATAGATGAATGGAGACATTTATTTGAAGTCTGGCTATCATTTTATATCAGTCAAAGTCTATCTATGTGAAACAGGCCCCTAAGAGGAGAGTGAACATGATATTGGACCTCTGGAAACACTGCTCCAAATGCTAACATTGCTCTGCTGGGTGTGTAAATAGGCACCCGTCTGCTAGCCATTCTAGCATATTTAACTCATGAATCTCTGTCTGTCTGTCTATCTGTGTGTTCATTGTACATCTTGATAAGCGCTCATCAGACCTACCTCGCACGTGGTGTATTGGCGAGGAACCCTTTGGACTGCTTTGTCACATTCGTTCACATTCATATTTGTTGCATTTGTCACACAGTGCTCTGTCTAGCAATAGGGAGGCAGCGCTTAATGGTTCCGCTAACTTGAGCATGTCTTCACGATCTGCATGTCTGTAAAAAGCAATACCGGCAGCCAAGCAATAGGGCCAATCCAAAACATGCACACGGATACTAATATTACAACCATCACAGCTCTTCTGCGCTTCACTGCAGCATGCCCCGGACTCGGGGCCAAGCAATCGGCACGCACTACGAACGGGCACGCCTCCCCCGTGTGACGCCGTGAGCTTCAATACTGGGAGCGACGTAATAGTTCCCTTTCGAATGGGTACTCGGGGTACGGGCACTGCACAAGTTAACTTAAAAGGTGATAATATGTCAGTTGTATTTACGGCTTATTTCCTCTGCCCCCAAGTGGCCAAAAGAAAATATGTTAACGTGAGTTCAACGTGGTGCCTAAGCGGCATAACCAAGTGAGCCAGCAGGCTTGAATCATAGCCAGTGGGTTTATGTAACTCACATACAAGGTCACGCTGTTGCTTTTTGATGGACAGCAACATGCTCATGGATTGAGTTGGCCTTCCTCACACATGTGTTACATTATCTCAGGATCCTTCTCACAGATTAAAACGGACAGACTTTGTGCTAGTATTGCTATCGGAATGCTAAGGCTCTTCGTAAAATAAAGCAACTATGTTGTAGGAACACTTTCCCTGGTAATTGGGCTGCATCAAACAGCTCCCCTGCAAGTAAAACATAGATTTTTCTGAAGCAACTCCACCTCAAACCTAACAGTAAACCGGATAATAACTCATTCCTGACATTTTGTTCTGCAACGGCGTCTGTGCTTTCTTCCTACATTTTTTCTCCTCTTATCAACGAGAACTTGTCTTCTTTCCTTCCCTTGTGCCACATTCCTGCACTGGATCTGTGTAAACCCTCTGCCCCACCCCCGTTCACACCCGCTGCCAATCTTACCCTCACACCAAGGGTTGAAGAGCATGACGATGTTCTTGGTGGAGTCATGAGTAGTTGCCGCCTCGCCCTTTGACGAGTTAGTTGCCACCGAGAGCCCGTACAGGCCAATCACAGCGCTGGCTGGCGAGTTGACGGACAGCTTGATTCGGTTGCCGTTCTGCTCTACAATCTTGGCCTCCCAGCGTTCGTCCTCCAGGCTATCCACCAGTGGGATGATGACATGGGTGCCTTTGGACACCAAGGGCAGGGGACCTGGAACATATTTATTATAGTTGAGTAAAAATGAACTTCTCAAGGACGAATGCCTGTTGTGCTGCACAATATGGTTGTTGGATGTTGATGATTGATACCGCATTCATGTCTGTCTGTTAAATATGAAATCACAGCCGTAAGACCATTGTTTAGCTTTGCATGAAGACCTCTGAAGCCCTCTAATTACTAAGTTATATCTTGCTTATTTAGGCAGTATGAAAATGCAAGTGTATGAGTTACTTATCTGGGAAAGGCCCAGCTAGCTGGTTCCTGCTGCTTCTAGTCTTTATGCTAAGCTAAGCTAACGGTCTTCGCCGGAGCATCACGTGGAACAGGCAAACATGTGAGTGGTTTCAATCTTCTCAGCAAACTCTTGGCAAGAACCCGAATAAGCGTGTTTCCCAAAATGTCAAGATTAAAGTATACCTGCATGCAACCGATTTGCTGTGAACCAGAGCGATGAAAAGATATATAGCTAACCTTTCCAATAAAAATTATTAACAACAAATAAACTTGAGAAAATGAAATTAAAAAAAATTAATTCAGAAACACATTCCTATATATTTGAAATAAACACAACACAGCTGATGCTCCAAGTGTGAACAAGATGTCTGTCACAACATGTTCCAAAGAGAGTGTATGCATATGTGTTAATATATATGCACAGAAACTTGTACATTTTGGTTTGTGCAGTCAAAATGATCTTTGAGTAACATTTTGCTTTTTATGTGCAAGTAAAAATATAAGTTGTGCAGCTCGACAAAGTGCTTTTCAATTCTTCCGATTTTCTGCAATCCTTGAATATTTGGATTGAATGAAGTTAGACAGCAGGAGTGGACGGACTTCACTGATAATTGTGTTGCAGCCTTAGAAAACTGTAAATCACCATGTATCTCACCCCTTCACCCGGCTTTTCACAGTCTGGAAAACCTCCCACGCTGCACACACACGCATCTCTGCAGGAAGCCAAGCCCATTCCCTTTATGTGACTTTCAGACAAAATGGTAATATCAAAGTCCGTTCTCTCCAGTTAGCATGATTAAGACTTTTTGACCTACTCTAAAAATATTATTGGATGATTTCCCCTGAACTATTTTCTTTGTGCCACCCTGCTGGGCTTTAGCTACCATTTGCTAAAGCAAATATGGAGTCGATCGAGAAACCATTGTTCTCCATCCGACCGCAGCCAGGGCTTCCTCTCTCTGGAAATCCATGAAAAACACTCTTTTCAGCCGGATTGACTTTAAAAATATATATATATTGACTTTGAATCTTTATTCAGCTTCATAGTTGAACGAAATAACCAGCTTTCAGGGCAGTACTTAACATCTTTTCACAGCAAATGCGACGGTGAAAGCAAAGGTATTGGGGGCCTGTCGACTGTGGAGGCTCAGACATTTATGTGTGTCCATTCTGTTTCTCCTCCATGTAACTATCTAAGCAGCAGGTGATGGCAAATCACCGCTCTGTGGCGATGTAAGGGCCATTTATTTCCCAAGCGAGTAGTGGATCACTGTTGTATGAGGCCTGTAAATACCAGAACGAGGTGTCCGGTGTCCTGCGTCTGGAAGCTGTAAACACTGTGAGGTGGTGGGAGGAATCCAAAACGTGTGTAGTGCACAAGCTACAGCTGCACTGCTGCTCGATTTAAATGTGCTTGCTATGCGTGGCATTTGGACCACATTTCCCAATGCTTTGTTTTGAGCCGGTCGCTCGTTCCTCAGCGTTTCACACGGGCTTGTTGCAACTACTGGTTAAAGGGGCACTCCGCCAATTCTACTCAATAAGATCAGTTCCCACATCATGGAAAGTACCACTCAACCTGTGAATAACAGTTGTATAACGTCTTCTGTACAAACACAACCCTGTCAGATGACAGAGTTGCTTTTTCTTATTGTTTCAGTTTCTAAGTACTTTTCTTTCCTTCAACCCTTTGCATTCTGAGTGCATTTTTCTGCAATATGCAATTTGATGCGACATGCTCTGCTTTTTAAGCCCTAACCATGCACTGCCCCCCTGCTGTTGCTCACCTAAATAGTGTACCCAACTCTCAATCTGTCTCTATCATATTGATTGTAGTCAACTGTCCATCTCTTCCATACCTGTCTTAAGCTCCAGATGCAGCTTGCCATTGTCAGCATTGAAGGGCCTGTTGAGCTCCAGCTCCATCTGGAAGGTCTGTCCTCTGCGGATGATCAGCTCGTCCCCCTGATACGAGTCGGTGTGGTGCTCCTGTCTGTTCTGGCCCGTCTTGGAGCTCAGCAGGTCCACAGAATTCACAAAAAAATGTATTTCTGAGAGAGGAAGGTTCAACATGAATTTCAAGTATGCGTCTGCATTGCAGCGTCTATGACTACGTAAGGGTCAACATTGATGTGCAACATCAAATAATCAAGTTTAATTTAACCTACGGTACTCCCTTCAATTTAATACCACAATGTACACTTAAAGTATGTGACATTACCGTCCATCTCCTTCGTTTCTCCATTCTCAGGCTTTGGCTTTATGGGTTCCGGAGCCAGGGGTTTGACAAATTCCACCTTATCTGTAACATCATAGGAGGTGCTGTTCTGGCGCTTACAGCAGCACGGACACATCTTCCGGAACCAGCGACGACAGCCTCCCTCCTCCGGTTTCTTCTCCCCATCTTTATGAATGGTCAGCTCCACCCTGGTGGGTGGGGCTGTTCCGGGGAAGCGCCCCACCTCCGACGTGCCTCTCACAGACAACCGCTCACCTGGCATTCTGGGGGACATTTGAGGAAAATGCTATTTCAATTTCAGGAATACAATTGCAGATACATATAATAACATTAAGTTACTACTTTGTTATGGTATACAGATTGGAAGACCTCCTGAAAATAAGCTATAGTGTAGATGAACAATTAGAAGGTCTAAAGGGAAACATTGTGATAATAATATGTGTATAGCACCTTTCATACATACATTGCACGAAGCTCTAATGCACTGGTTCCCAACATGTGTTGGCTTGTGACCCATTCAAATGAAACAGTGTCCCATTGGGACCCCTAATCACATAGTATGCCCTATGATGGACAGAATAGTTTGTCCATCTTAGTTTATCTCATTTGAAGAATCCTGAGAGGATTAAGGATTTGACAGTATTATAGTTCAAGGGGAAAAAAACACAAGCCTGCAACTACTATCAGATTTGTTTTTCTCGTTTTAATTTGAATCACCATGTGACTATTCAGATCTTCTATGGGACCCAATTAGGGGTCTCAACTACCAGCTTGTGAACCACTGCCCTAGTGGTTCACAAGCAATGCAGATACTCTGGGTTTTATTTGACCAAGCTTTGGAATGTGTGCCTCTGAATAATCCCCAGACTTCGCTGTAAACAGTTTTCTTATTGGAAAATATATTGGAAATGTGCTGTTGAATTTTCCGAATAATATTTTTTTGCTGACAATGTGAGCGCCACATACAAAATTCCGTTCATTTGATTGTATTGTGGTGAGAGCAAACCAAAATCACCTGCAACAACTAGACAGCAGCGAGAAACCCAGCAGCTCAACATCATTGTTCATGAGACTAAAAGATGCATAGTCCACGCCCGTAGAGGTCATTGGCAGTGTGCTGCAGTGCATTTCATTCCAACAAGATTTTGTTTTTCTTTTATCTCACATCATAAAAACAGCAAATGCACTCTTTCTTTTGACTTTTTCCCACAATTACCACATTCCGCACTTGCACTCTCCTCGGCCGTCGAGCTTTCTCAAAGAATCTTGTGGCCTGTTCAGCCTTTCGTCCTTGTTGGCTACACTCAATCTAACATAGCTCCTCGAAGCAGCTGGATTCCATCTGCCTCACCTTGGCTGTTACGAAATAATGTAGTTTGTGTGTATATCTCTGTGTGTGTGCATACACTGTGGATGTCCAGCACTGTAGATCATACGAACATTTATCACACTGTCAACTCCCCACCCTCATACAGCGCGACAATAATCACAACGAAATTGGATCATTTGTCACATTGAAGATAAGACGTCCCTTCCTGCTCATCCTCGGAGTTGGAAAATTGGGTTTACATACACCAAATGTCAACATTAGGAAAGTGAAAATAAGAAAGTGACGGGGACGGGGGGCTTTCTCTCTCATTCCCTTTCCTTCCTTTTTCTCACCATTTGCGACTTCTCTGTCTTAACATAAATGCCATAAAATGAAAGCACTCGAGGCGTTTTGTTCGCTCTTGTAAAACACCCATAAACTGTGATGAGATGCAGTAATGCAGATAGGCAGGAGAAATGTATCGTTTTATTGTAAACATGCAAAGAAGATGTTGGTTATAGCCTCCCTTGAAAGTCCTGACCCACCATCCTCTGCCTCCGATTGGCTCGTACTCATTAACTTTGTTGGTGAGAAAGACAGAAAGAAAGTGTGTATTTTCACACAGAGGCACAGAAACAGGATTCTTTTATTTAAGCATGCATTGTCCATTTTTCCCCCGCTAATATTACAGATTTCATCACTCGTTGCTTGAAAGCTAATGAAGGCTAACTCTTTGAATTCGCCGAAAGCTGTGTCTCTGGTCGACTTCAGCTAATTTCAAAACAAGACTTGTCAAAAAAGGGTCTTAAACACAAAAAAGACTGGGGCTGAAGCTCATCAGTTTTGCCTGGAGTTTACTGGAGTGCAAACCTGTCCAAAACCAATAGGCTACTATGTGGGACGAAGCCCCTATTTTGTTAGCTTAGCTCTCAAAATCGGATCCCGCTGGCTCCCACATGGGACGTTCTGTTCAGTTCCAGTCCTGCACAAGGATTCTTGAAAGCAAACTGTCACCCTAAAAAGCAATGTGGAAATAGTAGGCGAGGCGAGGCAATATACTGAATGTAGTAAGCGCCTGGCAAGCTAACGTTAGCTGCTGATGTTGGACCAGATAAACACGCCATTCCTAGTTGGCGGTGGAGCAATGACTGGATAATTGCTGGAGGCGAGGGGGTTTACCAAGTGGTCCATTGCACATCAACTTAGCTCCGTGCCTCCGCCACGTCTCATTAATTTGTTTGTGTTAAACTTTAGCATTCTGCTTGCAAGTAAAAGTGAAAAGTTGAGACTGGATAGGTGGCGAGGTGTCACGCGAGGCAAGTTACAGCACTGAGGCTATTTTATAAAGATAAGCAGCAGAGAGAGAGTCCTTGATAAAGTTCCTGTTTTGTATTGATTTGATGGTTAAATATTTGCATGAGGCTGGTATGGTATGTGACGCAGTTCAAAGGGTACACAGCTGAAGAACAGGTGGTAGGGAGGGGCGCCTCACATATCAGATCCTCAAAATCCATGTGAAAGTGTGTGTGTGTGTGTGTGTGTGTGTGTGTGTGTGTGTGTGTGTGTGTGTGTGTGTGTGTGTGTATGTGTGTGAGTGTGTGTGTGTATGTGTGTGTGATATTGGGGCCACTTCTGACTTTTCAACTCTTGGACTTCCTGAGTTAATCTGCCGGTCAAATGACATTCCCCTCCCTTCGACTGTTTCCAAATCCTCTAAATATTTGGCTGAAAACATTCATAATCATTGTGACAGACACAATGGATCGAGTCAGCTGTTATTGCAACACGAACCCCACCCAAAAACTGAAGTCACGCTCACTGAAACGTTCTGGACCGCCTTTTGCTCCATCTCAAATTTTGGTGAAAAGAAACCCTTAATGTGCACTGAAATGGAGTGAAATGCACAACAGAGTTCAGAACATTTTGGTTGGCTCTGCTTTTTTCTCACCCGCTCAGACAATGGGTGACCAAATATTTGGGTTGATGAAAGGCACATACAACTGTACAACTGTAATTGGCCAAATAGTATACTGCAAATATGGGTTATTGTCACATATACCAACTGAACAAAAGCACCTTTGGGCTGTTTTGTTCGTAATTTGGGTCTTCACAGGCTTTAATAAAGCCAAGTTATCTCACTACTGCACCTTAGGTGGTTTAAAATTGCCCAATTAGAGTCATCCACTCAACCCCCTAAAACCATGAAAAGCCATTCCACTAACCTAATTTTTGGCTGCTCTTCCCTCACACTTTAATGCACACGTTTAAATGGATTTATAATACAGCTGCCGGCCAAGCTTGAAAACAAATGTTTCTGCTTCATCTTTTGTCCCCCGCCTATCATGTATCACTTCTTCCTCCGTTGTGCTGTGCCCTCTCGCTGTCCCTCTGCAGCTCTGCACTTCCCCTCATTGGTTTGTGTTGGCATGCTGGTCCTCTGGTATGCCCAATGGCCCCCAGAGATAAGCGCCTCGAATTCAAGTCACTGTTTCCAAACAACAACGCAGTGGCTTTCAACGGCCGGGCGTGTTTTTTGTCTGGTGATGTGTAAAATGAATTGAGTAAAAATATATATATCAAATGTTACAACATAGTAAAAGCATATACATGCAGAAAACAAAACAAAATAAGAAATGGTTTAAATCCCATGCACTGCATAACCGTCAAGAGAAGATAAAACTAATTGACTGTTCTTTACTGAATATAGAGAACAAAATTAAAATAAAGGCTGGGAAGGCCTTCCTCTTCTTCTTATCAACTGCTGGAAAAAACAAATCAAGGGAGCTGATGGTTGGATTGTTTTTTGCAACAAAGGTATATATATATATATATATATATATATATATATATATATATATATATATATATATATATATATATATATATATATATATATATATTATTTTTTATTTTTTTATATGGTCTTCCTTTCTGTTAATGTGCTTATATGTCTCTGTCTGTCTGGGATGTGAGCCTCCCTCTCTGGAGAATCATCTGACTGAGGCTCAATTGTAAGAGAGGCTTGATCTGGTCTTAAGAAACCGTTAGGTCGTGCGCGTGCCGCTTCAAATTTGCACTTCACTTAACATCTCCCTTATAAGTATATATTAAAAAACACTTGGAGTAGGAGCGACTGCAAATCTTACTTTATCTGCGTGTGTTCTGCTGTGGCTCCGCGATGAATTATTCCTCTACGTCCGGACTATATCAGCGTACTATCTCTCAGCGTCAAAACTTTTTGGGAAAGTTTCTTTTTGTTTTATTTTTCACTCCGCTCCGTTCTTGAACCAGAATACTTAAAGCCTATCCCGAAATGTACCGCACGGTACTTTTTAAGCGAACACACAAACACGCCCCTCTTTCAGCTCAGCCCACCCAGCCCCACCCTGCGCGTGGACTGACGTTTCCCACACACAGGAGGTCCCGGTGGAGATGAGTGCGCGCTACGTCAAAAAGAGCTACATGATGAGTGGTGCACACACACACACACACGCACACACACGCGCACACACACACACGCACACACACGCACACGCGCGCACACACACACACACACACGCACGCACACACACACACACACACACACACACACACACACACACACACACACACACACACGAAAGGGAATTGGAGACGGAGTGAGGAAAGTTTGTTACGCAATAATACGCGTTCCTTTGATACACTTGGGGAGTGGAAGCAAGCAGCAGGAGGAGGGCAGGAAGATAAGTATTTGATGTCGGGATGTGTCTGGTGACTCACCCAATGAAACGGTGCACTTACTCTAGCCATTTATACAATAAAGCCCGTCATTGTATCATTCTGCAGTGTGAAAAGGGGAAACGAGATCATACGGGAGTGTATCTGTAAAATGCAGCCCATGAAGATGTAAATTGTTCTATCAGTACCACAAATGTTGCATTTAGAGCTACAAACAAGTGTATAGTTGTAACCACCAAAATGAACCCAAACCACAGTTTCATATGCAAAGCTGAACCTCCTCTTTAGGAAATCCCCATGTGGCAATGGTGACAGGGGTCAAAAATATTACCGGATATTCAACTTCTCCTGCACACTTTCGGTTCTCCTTCGTCACTCTGTTTACAGAGAAACCCCTGTCATCCTGTGTTTAAACCATCTCATCATATGCACAAAAAAGGGCAAATTCAAGAGCACAGAATATCAAATATTAAGAAGATGGCCAGGGCATGTGTTCGGTAACGCATATTTTTTTAATCTGTCCACAAAAACTACTCAGCAGAAGCACAATGTGATGAAATGTAGTCGTTCTCGTGCCGGCAGCCATGTAACCTTTGTGGTTTGGCAGGAGACTATAATGAAGTCATACAGTATGCGGTGATGATTACCACTGACAACTGAAGATACATACCCAACCCTTTTTTCTACCTTAGCCATCAGGACTCTGAACTCAAGTAAATAGGAAGAATGTAACTTCAAGGGACTTTGAATACCGTTAGAACATTTCACAGCAATGCATTCAGTATAGCTCTCAAGGTCCCTCAAAACCCAAACTGGGGATCACAAAGGATACATCACGTGGGGACCATGAACGTCACCAAATATCATCGCAAACATCGAGGGATGAGGGAAAACGTGACCTTGTGGTGCCGCTACAAAAGTTGGGGTGGGGGTTGTCACCCAAATCGCGATAGGCTTCATCCTCTGGGGACCGTGATTGTCACGGCAATCCACCCAATATCTTTTGAGTCATTACAGCCATGACCAAAGTGGTGGAAAAATGGACACTGCCATCGTTGGAGCCTCCTTTGACTCAAACCCCTGTAGTATGCAAATATGTGCAAAACAGCAATACAATGGTTGGACTGGACTGTATTTGTACTGCGAGTGCTAAATGGTGCTTTGGTTTATTCAGTAGTCTGTTCATTCTGGTGGTGTTCGATTAAAGAGTGCATTACATCCTGCAGGGGGGTCAGGATTGGGGGAGAATCCTTTAGGCAGGAGAAGTATGGCGGCATAAAACAAAATACAGCGGAAAACACACTGTAATGACAAGGACACCACTTAAAATAATGTGTGTGGTGCGACACAGGCGGACTTGTATTGAATTGCCATGACGCAAAATATTATAGAGGATGTTGAGACTGCAGTTTAAAATTTCATGAGATTTATCTTAGTGTATCCCTTTGGAATTGATGTAATCAGTCATTGCCTAAGAGTAGTGTCAGGTTTGTGAATGGGCTCTTTCTTTTTTTTCTTCTTTCTTATCCCGGCTGTGTCATCACAGGAAAATTAATCAGATTAATGATGGCCAAATACCTTTCAAGAGTGTCACTTCCAGTGGGTGTTGTGTATCATTGTTTCCTGCTATATAATGTGTGCAATACAAAATTTGAACAAAACCTTTCAGAACAAAAAGAAAGAAAAAGTAATAAGATAACCTTGAGGAATATATTATTAAAATTGCTACAGTATTATTTGTAAAAATAAAAAGTCTTACATTTTGCCATGACTATTTGTATTTCGATAAATACAGCAGACCATTTACCAGTGGTATTGTTCATCTTGTTGGCCTGACAGCGACGTGATAAATGACACGGACAACATTTGTGGGATGTGCAGAGCGGTGGGCGTAAGCGGAAACATAAAGGTGACCTGGGGTCGCCGAGTATCTGAGCATAACAGATGGGATCGGGTCCCTGGCTCTCACAGCGGACCAAAGGAAACTTGTGGGAGAAATTCGTATTAGGATTGTGGAGAAATGTGGGTTTTATTTTTTTTTACGTTACATACATTTTTTTTGGAAATCAATTGCTTTTGTTCATTGTCTGGACAATATGGCCGTCGTTGTTGTTTAAACAAACAGTACAGATGGACCCCCCCCCTTCCGTGTGTGTCAAGGAGCACCAGTGAGAATATTTTTTGGTATGCGCTGTATCGACACGTCTCTGTTAAATAATAGCCAAGTTCCTCCTGTTCTGAACTCATGCGGATCAAAAAAGGCTCACAGAGTCAAAACACAAGACCAATGAAACGTTGCCAGACATAAGAAGATATTCAGATGAGGAAGACTACGGGGGGATGAAGACGGCTCCAACTGAATGTCCATATGGTGTTTAAGGAATTAGTTTGCTAAATGCAAATGTCTTCTTGACAAGATCTAGGTGAGAAGATCAAATCTTTCAGCAAAATCAATAACAACAACAACAACAACAACAAATATGGTTCCCATCATCTCTAACTTATGAAATAATAGAGCAAAGCATCTGCACCATTGTTTCCATCACGGTTGTGACTAATAGTAACCTTTTACCCTGATGAACATCTGATATCACGCAGCCAAAGCAGAGGCTGATGAAAGAGTGAAGACCGCTTCAACTTACACCAACTTATTATCCAAGCATTTTTTGTGTTTCACAACGCCGTGTGATGAAATAGTATCCGTGTGACTCATGATCAATCGCCGCGTTCATTCACAGTTTGCTGTATGCGTGGGGATTCATGCTCTGGAGAAGAACACAAACAGAGGAAAAAACAGGAGCTCTGCTTGCCGAACAAATGATTTATTTGTCGCTGTTTGTTGCCCCGCTGCTCTCGCCATTACAACACGACAATATAAAACACCCAGAGCATGTAATGTTCACTTTCTCCTCTGTGTAGCCTATTTAAAGGCAAAGCCATGGTAGTGTTTCAGGGGCACATTTTAGGTGGGAAATATGTTGAATAATTTACAAAGAGCAGGCCAGAATTGAATCATTTATGATTGCTTTCCATTGTTTTCTAATCCCAGAGAGCCTTTTTTGCTCCCTCCATTTACATCGTCTGTGCGACGCCTCTGGATTTTCATACTCATATTGAGTCAGAGCAATTCTCTGACTGCAACAACGGTTACTATAGGCTCACCTGCTGAGCTTCTGATTAGGAAGTTACCACCAAACCCAAAAGTACATGCAAGGCTGATGGAATCTCATTAAGTTTGAAGTATAGAGGCCTAAAACAGAGTGGGTCTACGGACAAATGTTAATTTTGATCTGGTGTCGTTAAGGTTATTAAATATTATAAAGTTATTGCCTTCATCTCAGTCTTTCAGTGTGGATCTAATATGTCACTTCTACCCAGATAGTGGCATTAGTGGGCTTTGTACAAAAAATTAAACTGCCTTTTTTTTTTTTTTATTCTAGTGACAACACGCCAACCTGCCTCACCTCTGATTCATTTAACTACACACCCAAACATAGACTGTTGGCAAGGGTACGTCACTGTTTTAGAGGAAGCGTATCACCATCACAGAGGAGCAGCGGAGCCATTATTTCACAAGTCAAAAGCAAGTCATATAAGCCAAACGATTTAGTCATAAATTAGTTTTTGCCCTCTTGACCTAATTATAGATTAGTTTTTAAGATGTAAATAGCAACAGATCAGATACGTAACATGCGTTTAACCTGTTGGTTGTTGTTTTTGTTGTTGTCCTTGTTAAATTTGAGTTGATTATTTTTGTTGATCAATTTATTTCATTCATACCTATTGAGATGATTTGATTTGGGGTCAAAACTGTACATGGAATTAAATGTATTTAAAATTACACACAACCTATTATTAATTAATCGTTATGTGAGATGAGTGATTGTCGAGTTAATTGTTTTAATGCTTTCAACAAAAGCAATCTCATTCTACAATCGCTCTTTCTACTTTAGATACATCTCTGGCACTCAAATGACATCCTGCCTTCATGTTGCGGTTATTCACGAAAAGGCTCAAAACAAGTGCAGATGACCTTCAAATGAGCCTACATATTGAAAACTGGCTCTCTATTTATTTTTACTGCACATAGAGCTGTAACCCGCACCAAGGTTCCCTCTGCTTTTTGCATTGGTTAGGTCTTTCCCACCAAAAGCCCTCATGATGTTGAAGTTGGATCGCAGGTCTTTCTTTGATTGAGTCTCATATGCAGCCCTGGGCTCCACCACACATTTTATCTCATGGAGTTTTTTTGGGGTGAGAGTTGTCATTGGATCCCTCACCATGCTGCCCTCTGGTGGTTACAACTGAAACTCACTGCACTTAATGACTGACAATTAACCAATTATTAATTTTTGATACGTGGGCAACACATTATTTGATTCTCTGTTAATTGTTTAATCACAGCATGCAAGTTTTAAAACAAGACAGTTTGTAATGGTAAATAACAAATAGTAGTCATGTGATTTCTCTGAACTAGAGGTATTTATTAGCTGGAGGCAATATTGTAAATCAGTGTTAATTTACGAAGCAAAATAGTAAGTTTGTTTTAATTATGTCCTGTAAGGTGAAAGGTATTTGTAAGAGTAAATAATGGTCTTTCTTTTGTTAAGAGGGATACTGTAGGCCGGGTCTCAAGGGTAGCAAGCAACACTACATAATTAATGTAATGCTTGTAATGTGTTTGCATATTTAAATAATTAATTTTTTTTTGGGAAAAAAATGTAATTTAACAATGATTCAAGGAAAGATACAAGAAGCATTTGAAACAGGATACAATCATGGCTGTATAAGCTAAAGCAGCAGGATGAATGAAACACTGGGCGGTAGGGAAAAAACAACGGAGAGCAAACAGTCAAATCAAGACTCAGGTACGGACACACAAAGTTTAATAAAACAAAGCAATTAATGGAAACACATCCATCAGGTCTGTTCATGTGGCGTAGAAGAAGAAACGCTTCAACGGATTTTCCGTCATTGCCAGAAGTAGTATTGAATGTTAAAATTGCATTTTCCATTGAGACAGGAAACTGGATTAATGGACATCATTTCCCCCGTTTGTTTGTTTTCTTCGAGCTCCAAGGGGAATCACTTCAGCTGGTGCAATATAAAATACATTTTTAAATACATTGTATTCTGTATATATACTATTGTGGATTCTTTACTGTTTGTATTACTGTTTTACTGTTTATTTATATTTCTTGTTTTATTTTATTTTACTATGTGTCCTCTTGTGTGCACTTTACCTGTCTGCTGCTGTAATCCTGCAATTTCCCCACTGCGGGACTAATAAAGGAATATCTTATCTTATCTTATCTCTTATCTGGCTCACACTCCAGTACAGCAGGTGGCGGTAATGCACCTTTAACGGTAGTCGCCACCCAATAAATGGTAAAGTAAATCGTACGTCATCAATACGCGACAAAACACGCAGTCTTTGGTCGGTGTCCACAGCTCACACGTGAGTTAAACTACATTATGTTGCCTTCCACCAATTCAGTTTGTATCGATTCACAGTTTGTGCATGAATTTAGCTTGAAGTCTCATCCAAATCGCCTCTAACAGTTTGCTGAAGACGTCCACTTATTTTGAAGACGTATCGAGCTACTTAGCTAGCGAGCTAGTTAGTGCCGCAGTTCTCTTGCAGGGAGAGTTAGCATGGACTCCGCTATCGTGAAGTTGTCTGTACAGAAGATGCCAGTCATACATAATATGTCACAACCATAATGACCTGCTTGATGGTTGAATGAATAATAATGCGTCATATTTGAATCTGACTAACCAGTATCATTTCTCTGTCAGGTAAATGTAACGTTAGTACTCCAATGTGTTCCTCTGACGTAGAAGCACAGTCGACTGCAGAGTTCTTCTGTTTTTAGGTGCTCTGGGGGGGCTTTTCTAAGTTAATGAGGGTATAATCCGTTATAATATAATATTTAAATATTCTATTAAATCTGTAACTGTACTTTTTACATTTTAGTAGGATTAATGTCTAGAACCAATCGCGATGAGGACGTGCTGTTTGGCGAATCCAGAGAATGTGGACTTGACCTTCAAATACTAACGACAACTTTGTTGTTGTTCCCTGTTTTAGCTGGACGATCTCACTGAGCATCGTCTCCTCACAAGTCAAACCTGCACGCTGTTAAGCCCAGGCGATGTTGGAGAAAACGGAGGAAAGGAAGCGACAGAACGTCGAAGGAAAGAAGAGGAGACACCCTGGTGAAGATGGAGGAGGAGGAGAGAGGGAGAGGAGAGGAGGTGAAAAAGGAGAGAGGAAGAGGAGGGGAGGTGAAGAAGGAGACGGTGGCCAGAAGCGCCTGGATCCCTTGAGCGTGGGCTATTTCCGCCGAGTCGGGGAAAGACTCGGCGAAGGCTTTAAAGAAAAGGAGGAGAGAGGTGAGAGGATAAACATTATTCCAGGTCATATGAGCAAGAAGAATGTGCATCAGAAAGGTACACAACACTAGTAGATCATCATATTAGAAGAACAATTGGCATTATGTAGTGAAAGGAAAAATCTTGAAATCATGTTGGCTTCTAGAAAATCCAGAAGAAAAAAATATCTGAGTTATTGGCAGGACAAAGCAAGCAATTTGAAAATGCCACCTCAAGGAAATTGTGACTCATGGTTATTCTAACATAAACAAACCAATTGACAAGTATAACTGGCAGATTAATCGACGATGAGAACAATCGTTAGTGGCAGCTCTGCTCTAAATTCACTTGGCATTTCAGAGGAAATAATCTTCTGTCAATAATGCGGTAGCTAAGGGGAAGACATCTGAAGTGGCTTTACAGAAACCATATTGTTGCAGTGCATGAAGGCACGCTTTCTAATTAGTTAACCCCGTAAGTTCCTCTTTGTAACCTGATTACTAATTAAGCAATAAGGTACAAGAGGCAGTACTGTATCATCAATAATGTACTGTTCAAGGGTGTTGTTAGGCCCGACGCGCAGCTGTACAGTACTTTATGGCTGAATAAAGTACACCCCGTGACTCGCTCTCAACCAATCAGAATGCTTGATTTGATCTACCCGTATTATAAAATACATATAAACACACTGTTGCATATTCATGACATCTTGTTGCCCACACATTGGTTTAATATCACTGCTTATTGCATCATTCTACCAGAAATATATCAAGCAGGTTAAGCTGCCTCTTTGGTCCAGTTCCGTTTTATTTTTTGTTGACTCCATCAACTGTCAAAATTACTCATCAACTGATTTATTTTAATTACTCGATATTGTCAATGCTTCCACAGAGATGTTTGTGGAGAACGTTCTGACTGAAGTTAAAGGTAAAGCGGCGGTCGTGGCGATGGACCAGACGGGAAGCATCACCCTGCAGCGGCTGCTCCCGCTCTGCAGTCCTGGCCAGGTGGCGGAGGTGCTGGCCGAGCTGGGCGGCCCCCAGGGGTCCGAGTTTAAGGCGGTTTCCTGCGACCGGTGCGGCGGCCACGTGGTGGAGAGCGCGGCCCGACGCATATCCGAGTGGACTGGTGAGTTTACGTGCGGCGTTTCAGAGCGGTAGACTGCTCATGATTGCACGAAACGCTTTGAAATGAATAAAAGCTCTCACCTGGCTTTGTGGTATTCATTCATGTTTAGAGTCGTCGGCAACAGAAGAAGACGAAAAAGAGAGCTGGGATGCGCTGGAGGCCCAGGTGTTGTCTTTAAGTCAGGTGGTGAGAGACAACATCGCAGAGTTCATCAAACATGTCCATGGCTCACACGTGGTCCGCACACTTCTGCATGTGCTGGCGGGCTGTCTCGGACCCCCCCGCACCGAGTCTCGTCCAGGTACGCGCCCACACAGATTCTCTGCTTCACCTGACTCTGGGGCCCACCTGGAACATTTGTCACTCCTGCTATAATTATAGTTTGTCTTTATTTGAGAGAGAACCCACGAGGGGAAATGTACAGAATGGTAAAGATAAAGCAACATGATGCAACTAAGAAGCATTTCAAGAAGCTGTATAAAACAATTGTGACGATGATTATGTGATAAACATGAATTCCATTATTTAAGTCATAGATCGTTATACGTGTTTACTTCGGCCTCCTTATCAAACCTGAAATATTTCGTTTATTTGGAACTTTCTGTTTAGTAAATCTAACTAACCAACTAAATAAATAAATGCCTAGGTTTTACAACTACATTTCCGATAATTTGCTTTTATGGACGTAAATGGGAAGTATGATGTTGCCATAGAGTCATAAGTCAGTCATAATCCTATATTGGTTTACATTTTGGCAAATTGGCACCATTTAAATGTTTGACCAATAAGGAATGATCAGTTTCTGTTTGTGATGTTCACATAGATGTACAGACGGCTGTCAGTGGATTTCTTTGAGAGTTAAAAACGTGATCATTTTCAGGCAAGTTCTGTAGTTAAAAGGAGTTTCTCTGTGATTTTCTTTAATGTGAATTTATGGACGTTTACACTGTGTTGGTCAAATCAGTCGACCTACCGCGCGACTCTTCGAAAACAAGTGATTTTGTCCTTTTAGTGTAGTCACCTCAGCAGTCCCTGCTTCTTTTTTTACAAGAAAAATAGGAAGAAAATCAAATCAAATGTTGGCTTAGTCAGTCCCAGTTCTTTGAGAGGCTGGCCCAGTGGGAGGGACACACACACACACACACACACACACACAGGCTTGTTGCTTGCATTCACGTTGTCTTGTGTTAATCTTCTTTTTTTCCAGGTGCAAAGGGACGCAACATTGTCCCTCAGCTGACAGACTTCGAGATTCCTGCGTCGTTTTGGTACGAGCTGAAAAGCCTTACGGACACCTTGCTGGACAATGTTAATCGTGAGTCGTCTTTCATCGAACCCAACATGAATCCTCATCCTAGTTGTTGCCAGAATGAAAAAGGCTTTATGATGGTCCACTTCCTTGTGGAGGGAAAATTGCATACTATCTGTATCTAATAATATAATATTTTATATATATATATATATATGCGCGCGCCAACATTAGCTATGAGGGCTTGATGGTGTAAATATGTATAGGACAGCACTTTGCTGCAACATATCACGTGATTACATATGAATACCAGCCCCTATTGTCCTTGATCTCTAAAGAATCAATCACTCCTTGACTTAAAAAAAAAAATAATTATTATTAATTTTTTGCATAAATGTGATCAAGAGTCTGAGTGCACGCGACCGTATTACCACGTGCACACCCGTTCGCGCGTGCACGTATGTGTGGATTGGATATATGTACATATGCCAACATTAGCTGTGATATCACGTGATTACATAACAAAATATTGTCTACTATTGTCTATTTAATGCAATAATCCTCATTTTAGCTTTATGTTAAGATACACTTAAGTGAGAGAGAGAGAGAGAGAGAGAGAGAGAGAGAGAGAGAGAGAGAGAGAGAGAGAGAGAGAGAGAGAGAGAGAGAGAGAGAGAGAGAGAGAGAGAGAGAGAGAGAGAGAGAGAGAGAGAGAGAGAGAGAGAGAGAGAGAGAGAGAGAGAGAGAGAGAGAGAGAGAGAGAGCTCTCTTGTCCCGCATGTCACTGGTTGCCATGGTGGCAGCTTGATTGGCTAATTGGTGGCAGCTGTGACACTGTCACAGAGCGGGAGACTGGACTGTGGATGTAATGAGAAAACAACCTTTCAAACTATTGTATTTGACAGACAACCGTGAATCCCAAATAACAAAATCATGAGAAGCACAAGACTTTTGAGAACATTTCCGTGTACTTAAATATTTGTAAGGATTTATAAATGAGAGCGTAAATTCAGTTTGTAAAGTGCTCACGTTTCCGTCATGAGAGAAAATTGTGGTCCGATTTAGCATGGAGGTTGATGGAACAGTTGGCCGGTCTTCATGTTGCTTTCAGGCTTGCTGACAAAACAGTAAATTTGTTGGATTCCACGACGCATGTGTACCACTAGCACAATATTTCCAACGTTTTCATATATAAATTATGCCTCAAAAGTCAATATTGTGGAGTGAATGGCAAAATACAAATACAAAAAGGTTCGTTAGGACACAGCTCCTCGTGCTCTAGCGATGACATCACAGCTCTAACCTGCCCCATACACACCCATTGTAAACTCTGAAATGGTTCCCACATTTTCCTAAACTTGAACAATAATTACATGAAAACTGTGCTAGCTATCAAAAAATAAACAAATAAACTCCAGACTTTTGTCAACGTTTTAAACTTTAAATCATTTCTCAATGATAAATTATGGCGAGTCACTGTGGGCACAAAGATGTATGTTTTTTTGCTCTCTTCAGTCCGAAACCCCAGTCAAGTGAATGGGACAATTTCTCACCGTTTTTCGCACATTTCGGGAAAATGGCCGGTCGTATCTCTTAGAAAAGTCATAGCACACGATTCCCGATCAGGCCGCACGTTTTGATGTATTTTTTGCGCATGTGCTGGCAACGCTGTGGGAGGAGATACGCGCCAAAGTTTTTGTGGGACTATGATTATTAAGCCCGAGCAATACTATGAAGTGCGCTTTGCTGCAGGGGTCTATGACCCTGCAGCTGAAGCCACACTTAATAAACATCCTCTGGGCAAGAACACGAGCAGCAGAGAAACCTAAGTGGCTGTTAACGGAGCACAGGGTTAAAAGGAAACCCTGTTTTATTCACTGGTATAACGCGGAACACAGAGTCTCTGGAAAACAGCAGAGGAAAGACCACATAGGAGATGCATCTCTTCTAGTATTCCTTTTGTAGTGACGTAGGCCGGCACTGTTCTGTTCTAATGAAAGATGGTATTCTGTTAGGAGGGGGAATGAGAGGAGTGGTATAACTTTGGAAACAAATTTTCTGCTCTTTCTTCGTGATAAAAGCTACAGGAAGCCCTGCTTCTATGTGCTTAGAAAGTATCATCTGTTCAAACATTCCACTACGGTGGGTGGCGGTTACTGACAAACAAAGAAGCGTAGCGATTTGCCCCAGCAAGCAGTCTTGAAGAAGACGGCAAACAAGCTCGTAAACATTGCCTGTGTTGGAATCGCATGCCGACAACCTGTGCACCGCATACTCGATCAGTATGGACGCATGCTGCCGGTCTCACTATGGTCCGGAGAGAAGAATTACATCATGGGGCAGTTGAGTGTGTCCAGTAAGCTTTGTGTATATTTATCATGATATTTGAGAGTTTAAAAATGTGAGAACTATATATCAACACATTTAATGTGGAACTGTGAGCATGATTCCGGCATCAGCCATGGATTCATTAGAGGAGGTCACCTTTTTAAAATGTTCCCCTCTCCCTTTTTTCTCTTTCCTCTAGTAAGTGTGACAGATGCTGTTGCCAGTGCAGTGTTCCAGACCATGTTGACTGTGTGCCACAGAAAGCGGCCAATACTCTGCAAGCAGCTTCTCAAGCGCGCCACGGAGTACCTGACAAGTCGCAGCGCTGCTCCGGGAGTAAGGTACGAGGCGACTCTTGCAGCATTTCCCCTCCCTATGTTGTCCTGGAATGACTCGCTATGACGTGTCCTGTAACTGTTGTTTGTTTTTGTTTCTACCCCCCTTTCAGTCCACTTCTGGTCTTTCTCAAGGACCCAGCCTCCAGTCACCTCATTGAGATAATCATACAGCTGTCCCACAAGTCGCTCCTCCGGGACCTCTACAAGAACCACCTCAAGGGTCAGCTGGTGGACTTAGCCCTCCATTCTATCGCCAACTTCCCTGTACAGAGGCTGACGGCAGCCACGGCCAAATACAAAATGGTTGGTCTTTATGTCTCCATTGTGTCACACGGTGCCGGATTAAAGTCAGGATTTCTTTTTTAACGCAAGGCCGATTTTCTCTCTCTTTCTCCGCAGTTCCTAGGGTTGTTCGACGAGCTGATCCAAGGTATTGAGCCCATCCTGGCCGCGGGTCACATGGGTGTGATTGTCCAACTGGCCGAGAGCTGTGCAGAAAGCGAAGAGAAACAGGAAGACCTGATCCAGTGCCTCCTCCGTGTAAGCGCCAGAGGGTGTCTGCAATTGAGACTAGATTCCTAAATCAATCTGACAGTTCCCTTGTTTTATTCATCTGCCGCTTCATGACTGAAATCATAAAGTGCATAACGACACAATACAGCCACTTATGGTTTTGATTTGTGGGTAATGAAAAGCTTGTTGATGTGTTGCCTCCCAGGCGTTCCACTGCGCCGAGCCCGGCTCCCGACACGTCAGCTGCCTTCCTCTCTTCATGTCCCTGCTCACCTACGAGGTGTATTACCACTCTGACACCACAGAGGGCAACATACAGACGGAGGTAAAGTCTTGATATTTCAGTTTCATATTTAGTGCAAAGCTACACCAAAACGACGGCGCTCCGATAACTGGAACGCTCCCTTGCAGCATATGATATTGAATAGATGTTGCCGATGCGGGGGGTTGCAGCTCTGATTGTTCTTCCTTTCTAGGTACCGCTGACCTCCATGTGTTACCACGGTTCCCGGCTGGTCCAGGCGCTTGCCAAGTTCAAGGAGCGCTCGCTCCTCCTCAGCAGCCTGCGCACTCTGACCCCCGCTGACCTCCTGATGCTGGCTTCTGACCCCTCGGGCAGCCACGTCCTTCAGGCCCTCATCACCACATCTAGCGACAAGGGGCGGGGCAAGATCCTCAAGAGACTGGAGGTAGGACTGCTGGATATCATGAGAATATCTTAGAATAGGAGGCTGGTTAGTGATGTAGCAAGAGGAGAATTTGTTGCTGTTGCCTTGATGCTCATGCTTCTGCAGCAGGGTAAACGGTCTGTGGCTGGGGCCGGTTTTGTCCATTAGGCTCTTCGCAGGCACCTCTTGGCATCAATATCACTGATGCTCTGTAGACGGGTACCAATGATGTTCTTGGCGGGTGTAATCACCCGCTGTAGATCCCTCCCGTTCACATCCAATGCCAGTTTGTAATGTTTCCAGTTGGGCTGCTTCCTAATGCTCCTCTGTAAAAGTTTCTAAAAGAAAGGCAACGGTAGCTTAAATAATCATAAGTTACAACCGAGGTATGCGAAAGAGCACCTCTGAACGTACAACACGTCAATCCCTGAAGCAGATCAGCTTAGATGGTAGATGACTGAATGTGACGTTATCACCATTAAAGTCGGGATCCATCCTGCCTTGTATCAACAGTTTGGGGTGGTAGTGGTGTTACGCCACGACCTACCTTAGTATTGTTGCCGCCATTGATCTACACCAGATTATCTTTCTGCTATGATCAAGACTGGATTCATCATCTTGTATCTGACCTCTTGGTGTCAAAGTGCAAAGAAATAATCATTTCTGTTGACTTTTCAGTTAGAAGTGAAACACTATCAGCGCAGATCGTCACTCGTTCTTGATTGTTTCTCATTTGTCCTCCCAGGGCCAGTATGTTGCCATGGCTTGCTCCAGGTTGGGTAGTCGGGTGCTGGAAGCCATATGGAACGGTGCTTCAGTCAGTCACAGGCAAAGCATCGCACAGGAACTAGGTAATACTTACTTAAAGGAGTGGCTTTTTTAATAAAGTTTTTATATCTGTTTTAAACATTGTTCCTTGTCAATGACTTGACATTCCCGTGTCTCCTTCCAGTGCTGAGTGAAAGCCAGCTGAGGTCAGATCAGTTTGCTCGCCATGTGTGGGCCAAGTTTGCCCTCTACCACTTCATCCACAGAAGAGGCCACTGGCAGGAAATCCAGACCAGCGAGTCCAAGAAGCGGAAGCTCTTTAGTGACATTATTGCATAAAAAAAGAAATATTTATATCATGTTTTTGCTATGTAATTGGATTAAAAAAAAAATGTAATTGGATATAAAGAAGAAAAGAAAAAATATTTGTGTGTGCTATTTTTCTACCTCCTCATAAAGAGCATGGATCCTCGTTAGTTTTGGAATGCCATTATTTCATTACATAATTTTACCTTTTTAAATCTCTGCTGTAAATGAAGAGGAGCTGCTTAACATAAATACCCATAGCAAATAAATAGCACAGAAATTAACATGAACTAGTATATGGGTGATTCTGTGTCAAAAGTGGTTTTAATTTACATTTTAGATTTTATCACATGTAAATGCTATGAGAAAAAAATGCAGAATTTTAAGAATTGCAGTTTTCTGCCCCAGGGAATTTTCCACACACCTTGCTGTGAAATTTTGTTGGGACACAACTAATCCAGGTGATTGAAAGACACAAGCAGATTTTGTATTTTATCATTACGGTCTCTTGAAAATTGCAAAAACATTGCTGAATGGGTGGTTTTGGGAAGACAGAAAGTAGTGAAGTCAAAGTCATGTTACTTTTACAACAAATACTAACTTGTCTTTGATATTTTGGGGATTTACTGTGCTAAAGAATCAGAGAAAATGGCACAAGGAGCCCCACATTTTGTGTGTTGCTTGTGATCCTTGGTCTGCAGTTTTACATCCATGTGAATCAGCATTCACTTTAGAATAAAGCAACCAAGGACATATTCTGTAAACTGAATTTACGCGTCATATCGCCCTGCGTGCAATTACACAAAGTAATTTGTTCAAGACCTAAATGTATATAATTGTTTATCTCCACCCAATATATTTTCTATTACATGGATCAAATTGTTTGACGTGGTGTTATTTCAACGCAAGTCTCCGATTTATTATAGAAAATACAATAAATAGAAAATCTGTTCTGCACAATCCTTCAGAATGTGTACCTGCTGTACTATTGCATGTAAGGAGCAGTGTGGCCACTAGGGAGTGCTAGTGTAATATTTATTCCGTCTGCCTCATTTGCAAACTTTAATTGAGTAAAACACCAGCTCAACTGTGAATCTGAAGTCAGTCTTTTGCCGTTGATATTGCAGAATAGTAACAACAACATCAGAGATTAAACAATATGCTGACAGCATGCATATCGATGGCCAAAGTGCAAAACCTCCTATCTGCACTTTGTTTATTTTTATTTCTGTATTTATTTTCTTTTGTATTATATTGGGTATCCTCAACAAATAGCATTCTGCAGGAAAACAAGTTTTTTTTGTATTCTCAAAAAAGTGAATTTGTCAGATAGGAAGTTTTGCTTTTCGGCATCGATATGTTATATATCTGTAAAAGTAGTTTTAGTGCATGTTAATACAACACATTTTGGGGAAATATATAGCCCTGAAGTGCAGCATGACTCTTTTGTTCCTCTGAACGTTTCCTCATAGTTACTCAACTCAAACTAAATCCAAGCTGCCACAGCGGCGAGGTCCTTTGGTGGCTGGCCTGTGGGAGACGCATTAGCTTAGCAGAGTGTAACATTGATTACATATTGATTTGACGAAAGGAAAAGGCCTTCATGTTGGCAGATGCTTCTCAGCGGAGGAGAAGCAGGATGGCACGTGTTGTCAGTGTGCATACAACAACAAAGCCCAACGTACCCCTGGGTAATAAATAGTCAAATTTGTTCACAGTGTGACGTGATCACACAGACGGCATGCAGTGCTCCATACCGGACATACTGCACAGACACATTATAGAAAACCACCTGTGGTGCAATTGAAGTGCTTTTTATTTTAAGTTCTTTACATTATTTAAACCCATTTTAACATATAGACAATTCAATCCAACACAGTACTATCTTTTAATAATGTCGACAATGTGCTGATTCAAATGTATGGTCCCTTTAAAGCTCCAGGTTGTATTCAGTTGTGGATTTTATTGTCGGATTTTGGTAATAGTTAAAAAATCTCTCCACATAGGTATGTAGTTTAAGTGGAAAGAAATATTCAAAACACGTTTCCATATGTTATAGTGCAATACATATCACCAAGGTACCATCTCAGAACATAGGATGGAATTAAGTATATAAACAGCTACGGAGGAAGTCTGTGCAAAGCAAGGCAGTTACTGGAAAAGGATTCAACAGTTTCAACTTTTACTATCAGGATAGATTTTTATTTTATTTTCAGGTAGTGAGCTTTTGAGATATGCCCACACCTCACTAAGTTATTAAGCTGAATAAAAGATGGTTTGCAGGGATCAAAACCAGTAAAACTGATTACCTTTAGAAACTCCACTTCAAAGTGTCCTGGTGAAGGTGCATACTGTCTCCTCGGGATGCATCCTAATGTTTCTTCTTCCCCGTTCCCTTTTTTTGCAGAATAAGTAAGTGTAAGTGTCGACGATGGATTCAAAGCACATGCTTATTAACGCCCTAATAAGCATCACCATTAGCAAACGATCAAGTCAGGATGAGGTAATGTAATTAGAGCTTTAATTATTTATCGCTCATCAGTGACTCTTCTCATGCACGTGAAGCTTCTTTAAGGTCACAATCAGATTTCTGACACACCGTTTATCACCAGTTGTTTTTTTCTTTCACACTCGTCATCACAATGAAAATTGTTGATGTATGACCCAAACATGTCCGTCCGGGTTCACCCGGTTCTGTTCTGCTGGCATCTGCCAGATGTGTTTCATTTGAGGGTCCTTTGAGCTTTAATCACATAAACTCATAGTGACTTGTTATTCATGAGCGACAGGAATGCACGTGCATACATAATGCATTAACTCCTCTTGAGTGATGCAGTACTTATGCAGTACTTAAGTACTATGCGAGTTATATGCCAGATTCAATTTCAGCCGGGCACAATTAGCTGTAACCTGGGTCACGGTCCATCCAAAGTTCACTCAATCACCTCTAATGTTGGGTAATAGACACTCAAAGGTTGTAAACTGAGATTTCAGACACTTATTCTTTATTGTTATTTTACATCTGTAAAATATGACATGTTGCATTGTGGGATTGTTAGCGGAAAGTAGTGTAAATGCCAAGGACACTTCTTTTTTTTTTACACAATATAGTGCACAACTTTCATATCAGAATTCAGGCCCCCAAACATGAGGGCAGACATTAAATGTAGAGCACTATATGGTAGATAGCAAGAGCAATCACAGCTCCCTGCTAAGAAATAGTCCTGCAAAACTCCAGGTAAAACCAGATCTCCTTTTTCACCTTTAAGCGCTTATGAATAGATTGAAGAAACAAGATACAACCTGTTAATTATTGTGCTTAAGAGGTGCTATTCAATAGAATTGTATTTATGTATTTAAAAAAAAGTCCATTGTACAGAGCCAGGCTTGCTGTTTCCCCCCACTTTGAGCATTTATGCTCAACTAAGTTAGCATCTTCGGCCTCCATCTTCCTATTTAACACACAAAAGTGTCATTGGTATCAAATTGTTCTGCAAGAAAGACATGTTTTCCCCAAACGGTCCAACTATTCCTTTTAATAGCGTTTGAGAGGCGCAGTCATGTGTTGTTTCGGAGGACGCTGAGACAGGAAGTTCTACTTGATGCACATTTATCCAACTCGTTCCCCCGCCACGTCCACGAGAGCCAATGTCGAGACCGATACTCGTCTCGTGACGGCATCCAGTTATAAGTCGCGGTTTACTCTCGCCTTTGCGGAGACGTGGAGAGCACTGCATGAAGCTTTCAGCAGCCCATCATAAGTTTAATTTGTGCCCTCGTTCTCAACCTGCTATTACAACCACTTGGCCTCATCGTTCCCTCACTCCCGCTCCTTTTTGTTGTTTGGTTATTATAGCTCTGCATGTATAATCTGCAGCACGTCAGGAGACAAAGCAGAGAAATAATGACCACACGGCGTCCCCTGGGGTTTCAGCAATGCAGCCTTTAATGTCACCTAATGTCTGGCCTTCACTGCATCCTCCTCCCTATCCCCCCAGATACACTGTTACCTCCTAAATTTGCATCTCATTAGCTATGCACAGTAAACAAATTGTCTTTCTCTGCTGCAAAGTGAGCAGTAAGTTGGACAGCCTTTCACTGGCACACAGTCAGTGTTAGTTTTGTCGGCTTTTTGAGCTCCCTCTGTCTTCCCGGCTCTCGGGAAAGTATTCTTTTACCCGAAGGATCCCAGTAAATGCAGACAGAATGAGTCAGCGACCGAGAGACAAGAGGGAGAGGGAGGGTGTCTTGTCACGATTTGAGAGACTGATAGGGTGTCACAAAAATAAATTGTATCATATTGTCCTCGTTTCCATCTCCGTTTCCGGCAGGCTTTCTGTGCAGCTGTCAAATGTGTGCTATTATCTGACAGTTATCTGACCTGTTTAAGGGTGACACAATCCTTCATGTGTCATCTTCTGTCCCGCCAGACATATTGTATAAAAACCCAGCCTGTCTGAAGTGTTCACCTTATCATAGTTTTACCATATAAACATTCAATTTATGTTGAAACTCAACATAAATGTAGGAGTCATCGTCTCCTTGACAACAGTCTCCAAGCAACCATTGCTCCTCGAAGCATTTCTCCAACCCCGTCTCTTTCTTGCCCGCGCTCTCTCTCTCTCTCTCTCCCCTCAACCCCTCTGCCAGTCTGCCTTCCTCTCAGGAGTCCTCCCATTTGTCCACTCCAGATAGTTACTGTACCAGCATCAGAAGCTCTCTGACGTGATCATATGTGATTGACTGCAGGGAACCGTGCTCCTGCTTTTCAGCCAGAGGCGCTTCTGCACACCAGCTTAAACTAGGGAGGAGCAGAAAGAGGGCAGGCCGACAGATCACGTGCATCATTTGTGTCAAATTTCTGCCCGTTGAACCAAAATGCTCATTTAGTGCGTTGTGTAATACAAAAAGGATTAGCCCAATCCCTACAAGATCAATATCTGTGGTATGCATTGCTTACATATTATACACCTCCTTGACTTAAAGTGGGCAACTGTCGATCCAGAAAACATCTACGCAAAGCTAACTGGTGTAACTTACTTTGCTTTTGGAAATATGTCAGGTAACTGCTGAATTTTTAGCTTCGGACAGTCCTCCCCCCTACCCCCACCCTCAGTATGCACATACTGAGTCAGTTGACACATCTGAACACCACGTTGAGGTTAAGTGGGAAACCTATTGTTGTCACATCTGCAAAGAAGTTGAAACAGTAAGTTTAAAGTATATATAATATATGCTTGAAATACGGACAAATATTAACAGCCATAGCCATGAGTTATGGGAGCATGGTCTAAATAGATAGTGGCAATGGATAAACAGCTGATAAATGGTTAATAGTAATCAGTAAATGGTGTAGTCTTCAGGCCATATTCAATTATTACAGTCCTGCGACAGCCACGTATACCAGATTTCTTTCTTATTTTTGTCAGTTCATCTTTAAGGGGCTGTTAGGAATCGCTGCCATCGAGGACCATGGGGAAAGAATCTGCTGTTTTTTTTACATTTTCACCTTTAAGCAGGTAGCTTGACAGATCTAAAAAAAAAAAGGCATGACTTCTATATATATCTTGAAGTAAGGACAGTTCATATTGCTATGTCTTGGTTCCTGTTCCCCCATGATGCAATCTATTTTCAACCTGAGATTATGTTCCAGCCACAGAGTGCTGACATTACATCTTTTTTTCTGCTCAGTCCTAAATGGACCAACTGTCCAGAGAGACCGTGTCACAGTCTGTCTCGAGGACCTGTGAGTCATCTGATGACCCGTCATGCCATCTCTCAACCTGGTAACGGCTGTAATGAGACATTGAGTTCATAACATTGTTGTATATAAATATATAAAAGACAAGACACTCATTCAGGATGTCAAACACAACTTAATTTATTCTCAGTGGAAAGACAAGTGTGCTTAGTAGACTGTGACAAACGAGTGAGCATGTATCAGTGACGCTGCCTCAAGCTTGACGAGATATCCAAACAACGTTTCCAGAACGTTCCATTTTGGGTCACTTGTGTGGCCAGCCCCCACAGAATTTCCGTTTCAACACGTAATAATGCCAGTAGGTAAAAAGAAAAAAAAAGAAACACATCAAACAGCCACAGGTAGATTAGGTTTTCTCTTGTTTGTCCTCAAGAACATCCCGGTGTTGTGTGACTCAGCTCCTGTTGAAGGAAAAGTTCAGTCCGGTCAATCCCTGCTTACGTCTTATTCCTCAGAGCCACTTTGACCTTTTTTCTTTCGCTCCACATACTTCGGTAAAGGGTTCTTTGTGCTGAGCGCTCACGATGCATTCAGCGGAAATATGGCTTGGGCGCTGATGTGTTATAGCCTTGTATAAAAAAATATTATCACCAAACACTACAAAATCGGTACGGGACACAAACGGTGGATGCAGTGTGAAGATTGTGCCCCCAAAATAAATGCGCAAATGTGCTTTTTTTTTCTTTCATTTTTTTATAAATAAAGGGTCTTGCCTTTGAGATGGCATTGCTAGAGACATTAGCTGGATTGTGCATTAGCTATTGGCCACTGAGGTACAGTCAACCCAGTATCATGTAACTGTAAACCTACAGGGTCACGTCTTACATCGTCTACTCGGCATGCTATAAAACAGGGTTCACAATAGGTACACATTAGATTGCTATCAGTCTCTACATAATCAGTGCGCGCTACTTGGATGTGTGTTTATTTGTGACCCCCCCTCATCCACCCCTCCGCTTCGCCACAGTAAGCATTCAATCAGCATCTTGATGTGACTCTCTCCACTGTCACTGATGTTCTCTCTCCTGCTCTCATTAGGTGATGAGCGCTCGCTGATTCACCCGAGCTGGAGGCAGCAAATCAAGCTCACCTCCTTGTCTGTGTCTCTGTTTATCTGTCCAACCCTGGCCTCCTTCTTTCTCAAAGTTGGTTTCACTGATGGGGGGAACACAAAGGTTTGGGGCTGCGATCCTGTCTGATTTCGGCTCTGTTTATTCAACTTTTTCTCCCACTTTCTCGCCACCTTCTCCTTGCCCGACCTTTACCCGCCACTGCTAAGTTTCCGTCCATCCGCCCCTCTTTTTTTCCCCACTCATATGAGTCTCCTCCATCTCCTTCTTTGTCGCTACAGCTAGTCATCTGCAAATCCCTACCATCTTCCGAATTACCCTCTTCTCCCTCGCCCTCTTTTACACCTCCTCCCCATGTCCTCCATGTAAGTATGTGAGTGTGTCTCTTTGCCTGTATGTATGCATGTCTGTGTGTTCGTATCACAGTGCACTGAGGTCGTGGCAGGAGCGGGATTTCTGGCGGAGGATCTTGCTGCCCCGGTGGCGGCTCATCTCCCTGTAGCGGCCCCGATCCCGATCCCGGTCTCGACCGTACGAGCGCGGTACCAATCCCGACAGGAAGCGCTTGGCCCGGCTGGTCAGGCTCTCCCTGCGGCCCGCCCCGGGCTCGCCGTCAGTCCAGCCGGCGCCCACGCAGTCGCCCCTTGCCGTCCGAACTGCGGCCTCCAACAGCTCGTTGGTACCATGGTCCAGGGAGGCGGAGAGCTCCATGTAGAGGCAGTCGAACATCATGCTGCTGGACTGGGCCTCTGGTGAGAGACGGAGAGGAAGATGTTGGTAAGGCGCACGTTTTACATAATTGATGCTTCATACACTGACTGCTGCAAATGGCAATTAGAGGCAGGCATTTCAAGATATTAGATCATGAAACCAGCAGCTGCTGTGTGATGTGGCTCACCACAAGATAGTACCTCTCTCATCGGTAGCTCACTCAGCGATGTATAAGAGACTCTATTAGACTCTAAAGTGTTAATTTGAAACTCCTTCTGCATCAAATTGAGACAAATGGAGCCAATTTACAGCATCTCACTTTGTGGGGAAGGGGCACTCTCTGTGTCGTGGGCTTTTGAAAGAGAAATAGTCATAAAAACGAAAAATAGTTTTTGGGGGTAGTTTAATAAGCATTTTTTTCAAACTATATGCTTACTATAATTTGCACACTGTATGATTGGTATCACGTAAGATGGGCATGAAAGTCAATTCTTGACCCTGTAAATAGTAGTTTGTAGGGCTGGGGAACCGTATTGGATACCTTTTTAAGGTATCAACTGAATCAATCCAGTAACAAGTAGTATCCAAACCCTTCCAGTCAAACGGTACATTCAATCGATCCTTTTTATTGATCCCAGATCCAGGATTTAATGTTACACGTGATTGATCCACTGCTACAACCCGTATTGCATGCCTGCGCAGGTTTGTGAACTCTGGGGTGGCGATTATAACAGCTAACAGCGCTAACTGTTAACCATGGGTTGGGAGCATGGGTTATCAACAGCAATTAACTAGCCAGTGGGACACACACGGTACCGCTATCACTTTAAGAATACTGGCATCGTACTTTAAAAAAAAACACAATCCTCAGCCATCATAGACAAAATAATCATATCTTAAGGTCCACTTGGTAGCTTACCCCCCCCCCCCTCACGGACATTTCAAACCATGTCGTAAACAGTCTGCAGTCTAGAGACAAACAGGCATGTGATCGAGCGACCTCCATCCACTGAAAAGGACTGTGAGATACAGTTGAAAACGAGAAGCTCGTAAATAAACCATGAATTTGGATTGTTTTTGTCAATTTCAAGGTTAAGAAATTCCCTAGTTACTGAGCTTGCATGTAACAAGATCCACCTCTGTGAAAACCAAGCGAACTGCGTCCACTAATGAAGAAAAGGTGATATAGTTAAAAGCTTTGTATAAAGAAATAACCATATAAGTTTAAATCCGGATGTAAAAATGTTTCACAAATATGCTAATTAATCAAGAGGAGGTTTGTTTTTCAATTGATTTTCATCTAGATCTAGATCTAAATGTGCAGTTCATACAAAAATGTAATGTAATAAAAAAAAAAGGAAAGTCTCAAAGCAAGAAATGGTTCAACCTAGAACCGGCAGCAGAGATACAAAATGCTGTAAATGGTTACATTTTTATCTACTTTTCAAATCTCTTTGCTGGCGCTCAAATGTAAAAAGAAAAACAACAACGTTTTTTTTATCTCAATGTGACTCTGTATAAAGGAAGGTGACTAAATGTGCTGTTGACACGGCTCAGTATCTCATCAAAAAAACTCCTGTTTGTCCCTGGTCAAACACGCCCGGATGATAAGGAAAGCTGACAGATACAGATCATTCCGCAGCATATGGGCTCCACTGTCAGCTCCAATAACATATTTTTTTTCCACTGTATTTCTGATTTTTTTTTATTGCCTCTGCTCTCCTCTACCAGAGCCAGGCTACGAGTGCTCTTGAGCAGCTGTGTCCAGAAAAAAAGGCTTTTAAGGTTTATTACATCTCTTCAAAATAACTGTATTAAACTCAAAATGACTGCAGGAAGATGTCCCCGCCACCGACACATTTTATGTTTCACCCAAAAATATGCTAGAAACACCGAGGTTATAAAACAACAACATATTCTGGTGGAGAATATTTACACAAGGGCCTTTTTTTTCAAGAGCTTTCACTCGCATGATCCTCATCAGTCAATAGTTTGCTCAGTTGTCATGGCGATATATCTGTCAAAGTGGGACCAAGCACACTCCAGCAACAGAAGAAAAAAGTAAGCAGTTCAAGCTGTATACCTGAAGACGATTTACTAAAAACGCATGCCCCATAGTGAAACCCTTGTTAGTTTTCTGAACTATAGCAAAAGCAATGTGACATTTAAACGGCATGAACATTTACTTAATGTGACAGGTTTGCACAGGTACTACACAAATAACGAGAACTGGATTTGATCTGAGTGTAATAATCCAGCCTGCACAGCAGCTGTCGACCCAGAGCAATGTCACCTAATAGAGGGTGAGGTAAAACGGAGGAAAAAGACAAATCCCAAACCAGGTCAACAGGGCTTATCCTAATACCTACGACAGATGATTGAATTGAACTAGATCTTTATAACTTGTTAAAAGAATGTTTGGGAAATTAAATTGGGAACGAGAGAGAAAAACTAAGGGAAGAGAGGAACGATGAGGAGAGCAAAGAAGAGGAAACACGAGAACAACAAAATACAGCAGAGGGGAGATTAAAAAAGGAGAGGAGACGTGAGGACACGAGGAAAGGAAACATGGATGGCAGAAGAGGGGAGAAGAAATGGGTGGACAAGAGGGGGCTAAATGAGCGGAAAAGAATGGAAATGAGGAGAGGGAGCCAAAGGAAAGTACAGGTTAGGAAACAAGAGGAGAAGAGAGGAAATGAGGAGGAGAAAGAAGTGTAAACAGCAAGTGTAGAGAAGAGAGGAAAGGGGGAGAGTAAATGAGGACATTTCCCCTCTAGTGGGCTAATAAAGTTCAGTTCCACTGAAGAAAGGAAACAAGAGGAAACGAGGTGAGGAGAGGAGGCGAGGACAACTAGGAGGAAACATGTGAGTCACAAAGACAGTCGAAGGAGACAGTGAAAGGGGAGGACAGGCAAGATGGCAGATGAACAAGCAGAAGGAGGAGAGGAGAGAGACAGAGAGAAACAGACTGGCAGAGGAAAGAGAGTGAGACAGAAAGAATGTCGACTCAGCAAACGGAGCCAGAGTGCATATTAATCAAAGCCCCGAGGAGCAGGGCCACACCGTGACCATATTGAGCAAATGAACAAATGATAAGTACGGTGCCAGTGTGACACTGTGTGTATTAAGGCTGGAGAGAGATATGGAGCAGCGAGGGTAGTTGAGAGATAGCAGAATAAAAGTGTCAATATATGCCATAAATAGTCTTATTTAGTATGTTAGTTAGCCGGGCAGGCGGCAGGCTCGCATATCAGAAAGAGGACATGTGACCTGTCCAGAGGACATACGAATATCCTTGTCAGGCGCCCTAGGAGCAGGGATGGAGCATTTCCATATCGCTGACCACATCGCTGCCTCTGGGTTTTTATTTATTTATATATTTTTTAGAAAGAGAGAATATGCTGAGTATAGGCATCCTTTCATTACTCATTCTTCGCCTCCCTCCATCCTTACTTCCCTCCTTCTTCCACTCGTGTCATTTAAGAATACCCCAAAGCCGCGACCGAACGTGAGTCGACAGCGATGTGCAGGCATCGATGCACACAAATCTTTACACTTGCTGCCTCTGTTTAACTTGCACAGCAAAGCAAACAAGAATTGACCCCCGGGCTGTGGTTTTCTACACGTCCAGCCCCCCCACCCCCCACACACACACACACACAGTGTCTTCTACACTAAATAGAAGACAGTTATGGCCTACAGTAGATTTCTTTTTTTTTCCCTGTCACAGCTGCTGATTATGTTACCATTGTTTTATTGAATGTAGTTTGATTATCAACCAACAGCCGTAAACAGCATTATTAATAACATTAACAACCTAAACTTATTGTAGTTTCGGCAAATCACATTAAAGCTGCTTTAAAGAATTTTTTTTACCATGTGTCACTTCGTGAAGTGTCAGTCATGTGGTATTCTTTTGGATAACGTGTTAGCGAACTGCCACACATCCCATTTGAATCAGGTTTCTGGCTCTTTCCTTTAGCCTTCACCAATATATTATCAGGGACTTCAGCTTTCTAGACGACTTCACAGCCCCTTATTTACTTTAAAGCTCTGCTGTTTCGTGATGCCGGTACTTTTCTGTGGTTTAACATGGGGGTTTATTGAGGGTAGTGGGTCTCACTCATACAGCCTGGTGGGGGAAACCAAAAGAAAGAACGTCAAGTAAATTTTAAACAAAGAGCTAAAAGTGAAAGGGATTTGGGGTTGTCAGTGGTTGACTTCCAATCTTTTTCGCATTACAAGGGGTCATCTGACTCAGTGGTAACATAAAAAAAAGCTTTAACGCCAAAAGACTCAAGTGAAGGCTAACAGTAAGTTGCCATCTGGATGGATTCTTCTTGTGAGGAGTCATACACTAATGTATCTGGAAGTGGAGTTCACCTCAAGTCACTTGCATTTTTTTTATTACAGATGAGACGATATATAAAAAGCCTCTCGGGTCCAGCAGCAGGGGTTGAGGGAGGAAGTTAGAGAATTCTGAACAGGCAAGGAAAGATGATGCTTATTGATGGTACAGCCTTTGTGAAAAGAATATCCTCAGTCTGAAGGTCTAGAAACTCAAAGTGTTATTTTTCTTTCTCAAGGACAGAAAAACAAGCCCCACTCTCAAAACACATACACAAACACACACACACACACACACACACACACACACACACACACACACACACACACTCTGTGTGCATGTAAGCGGCGGTGCACGTATGGCGAGTACAAACATACATAAAGATAGCAAGAGCAGCGGCATCCTGTAAGAGGGAGATAATCCCAGCAGAGATGTACCGTGTGCCAAGCACCAAAGGAACACAGATGGAGCCCCTCCAGAGGATTAGATAGGGAGGGATAGGGTAACATCTAGAATAGTTGTCTTTATATTTCATTATGTGACAGTAGTTTTTTTTTTGTAGAAACAGAATGTAAAACGCGAGTACACACAAATTGCAGAGATGACAACACATTTTGAGTTTTTATACCATACTGTACACTGTGAGTGCAAGTTCAAATCAAGGTCAAACTGTGCGGTCGGCATTTCCTCCCACTTTGCATTTGAAACATTAATGAAATTCAGGTAATAGGGTGAGCTGCCGGTGCTACAAAATAAATTACTCAAAGCCCAGCAAAAGGTCCAACCTGCCTGGAGTCTGATCTCTGTTCAGCGGATTTTCAGGCATCACTAACTGCAATCGTGTTTCTTCTTCAGTAAATTTGTTTTGCCAAGACCATTCTTCAGTGTTGCACGCCAAAATATATGAAGGTCTGTAGAGCTTGCTGCTCAACACAATGATATTTAACAGCGCTTAGATTCACAGGATTTCATCAATTTGCATTCAAAACAACACTTATAAATGGCTATAAAAATGATTCATCCGCGAGGACTTTTCCATGTTTTCTTTTCTTTTCTTACATTAAATCACAGTGGAGGATTTTAGGATTTCTTGACAATGATCGACCGAAAAATACTAATGATAATGATAATAATGTACCGAAATGTAATACAAACATGCAACACAAAATAATCAACTGTATTCATCATTCATCCCTGTTAAAAAAGGGCAGCAGTTACAGCATCTACTAATTGTTGATCATATTGTATCCAGAGTAGTCACCCTGGCAATATTTTCATTATTTTGTTTCTACCCAGCTTTGTCTTTAAGACGTTGTCACCTGAAAATCTAGTTTAAATTTAAAATATCATGTAATTACCTCACACACTTGGATTACAAGTCATTTAATTTATTATGGCAACTGGGTGATTTGGGTCTGTCATAATAACCCAACATGCAGACATTTGCAGCATCATTTTCAAAAAGCCTCCAGGTTACACCCTGTGTGATTCAATGTGGTAAAAGAGCATAACAATAAGAGCATAACAATAAAGAGATTCTTTATTTCCACCACTTTAAAACAGCAATAGATGATATAATTGTCTTCCCACAAGGAGTTAAGCAACTGAACATTTATCCCTGGCTTTTTTTAAACAGCGAATACATGTATTTTGCTTATCAAAGATAGATACCCCCATGAGTCCTTTGAATGGAGACTGATGTCATGATATAAAAATACCAGGGCAAGGAGACAGATGAGTCAAGGCAGAGAGAAGAGGATAAAAAGGAATGAATTGTACACGACCCACAACCATCGATTTCCAGGAGATATTATGTCTGCATGTGCCTAACTACATATGTGTACACATAGCCACTGTAATTACAAGATATTTTCCATTTTCTATTTTCATTTGGAGAGCTGCTTGAAAAGGCAGTGAAAAGAAGCGAATGAGAAGTTTAATTTCAAATCTCTCTTGTGCTTTTCCTCTCTTGCATCATTTACCCAGCTGTGTTCACCAGTGCAGCTAAGCGCTGGCTAACCTCCCAGCGCGCCACAGTTAGCTTTGCTTTGTACATATGGGATACGGTTTATAATGATAATAGTGGCAGCTTTACTTTTAAACAGTGGGTCATTTGTGTGAGACAGAGGTAGACAAAAAGGAGATTCTCATTTGTAGCTGTCAACCGTGGATTTTATCAGCTGAAATATTAAAAACAGTTATTCGCCGATTCGCTGTAGCTAGAGGAGAATGGAGGAGAATGGAGCTGAAACAAGAGGTTTCAAAAACCACAGATAAAGTCCCATTATAAGATGAGAGGAATGCAGGGCAAGAACAATTCAGTTATGTACATGTTTCTAAAATGAAATGCTTTCTGAAATGTTGTTTTACATTTTTAAATACAACCCTTATTGTAATTGAAATGAGAGAAGAACATCTATTTATTATTAGAGTATTTATCATTTATACAGTTAAATTTGAAAACTGACAATAAATATTGTGAGATATTATTCAATTGAACTTTCTTTATTGTATTTGACAGTCAGATGTTGACTACATACAGACTATAATACAACTGCTACGCTACTTTAAGAATTATGGCACTAAATCATAGCGCAAGTTAGACATTATTGTGATGTTCCGGACCTTTGCGTGAGGAAATGATCTCTTATTGGACCTCGTTGAACATTGATTCAATACCCATGAAAAACTATGACTTTTTTATAATTTCTTTCAAATATATAATATTACTTTTTCTTTCTCTCTTTTTTTTTCTTTATGGCATTTAATAATCTAGAATTTCTTCTGACTTTCTTATGCCACACTATACTGTTACATTTTTTATGACATACTTTAAACTATATGACCTTTTCAGAACTTTTCATGGTATACTACCCTATATTATTTTAAATGGTCTTTTATTGGCATACTATATTGTGCGATTTAATATAATATCATACATAGTGTATGATATTATACTTTTTTTATGACATACTCTTCAAGTTTTTTTTTTACTGAATATCAGTATCAGCACTGCAGTTCAGCTTTTTACACTATGATGGCAAAGCTGTGCAATTATTCTCTCGTTTAGATTCGGGTCAAACCTATGGCCTCTCTCACCACTAGGAGGAGTCCATAGCTTGACAAATCTGCCATACCCACATATGGCTGCTCAGCTATGATTGGACAATCGCTTGTTTGTGTTCGGCAAATGGACAGTTGCATTCTTGTGTGACGTACTTGCACACTTCACTTACCTTCTGCGCTGATTTCACGGGAACGGACAAGGTCGCTCTTGTTGCCCACCAGGATGATTGGTGTGTGTGGCTGGGACTCCCTGAGGAGGAGGCGGAGCTGGGCGGTGCGGTGGAAACTCCGCCTGTCAGTCACTGAGAAGACCAGGATACACACATCACACTGTAGAGTGGAGAAGTCCTGTGGACACAATAGCTCACATGAATAAAACACCTCGATGGAGTAGATTAGCACTGCATACATAAAGGAGAGGTCCGATGACAGCTAAACAGGTGTGAGACGTCAGGTTATGCGAGACCCTTTCCATGACATCGACGACTAGCAATTTATCCTTGAAACAACATGTTTAAACTCAGAATTATCCTTATGTCTTTATTTTGTTTTTCTGCTGGAGCTGAAAGGACACCAGTGCCAATGCCAGGAAGGCTGCACTAAATCATTTATCACTGTCCCATAGTAGGATGCAGAGGATTCTTTGCTAAAATTTGACTGTACGCAAGACATGCTTCACTTTGAATCTCCTGTTAGTTTCACCATAAGAACATCCCATCGAGGCTTCTGGTCACAGAGGCTCAATTATCCCGAGTGCTCTTGCAGCAGCAGCTTTGCACAGCCTAGTCCGGGTCCTTCTTTGTCCTCTCTCGCGTTCTATCTCTGATTCTATCAGCCACTTTGGGCTGAAGGTGGTTTACAGGTGTAAAATAGGTCATGGCAAGGTTCTCATGAACCATCCCAACTAAAGTCATCATATCAAGGGAGCATTCAATGGCCAAATTCCTCCCACTCAATCATTTGTTGACCTTTATGCTATTTATCAAGCAAAGGTCTGCTAATTTGGTAAGTGATATGAGACTCACAGACTTTGCCATATGGTTCAGGGTTTAGTCAAATTAATACCCTGTGGTTGTGAAATGTAGAGTGAAATGCAATCCCATTTAGGATTTAAGTCTGAACCCTGTGGTCATGAGGATTAGGTATGCACCATTTATGTCTAACGTCATTTTAGCTTTTTAAATGATTCACCGTCTTTGTTCAGAAGAACATCAACCTTTTACTTTGTGGTTGTTCATATCGCCCTTAAATACCCTTTTTTTAAAAACATAAAACAAGACCCACCAACAATTATCCACCAATTGTACAGTTCCCTATGGATCCGTGGAGCGTTTCAGCACCTATCAGCTCATTGTTTGTTCCAGTCTTACTGCTCTTATCAACCCTGTAGCAGGTGGCTATTTACTGCAAAAAACTACCTGCCCAGCATCAAACAGCAGAGCAGACAGACAATGTTAGTGACTAGCTGGCTAATGTAGTCAATCATTTACCTGCTGAACAGCCAGGATGTCTTTCTGGAGTTGAAGGAGACCAAAAATGAGGTAAAAATATATACATTCTTACTGAATATTGAACCAACATCTACCAGGTCGCAAGAACCATGACTCCAAATAAATGCTGTATGTATAAATAGGCAGATACAGGCTACATGTTGTGATTACAGCATATTCCAGACGCCCAAAATATATCACTACTGCTTTACAATTTCTTTAAAGTCACTCCAAAGTTAGATACAGAACTATTTTTCCACTCTGGTTGACAACATCACATTTCTATCTGCTTGATCCAGAATCCAGAGTCTCAGTCTCTACTCTGTCTGCAACGCTGCATCTAATGGAAAACATTACAAGTCTTGCACTAACGTTGTTTCTTTACCTATTCTCAAACATGACAGTTTTGACTTTTGGATGCCTTGGCATCCTCGCTATATTTTACGTTTTACGCTATCTATATAGGGTTCTTGTAGTGAAGCCAGACTGTGACTGTAGACTGCAACAAAGTATTTCTGTTCACTGTTTATAGGGATATACCAGGAAATAAAGTTCATATTACAGTCTTGAGCTCAGAAGTTATTTTTTTAACTCAACTCTAAACATGCCCAGAGGGTTTGTAGAATTCTATTTGAGGTTTTAATCCCTTACTTTCCAATTGTGTTATTTCTGAACACTGCAAATCTCTGACCTATAGAACTGCAAACACAATCAACTTGTATTTAAACTGGAAATAGGCCTCTGAAGCTGGTGACTAAATCAATATGAAAACATGTTATTCCCTCTAGGCAACCCAATCTGCCCGCTAGCTTTGTTGCCTGTGTGTGTGTGTGTGTGTGTGTGTGTGTGTGTGTGTGTGTGTGTGTGTGTGTGTGTGTGTGTGTGTGTGCGCGCTCGCGCTCACGTGCGCATGTGTGTGTGCAAGTGCTCCGATGCCCTTGCCCTACATCCACAGCCCCGAAGGAAAATCCCTGCCCTCCAGGGAGATTCAGACGCCTGAAAAATTCACATGGTCTCAAGTGGCCAAGTAGTATCGGATCAGACCCCGGAGCAGGAAACTCATGGGGAGAGCCTTGGCACTCTGTCTGTTTGACGTAGCTCAGGAAAAGACAGGGAGCGGAGAAAGGGGGAGGGCACGGAGCCATTGGCGTGGAAGGCAGCTCCGCCACCTGTCACTGTCTGATTTAGGGATGAGGGGGAGGGGGAAAGAGAGAGGGAGAGAGAGGGAGAGAGAGAGGGAGAGGGAGAGAGAAAGAGAGAGAGAGAGAGGAGAGGGAGAGGGAGAGAGAGGGAGAGAGAGAGAGAAAGAGAGAGAGAGGAGAGAGAGAGAGAGGAGAGAGAGTAGAGAGAGAGAGGAGAGAGAGAGAGGAGAGAGAGAGAGAGCGCTCTTAGTGAATATAGGAGTACGAACAGAGAGTGGACATCGACAAAGAGTGTGATGGAGCACTTCAGGAGAGAAAAACTGTGACCAAGTAAATACACCTCTCTATCAAACGGAGGCAGAGCAACTCAGGACAGTGCCAACTCTCCCCTCAAGCTCCCTCTTTTTCTTTCTCTTGATTAAGCAGCTCTTCACAGAGAGCAGGCCATCTGTCAATACCTACTCCCCTACACGTGCACACACATATTCACATGGACTACCACAGAAAAAAGCCAAGCCCATAGAATAATATTCAAATCATATGCAAATACAAACACATCAGTGAGCATTCAGCAAAATATAATTTTAATCAACTTACCGGTAATAACAAATAACTCATCAGGCTGCCATTTCTCCTGAAATACGTCTGTGCTTTGTAACAGACGTATTTCACGTATGGCAAGGCGGTGAGTGTAAAAGACGATTGGCATCGTCTTTTACACTCACCGCCTTGCCACACTGCCTGGACAAAAGTATGTGGACACATATTCGGTCAACATACAGTATGTCGGCATACTTTTAGTCTGTCGCTGTTCATGGTTTGGTCCAGGCCCCTTCTAATTCAGGGAACTTAATCTTAAAGGCCCTGGGAAGCTATATTCTCAAGCATCTTCCTACTATGAGCAACGGGATCGTACATAAACACAAGATTTTCAGCCAACACAGTTTTTGGTTGTTTACTTGAGAGCTTTCTGTCTGTGATGCTTTGCCTTGTGCTCTTATCACTAGTTTGAAAGGGGGCGGGACCTGAATGAAAAAAGGTGATGTCCCGCATTTCCATAAACCAATCAGGATTTCGCAATATCTGAATCAAAGTGTGATGACAGTTGAAGCCTGGCTTGCCGTTTACCAGCCATGTCAGTTAAATTTAATCAAACCACACACACACAGTATTGATGAAGCAGACAGTTTTGCTTGTCAAACAATTGAATAATGATACTTTATGTTTGGTATTTTTTGGGAACAAACTTTAAATTTGATTGTTACCCAATTGGCAGTACATTTCTGATGTCTTTGTACAAATCCTGAAGCTTTGAAACCATGTTTTCCGGGGGGCTTTAATGCAAGAGCATACAATGATTTTTCTAAACAACAGATTGCTTCCAGATTGAGGTTTTCCAAATGTTGAGGCTGAGCTCCTCATGCTTAGATAATGACGCTGCCGAAAGTTGACAATATTTATATTCAACGCTACAATGCTGGCCCTATATTGAAATTATGAATAAATAATGGTGGGTGATTGTTGCTTTGGGTTACATGCTGTAGTGTCTCTGCCAAATGCCTCTTTCACATAATGTATGACTGCATATTAACATAAAGCTTACTGATTGCTTTAGTTCCATCAAACTTACCACTAGTACTGAATTTTTGTTGCCATAAACACATAACGTAAACTAGAATCAAGGACCCCTTGATTTTGGTCAATAAAGAACTGCAACAATACTGAGCAGGATAATGACATTACTCTTTATAAATAACCTCAAACATATATTTGCCACTTTTGTACTGCAATTTATGTTAATTATCTTCCGAAAGATATACATATATTTTTTTTTTACTATGCTTTTATCGGCGGATAATATACCCTGCAGATACATTGGTAGAGCGCTTCCTTCCACTATGCTGTAGCTTCTCATTCTGTTGAACACAGCCCACCAGGGCAATCATTCAGGCCTTCAAACGCTACGATGAACAGACAGACAGGCCTATCTGTTCCACCACTTAAAAAAAAAAGGCTCACAAACCAAGCTTTCTAAGAAGTCATTTTTCCACAGCTTCCTGTTTCTGGCACAGATGTCGATAAGAAAAGCACATCCAATAAAACCGAAAGCATGGCTTCCAACCTCGTTCTTATCAGTGCAACATCCAGACATATTTTTCTTTTTGAAAAGGAGATTCATCATGGTTTTTACAGTGACAAGCTGCATCTGAGCTTTGTGTTCTCAAAGCTATCAGCGGAGTTGTGGTCGAAAAGAACAGCCTTTATCGGAACACTAAACTCGGATTTTCATATGTTTCGCAAGTATTTCACAGAGACAATACACATTATACACACGTACATTAACATGCACTAAAAAACATACTCGAACCATTGTGCTCCAGCCAGACACTACATCAGTAACCATTAACAGTGAGGAAAATGAATCACTTATCAGGCATCATTTGCATAACACGCTGTGGCTCTGCAAGCACTCTAACTATTATTTCTCTCAGTTGTGAAACAAGACGGAAAACACGGCCCCAGTTTGGCCACATTTGGAGAGCGAGTGCGTGAGCATATGGGTGTGTTCATCCCTCATTATACAACATGGCCCCCACCGCCTGCAACGCAGAACCCAAACCTTTGCAGTCTATTGGCTCCCAAGCAATTTGCTTTGCAGAACAAAGATACATGAGCAAAGCACCTTAAGGTGCTTAACATGAAAACAAAAGGTCAAACACATCCCCACCTGCTTGCACAAGCAGCCACAGAGTGCGCACACATGCACAGACAAATACAGAGACACTAATGCGACCATTTCGCGTGATCAAAAGCAAACGCCTGCTTTGTGCACATCTGCTTCTTTGCCTTGTGTTCCATCTGTCTGACTTGCCTGTCAGGGCAAAATGAAAGATCAATAAAGATGCAGGGGTGATGAATGAAGGAAGAGATGGCAGAAGCAAGAGGAGGAGATGGAAGAGCACCTTATCTCAGATCGCTAAGTCAAAATCTGATAATAGGATGATGAATCTTACTGCAGATGGAATGCTGAGTTAGTGGGTTTGTTATTCTTTCTCTCACTTACTTTCTTCTGCATAGAAACAACGCTTCCCTAAGGGAATTTATTACAGAGGCCATCTGGCCTGCACTGGCTAGGCCACACACACACAAACACACACGCACACAAATACACACATGCACATGCATAAGCACTGCGTAAGCCGAGCACAAATGACCACATCACCAAATGCAGCTTACATCATAGCACAGACATGGGGAAACATTCGAAGACTGTTGCATAATCCGCCCACCGCACCCCACACAGACACACACAGGAGGGTGGTGTAGGGAGTGTCCCTACATGACCCAGATTCAGGCTTTAATATGAGCATGTGGAGCCTGCAGCCTGCTAAAGTGGTCATTAGCAAATTCCAGAATCCCTATTCTGTAGTTGACCTCTGACCCCACCCTTCTGAAGATTTCATTCCAGGATACAAGTATTGCATTATGTTGTTTATGTTTTGTTTATGTTTACTGTACTACTTAAAAAAAAAACGCCCCAAAACACTTAACCCTAAATTGCTCACGTAGCTGCGCCTATGGTTTATATTCCTGATGTGGCACCTTGCATGGTCGCTACTCTCATCAGTGTGTGAATGGGTGAATGATATCATGTAGTGTTAAAGCGCTTTGAGTGATCGGAAGACTAGAAAAGTGCTATACAAGTACTGGTCCATTTAACAAAATCCTTATAAACCCCCTATTAGTAACTGTAAAGTCACAAAACGGCCGGAGTTTTTTTTTTTTCTTTTTCCGGCGCACATTTATGAGTCCTGAGTCCTCCCTGGTCTGCCCACATTTCTAAAACCTCGCTATACAGCACAAGCGGAAGCTGCTGAACATTTCGGTACCCAGCATGACCAAATCGGCCAATGTTTGTACGTTTTCCATTTTTTACTGAACGACACCGTTTTTTGACTGAAACTCCTTCCTAACATGCTAATGCTTTGTTTTATTGTGATTTTATTTTTATTGTGTAGGTAAGGCTTTTGTTAAGGCCCTGAACCATACAGTTTAAAAAACTCGGGGACCGCTCAAGGAGGCATTTTCGGGGAATCTGGCTCATATCATGCTGGATGTTCATAGTTATGATCAAAATATGGTATAAAAGTGTTTTTTTTTATATACATTTCTTTCGCAAAGAAAATCTGAAAGTATTAGAACTCATTTGGGGTTCCTACAACTACTGGAACACGGGGGAAAAGAGGTGCAGACCCCCATTTGGGGCTGTCGAGCTTAAGGGCAACAGAGATAGGGCCCAAGTGCAGGCTGAGGAGGCAGCATGATGAATTCAGTGATGTGTTAATGGAAATAGCTTACAGGTAGGCAGGCAGACAGGTAGGGGAGCCTGGTACACTGATCCAGGTAAACGTTACGATAACAGACAGACGAACGAAAAACCACGAAACAAGAAACAGCAACTGTAGGAAGAGCTGACGAGGGGTGAAAGAAAATTGGCTGGTTAAATATGTGGAAAACTGATGAGGGACGTAGGAACAGGTGGATCAGGTGGGCTGGGGGAACTGCAGGTAACTGCAGGGCTGATGAGAGCCACCGTGGAAAAAGCTAAGTAGACGGGTGGGGCAGCCATGCAACGGGGGAAAGGAGAGAGGGCACCTGGTGGATGGATGGAAAAGGACAGTGAAGGGTCCTGGGGATGAGGGGATGTGGCTGTGGAGGAGGGACAGAAAGACAAGACTGTGACAGAAATGCTTTAGCATTAGCTACTATGCTAGACAGTTAGCTTACTGATATAAATTTCATCTCATGCTAATGTTTGTTAGCAATAACTCAAGTCAATATTAGTATATTCAAAGTTAAAGTGGCTACTTCAGAAATACCATCAGGGGCATTGAAATAAAAAATGAAGCATGTGTAGCAAGCTTTCTAGCCAAGAAACTAGCTAGCTAGCTGACGGGGTCGCTGTAGCATCACATCATATTTCAGTAATGGTATGTTTATAACTACAGTAGACATACAGTGATGCATTCAGAGCTCAGGCCCTTCTTCTGATTTTTTTATTGGATTATTGATAAAATGATGAACGAGCTGAAATGTCAGTTAAAATGTGTCTATCGATCATGTCTTTTCTGTCAAGACAATCAAACCTTTCCGTGAGTTTCTCAGCTTGTGCCGTCCACTTGATTTAGAATGCTCCATTAAAAAAAATTAATAGGATTTTGATATTTATCCCTTAAATACAATGCAGCCTGAAGCTTTTCCATTTCTGTGTTTTGGTTCACAGTATTCCACACAAACAAATTGAGCAGTGACTCCCAACAGAGGCTAAAACAAACAAGACTGTTAAGGTATAATAGCGTATGTGGATTAGGATAAGAAAGGAGAAACTGTAAATGGTCCAGAACGACTCTCATGAGGCTACAGAACAGCAAAACAGGAAGGAGGAAACTGTCCTGGGAAGGACCCCGCCAGCGCCAAAATCTGTCTCTGTTCCAAGAACTGGATGGTGGAACAATGTTTTTCTTCCCCTCGTAATTGAGAAAAAGAATGTGGTCAAGCAGCAATTATCTTCTTCCAAATTACATCCTGCTTTACCATAATAAACAATTTTGTCCTCAGGGGGCAGCAGCAAATTCTCCTCACTACACGTTAATATACACGCACATATACATCACTAGTGTACATTTTTTACAGGCCTCAGGCTGCACCTTTTGGTTGCCTTTAATAAATGTTTTTATTTCAAGCTATCAAATAATAATGGGAACTCCTGGACTGGCTCGAGCTTAGTATAACTGCTGACACGCGCTCAGGCGGCAGAAAAAAGAGGATCTGGATCTCAGTGACCTCCATATCCCACTTGGGTCCCCAACATACAAAAGTCAGCTGTTTAAGAGATACATTACACAACCAACGTCAGTCTAAAGGCGAACGGCAGCCTGGGCCGGGTAGGTCAAGGCCAAGTGTGCCAGTGTTTCTATTTTGGGCCAACGGATGACTTATTTAAACCATCCAACCCCACGTGATGTCGACAACACTCACAACGTCCCAGCGTCTGGCTGAGCAGACTCTCAGCCTTCTGTGCGCGTGTATGCTGGTATGTTTCACACACTTGACCATGCCGATGCGGCCTGTGCACATACGCACACACACGCGCACACACACGCGCACACACACACACACACACGCACGCACACACGCGCACGCGCATGCAAGCACATCTGTCAGCAGAGTGCATGTAGTGTATGTTTCTGCACTCATGTTAAACTTTACCAGCGGTTTGTTGTGCGCTGCTCTCGTTGGGCAGATTACAGCACCAGCTAGACCTTCATGTGTCAATCAGCTGGGAGTCAAGCCAAGAGAGCACTTGAAGGAACAATCACAGAGTGTGAATGTAACGGTTTTTGCAAGGCAAACAATGAGGCGCTGTCCGGGCTGGCCAGTGAACATAAGAAGCTCCACAGCCAACAGCGTTGGATGCTGACTGCTCTAGCATGGTCTTATGTGCGAGTGAGTGATTGAGTCAGTCCTCTATGTGCGTAGTGTGTGTGTGTGTGTGTGTGTGTGTGTGTGTGTGTGTGTGTGTGTGTCTCTGCATGTTTCTATGGTAACTTGGGTGTAGGTTGTGGTGCCCCATGGAGAACACTTGCAGCCCAGCATCATTGGACTGGCGGTTAATGCTGTACCAGTTTGAGGCCACGGCGCGTGAGAGGTAGCTGGACGACATCCGACTGCACAACTCACTCGGTGTGTGCAAGTTTCTCTGTCCGTACGTGGATATATGTGACTTTTATCAATGAGCATCGCCACAAAAAAATTAAAAGCACAGAAGCATGAGCATGAATTGGCGGATGATTTGGGAGGCAGTCCAGTCCTCTCTGCCTCCCCCCTTACTGCTGACGGCTCTGGAGTTATTCCAAGCTTCCCGCTGGCCTGGGTCTGTTGCTTCAGCCTTAATGCTCTGCCTCGTATTAACACGCACAGAATAACACATGTAATTAACTCGAGAGTTATCCACAACAGAAAAGAGCCAGTGGAGAGAGGCGAGCAAGCACCACATAAAAAACAACAACAACAAAGAGAGTGAATGGTAGGTATTAATTGCCGCATGGACAATGTCGTCGGAGTGTAGGAGCATTTTGACAAGATGCTGTTGTTCTCTGCCGGCCACAACTCAATTTTTTCCGGCTCAGAAGAACATCGCCACAGGGTCGTATTAACTTACTCGCACTGTTCCGCTCAGTGGATGGAGCAATTTGAGCCATCACCCAAAATGTTAACTGAAGATCTCCAATTGAAACAAGCAAGGTTAACGTGAGAGCGATTTCCACTTTTTTTCCGAACGAGAGAACTTAAAAAAGAAAGAAAAGAAGTTTGAGTACAGTGGGCACAGCTGCTCCTGCAGGATTCCCCGCAAAGTGTAGCACACAGACACACACATAAAAACCACAGAAGACAACACACACTCTTTACAACACACTCTCTTTACACTCCAATACACATGTACATTTAAGTACTTTTATATACTCTTATTCCATTTGTATATTTAATTTAAAATTGCTACTGTACTGTTCTCTTACTGTGTTTACTACTGTTTTTACTACTGTTTATTAATTATCTTATTGTGGTGGCAGGAGCGTGGTTAGCGCAGCTGCAGAGGGGGAGGGGAGAAGCGACTCAGGGAACAGGTGCCGGGATGAGGTGTGATCAGTGTGATCAGCCTCAGCTGTGTGGAATTGTTTGTTTGTGTGTGCGGGGGGGGGGGGGGAACTGTGTCTCCCATATAAGCAGTGGCTGAGGAGGAGTGGGGACAGGTCGCAGAGACGGTGGAACGGCGGACAGTCGAGGGAACGACGACCAGCCATACCTGCACGTTTACTATCCGAAATAAAGCTGATTACAGACCTGCCAACTACAGTGTGCTGCCTTCTTTGTGCTGCCCGAGACTCGTGGGGTAACAGGGATCGTTACACTTATTTATATTACTTGATTGTTTTTACTATGTGTCTCTACTGTGCAAGGCTGCTGTAATCCTGCAATTTCCCCACTGCGGGACTAATAAAGGATTATCTTATCTTATGATTTGCCCATCACAGAAATCTAAGAAATGCTTTTTTTTTTCTCTTATTCTATTTCTTATGAACAAGCAACGAATGTCAAACCAGGAGAAGTTAATTGGTGGCTTTGAGAGAAGGTACGCCAAGCGCAAAAAGACAAAATTGTCCACGTTTAAGAAGACAGAGTGACTGAATGTGAAGCTGACAGTTAGTAGCTCACCTGTTTCCAGTTGTCAAAAATGATGAGTTTGCTGTCTTCGTCGTCGACTGTCACTGAGCACTCGTAGCCCTCACCTGCAAGCAAATAGCCATTTTACACACATGAGCACACAGTGTAAAGAAAAACACCACACTGCCAGGAAATAGTAGGGGTGTGATATATATAAATATATATGTATATATATATATATATATATATATATATATTTAAATTCTAAAATATGACATGAAAGTATGCATTGCTATATTAACAAAAGAGAAATGGCTTAACTTGAAAATGTTGGGTCTTGAAATATGTCCTTGATCTACTCGAGACACTTTGAAGCAATTTAAAGATGTTTAAATTGGGTTATGGGGCCATGTTTGGAAAGTCTTACTGCATAAATCTGCTCCTTACCTTTATGAGGACATTCATTTCTAGACATTTTTGTACTCCAATCTAAAGGATAAGTTGCCTCAAAATCATCTACAGTATCTTAAGAAACATCTGACAATAGTGTGGCTCGGTGACATGTTTTACGATATATCATGCTTTGACTACACAAACAATGATTGGATCAATTTGTCGTTGGTTGTGGCTTTTCATGGAATTGGTTGACAATAATAGCAACAATATAGATGTAGAAAATGCTTCCATTTGCTGCATTTTACTGGTAAATTGCAAAGAAAATCTCTTATTACAAAGAAGAAAAAAGGTAAAACCCTAAAAATGGTTGTTGACCATTTGAATGAATTGATGAATTCAGAGAAAATAAGCTACCTCTATTTGCACGGCAGCTTTTAAAATACGACCCAAAATAGCTTGAAATAGAGACAGCACAGCAAATCCTCTGGTTTTAATAAGGTCTTGCTGTAATTTACTGCTAATTACTTTGCGATGACACGTATTGACTGGTGAAGTGTTAACCCGCTTACAGGACTGCTAGAGCATCTGGTCAAAACTAGCAAAAATGTGTTAATTAAATAGGTGTTGATTAGTTTATTTTTAGTTGGTTTTTATTTATTATTTTACACCTTGAACATTTAGCTCATTGAATGATTTAGCACTTGGCTAATATTTGGAATGAAGAAGGGAGTGGAAACATAGTGTACAAACTTCTTTGATGGAAGTGCTTTTTATATCCATTTATGATGCATGACTCCGAGTGTACAACATGGGACGTAATGAATACTGTATGGTGTGAGTCAGGGGAAAGTGAGCTTCATGCATGAGGGCGAGCAGTCGTCTCTCAGTGACACTGACTCGTCAACGGGCTAGTTGAGGACCAGGGCTGATTATCCTCTGTGTTGCAGTGAGCTGTGTAACAGACAGACCTGGCGACCAACCGATAGCTAGCAGCTGGTTAGCTTAGCTTTCCATAAAGATTGTAAAAAAAAGGGGGGAAATCCTCTGGCAATTCTCTGCGACCAGTTGCCAGCACACAACCCCCATAGAGCATCTGTTTCCTGTTCAATTAGCTGTTCGTTGTTAATGAGTCGCAAGTTTAGAGGTGTTATGCAGACTGTATTATCTTTGGACAGAGCCAGTCTTGCTGTTCCCCCCTGGTTCCAGTCTTTATGCTAAGCTAAGCTACCTACCTGGAGGTAGGTAATCCCTACCTCCAGGTAATCCAAACCTTTGTCAAAGAAAGTGTACCCTTTTCCTCTCACACTTGGTGTCTGAATGAAGCTTTTCTAAAGTTAACCCTTAAGGCCGTTTGCCAGGTGCACACACACACAAAAATACACTCCACCAATTCCAATCCAAGTTTTTACCACAAGCTTGCGTCTCAGAGTCTATAGAGAGGGATCTGTCGGACTGCCCGGCCAGAGATAATGCTAGCGACGACTTGCCCACGCCAGTCTGTCCCAGTAGCACTATCTTCAGTGCCCCGCCATGGCTGTGGTAAGCCAACTGGGCAACTGCTGATTGGCTGCCGGACTCATCCCGAGTCACCCCTGTGTCGCTGATAGGCAACATGGCCGGCTCCTCGATGCCCGGGATCCAATCACAGTCCTCGGATACGGCCTCTTCCCTCCGCAGCTGGTGTTTGAGAGGTAGTGGTGTGCTCCCACGCCGGAGGGGGGGCGCCGTGGTGAGAAACATACTGTACTAGAATGACATTGAGATGGAAAACACAAAAGACAGATGCGTAAGTCTCAGACAGTTCTGACAAATAGTCCAAGAGGTGCACACAGGCTGCAGATTTGCATGTGCAATAAGGCCGTCTATTCTGGTAAATGTTATCACTGAAGAATGGGGGAAGGGTGTTTCCACTGCCTATATGTGTAAAGAGGAGGGAGGTGATAACGGCGGAGGTGAGTCAGATAAGTGGCAGTGTGAGAGGAAGATGCAGATGAAGATGCAGAGCTTGTCAAAGGGAACCTACGAGAGGAGGAGGAGGGTAACGGAGAGGGGGGCAGGATGAGCTGCTGAAAGTCCGACAGAAGATAAGAAGATGCTAAATGACAGCAGGTTTAAAAAGACACACACAGAGAGAGAGGGGAAGAGGGACGGAGGAGAAGAGGCTCTAGCTGTGTGTAACGTGTAAGTGCTGCCAGGTGACTCTACTATACTGTCTGTGTACATATAGTGACCACCGCATTAATTCAAACAGAAATGGGTCAGAAACCTAAAGTCTTGATCTCCATCCACAGTCATTTCAATTTAAATGTTTAATTAAAAAAGGGAAAGATGTCAGTGCTTTTCTCTGGAACAATGTGCATAATAGTGTGTGTTTGCAGCCACAGCAGGTCAACCATGGACAACCCTCATCAATATTAATACAGCAATTAATCTAGCTCCAGCGCCCCTGGGCTTCCACGGCCAAGCGTCTGCTTGTGGCAAAGCTAAGTACAGTATTGGCGCTTAATTATAGGGTATTGACACAATAACAGGATAATGCAAACCAATTCAGCACAACGACAGAGGGAAGTCTCGCAAATAACAATAACCTGAATGAGCACGTCTCTCTGACACGGTGTCAACATTAACTACAGATTATAAACGTCACAAAGTTAAGATTTATCTCAGGGCTGTTGACCGTATTGCATTGCATTTGATTTTTTAGAGTGGAGCTCCAGTTGTACCTAAAAAATTGATAACTTTTGTCTCCCGTAGCGAAATGTTATGAAAACTTTGTTTTCATGTACTGTACTTTTAACATAGCTTTCAATATACTTTAAATAGTAGTAGAATAAGTTTACGCCTGTACACCCACATCTGTGTAGTGCAGTACAAAATATAATAGTGAAGGAAAGTATAGTTTAGTTTGTATTGTATAGTGTGATAGTGTAGTATATAGTGTAGGATAATACAGTTTAGTATTATGTATTCAATGAAGTACTGTAGTTGTTTACAATTGTAGTGCAGCTTATATGTTGTATATAATGTAGGAATATAGTGTAATGCAGTGTAGTATTGTACTGTATAGTCTAGTGAAGTATAGTATAGTAGAATGTAGCGTAGACAATAGTGTTATGAGATGTCCTGCAATATAGTACGGTGTTGTGTAATGTATTGTTGGATAGTATAACACTGTATAGAATAGTAGGCAGTATAATGCAGTATAATATATGATCACATAGTAAAATATAGAATAGCATAGTGTAATATAGTATGACATAGTCTAGTATAGTATAGTGCTGTACAACATATAATACCATAGTAATGTACAGTATAATATAATATAAAATAGTATAGAAAAATATAGTATAGTACACTATTATATAGAACCGTACACCTCAGCACCTTCACTCCGCTCGGCTTCTGCCAATCGGCTTGTAGCTCCGTCACTGCGAGCTAAACACTCTACAAAGTCACGACTGTGCTGTCCTGGCTCCTCAATGGTCGAATGAGCTCCCCATTGACATCAGGACAGCAGAAAGTCTCTACATTTTCTGTCGCAAACTAAAAACATATCTTTTTCGACGACAACTTGAAGGAAAAGTAGCACCGTAGTAGCACTTTAGTAGTACTTAAATAGCACTTACTGATAGCACTTTGTAGTTTAACTTTATTGAAGATATTGTACTTTCTTGATTCTTGTTGTTCTGAGTTTGTACTCATGGTTGAATGTACTTACTGTAAGTCGCTTTGGATAAAAGCATCAGCTAAATTAAATGTAATGTAATAGTATAGTATAGTAGACAATAGTGGTATGTCTGTGACACTGCAATATAGTATGATGTAGTTTATTACCGTTTCGTATAGTCTAGTCTAATATCGTATAGTATAGTCTCGTCTAGTATAATCTAGTCTAGTCTAGTCTAGTATAATATAGTATAGTCTGGTATAGTATAATATAGTCTAAGTAGTATAGTCTAGAATAGTATAATATAGTCTAGTCTAGTATAATATAGTCTAGTCTAGAATAGTATAATATAGTCTAGTTTAATCTAGTCTAGACTAGTCTAGTATAATATATAAAAAATAGTCTAGGTAGTATAGTCTAGAATAGTTTAATATAGTCTAGTCTAGTATAATATTGTAACATATAGTCGAGTCTAGTATAATATAGTATTGTATAGTCTAGTCTAGTCTAGTATAATATAGTATAGTCTAGTCTAATATAGTATAGTATAATATAGTCTAGTCTAGTATAATATAGTCTAGTTTAGTATAATATAGTAATATATAGTCGAGTCTAGTATAGTATAGTATAGTCTAGTCTATTCTAATACAGTCTAATCTAGAATAGTATAATATAGTATAGTCTAGTATAATATAGTCTAGTCTAGTATAATATAGTAATATATAGTCGAGTCTAGTATAGTATAGTATAGTCTAGTCTAGTATAATATAGTATAGTCTAGTATAATATAGTAATACATAGTCGAGTCTGTCTAGTATAGTATAGTCTAGTCTAGTATAATATAGTATAATATAGTCTAGTCTAGTATAATATAGTAATTTATAGTTGAGTCTAGTATAGTATAGTCTAGTCTAGTATAATATAGTGTAGTCTAGTATAATATAGTCTAGTATAATATAGTAATATATAGTCGAGTCTAGTATAGTGTAGTATAGTATAGTCTAGTCTAGTCTAGTATAATATAGTATAGTTTAGTATAGTATAGTGCAGCACAGTATAATAATGCATGTGTCGCTCATGCAGCTGAGGTGTGCTACCTGTGACGTAATGTAATACGCCCATGCATCATTCACGCAGCCTCACTCGGGTTAATTGGACGAGCTAATCAATTAAGCATGGAGGGGGGCGGGGGGGAGGGGTTGAGCTCGCGTGTCCAAGGGTTAATATCCTCTTCCCTCGCCAAGCTGTCGAGCAAAACTGGGGCAAACAATAGTACACAATACAAAATGAATACTACAGGCAATGTTTTCATCCCTCCGTCGCTACAGCACAATTACGCTGTCTGCTGCTGCTCCAGCTGAAGCCTATAGTTATGTCTGCTGGAGTCCCGGTCCTCCAAAGCACGTTTAGTCTGTCGGCTCAGTGCAATTCACTCTGTGATCAAATGGTACAGACAGACGTATACAGATGGAGAGCATGCAGAGCGGAACACTACTACGAAGGTTACTATAAAGTCCCCATTGAGTCGCACACACACGGTGGAAGTATCCATAATAATGTCCATAAAAGCATATCGGAAATAAAGATGAAGAACAAAAACGGACACATACAGAGTTAGTGTGACGGGGATAAAGTGCCCTGGATAAAAACAAAATAATGATTAGATCTCGTGTTATTCTATAAGATACACATGTTGTTGCCTACCTGATGTGTGTGTGTGTGTGTGTGTGTGTGTGTGTGTGTGTGTGTGTGTGTGTGTGTGTGTGTGTGTGTGTGCGTGCGTGCGTGTGTGTGCGTGTGCGTGCGTGTAGCCTAGGCTATTGTGCAGAGCGCACGAGGTGGGGAAGGTGTGTGGGGAAGAAGCAGGCTTCGCCTTACCTGGTCCGCCATGGTTATCAATAAGTCTTCTCTTTATGGAACAAGTGGTGGAGTTGCAACCGCCTCGGCCGCCCGGTTCAGGTCATCTGCTCTGGGTGATGGGTGCGGACCGGCACCGCGTTCACAGCTGCGGTAACTGGCGGCGCGCAGAGGAGACGCGCCACGTCTCGTTTGACATGATGTTATTCTTTCCGCGGCGCGTAAAAAAAAACAACCCTCCTCTGGTGACTTGAAGGCAGAGTATGTGTGTGTGTGTGTGTGTGTGTGTGTGTGTGTGTGTGTGTGTGTGTGTGTGTGTGTGTGTGTGTGTGTGTGTGTGTGTGTGTGTGTGTGTGTGTGTGTACCCCGGCGCATGGAAACCTGAGGCTGGAGGAGCGGCTGGAGAGGCTAGAGAGGCTGCGAGAGGCGAGTTATTGTGGAGAGAAGAAAGAAAGCCATCAGACCATCAGACCCCTTCGGTGTCCCAACGGCTCTACCTGCATCTCTCTCTCTCTCTCTCTCTCTCTCTCTCTCGCTCTCTCTCTCGCTCTCTCTCTCGCTCTCTCTCTCTCTCTCTCTCTCTCTCTCTCTCTCTCTCTCTCTCTCTCTCTCTCTCTCTCTCTCTCTCTCTCTCTCTCTCTCATGCAAAGGGGTATTGGGGGGACGTCCTTCAGTGAGTGATCCTCCTGTGGGTTGGGTCGGGGCTGGATGGATGGGGGATGGCGAGGGTAGACCAGTGCTCCTGGTTTCAGTTCACCCAGCTCCGGTGCGCCGGTTCCTTCACAATAAGAGCCTCGGTCTCACCGGTCAGGGCTTTTCCCGGTGTGTTTCTTTCAGGTTGTGACGATTGGGGATCAGTTTTTATTTTCTTCTTTTGTCGCTGTGGGGTGACGTGGCCGCCAGAGGGAGGCAGAGGGAAGTCTTTTTAGGGAGTTTTAAAATATTTTTTGTATCGACCTCAAATGAGAGAGAATAAGCTTCATTAAGAATTTAAGTTTACTCGTGAAGAGCAGTTTTCTTGTCACGAGGTCTACTAATCCATTTGTTAAAACAGTTGGGTAATGTGTGGGAGCTGGAGTCATCAGCTCATAAAATGTTATCACTCTCAGTGGAAAATCCATTGGTTAAACGTATTCACGAAACCAACAACACTAGATCATATCTGTCAAATATGTGCAAAATAAAAAATCCCTTAACCTTTTTAAAAAAGCAAATTTTTGCTAAGCCAATCAACGTTGAGAAGCTCCGCCCGTCATATCCGGCGTCCTGCCGTTGCTGAATCAAACTGCTGCTGCTCCGCCTCAAGTAGCGCTGCAAGCGACCGTCATTCAGACGCTCTTGTGGGACTACGAATAATATTATGAACCCAGACACGATGAAGTTTGATGTTCCGACGTATGTGGAATTTGGATGATTCGTATGTGGAAAGTATAAAGCAGAACTATTGGTTATTTCCATGGTGAATGGCAGAAACGGTAACTGTTTTTACGAAGATAAGCCACGGCCCCTTTCAGGCGCGAGTAACATTAGCAACGCATTTGGTGTGAACACAGCTTTATTGTCAAGCCAGTTAACTGACGTAAACGCGGCGCGAATATTTGCAACACTTTTGGTGTGAATGTAGCATTAGAGTTAGACCTTACAGCTGCATCATTTCAAAGAAATAATCATCCTGAAAGTGCTTTTTTTCAGGCGGACCTGAAACCTTTTAATTTTTGCTGTGTGCCATCTTCATTTACTCTTAACCAGTAACATATAGACTGATATTTACACATCTGAACAAGATCTCACATGTGTACCTTTATTACAACACCAACATTATTCAAATTGCCCTAGTGGTTGCAGAGATACACCATTCTTAGTTTGGGTATGCAATTTTCGAGGCCTAAAAATAGGTTGGTTTTCTAGCATCGAGTCACATTTTGTCCCAGAGTTGGAACCTCCCCTGATCCAATCGCACACCAATTTACTCCTCTGTTCCTGTTTTTAAGAGTTATGGCTCACTTTATATTGTAAGCTGATTTGCTCATGAAAAAAAGGCTCAAAAGCACAGAAGCACAACAACAACAGCTTCCCGATCGTCAGTGACGGATGTTGCTTTTAGTAATGTCCTTGTTGTCGATGCTGGAACGTTTTTAATGTTTTTAGTCTCCAAGCCAAGGCTTTGCCTGCCTACCCTTAAACATCTCAGTTTATAATGCTTTCTGTTGCCTTCTGCAAACTCTTATCACCTTGTCATCTCCCTTTTCTACCATACGTCATTCCTTCAAACAAAGTCCTTCATAAAGAGGGTTTTTGCCTTTTATAGCCAGCATCCTGAAGCCATAAATCACTTGCATTTATTCGGAGCTAACTTTGGTGACCATAGATGCTGAATGTATTCTTTCATAGTTTCATTTAGGAACGCATTTTTCTGAGCCAAAAAGCACCATCTATGGTCACATTATGTTACATTACACGAGGAGAACAAACAGCCATCCATCCATCCATCCATCCATTATCAGCCGCTTATCCGGGGTCGGGTCGCGGTGGCAGCAGGTTCAGCAGGCCGACCCAGGCTTCCCTCTCACCCGCAACACTTTCCAGCTCATTCTGGGGGATCCCGAGGCGTACCAAGGCCAGCCGGGAGATATAATCCCTCCAGCGTGTCCTCGGTCTTCCCCGGGGTCTCCTACCAGTTGGACGTGCCTGGAAAACCTCTAATGGGAGGCGTCCAGGAGGCATCCTGACTAGATGCCCGAACCACCTCAGCTGACTCCTTTCGACACGAAGGAGCAGCGACTCGACTCCAAGCTCCCTCCTGATGTCCGAGCTCCTTACCCTATCTCTAAGGGTGAGCCCGGCCACCCTGCGGAGGAAGCTCATTTCGGCCGCTTGTATTCGAGATCTCGTTCTTTTGGTCACGACCCAGAGTTCGTGACCATAGGTGAGGGTTGGAACATAGACCGACCAGTAAATGGAGAGCTTTGCCTTCCGGCTCAGCTCCCTCTTCACCAGGACGGACCGGTACAGCCTGTTTTATTGCTGCAGCCGCACCGATCCGTCTGTCGATCTCCCGCTCCACCTTACCCTCACTCGTGAACAAGACCCCGAGATACTTGAACTCCTTCGCTTGGGGTAGGCAGTTTGTCCCCACCTGGAGGGAGCAATCCACCGGTTTCCGGCAGAGCACCATGGCCTCAGATTTGGAGGCGCTAACTCTCATCCCTGCCGCTTCACACTCGGCTGCAAAACGCCCCAGTGAATGCTGGAGGTCACAGTCCGAGGAGGCAAACAGGACCACATCATCCGCGAACAGCAGAGAGGCGATCCCGAGACTCCCGAACCAGATCTTCTCCGCCCCCTGGCTGCGCCTAGATATCCTGTCCATGAAGGTCACGAACAGGACCGGTGATAAAGGGCAGCCCTGGCGGAGGCCAACACCCACCGGGAACGTGTCTGACTTATTACCGAGGATACGAACACAGCTTCTACTGCAGGCGTACAAAGACCGGATAGCCCGTGCCAACGGGTCCGGCACCCCATACTCCCGCAGCACCCCCCACAAAAACCCCCGAGGGACCCGGTCGAAAGCCTTCTCCAAGTCCACAAAGCACATGTAGACTGGTTGGGCAAACTCCCAGGACCCCTCCAGTAGTCTTGCAAGGGTAAAGAGCTGGTCCACTGTTCCACGACCGGGACGGAATCCGCACTGCTCGTCTTGAATCTGAGGTTCGACAAGCGGTCGGAGCCTCCTTTCCAGCACCCTGGCATAAGCTTTTCCCGGGAGGCTGAGCAGTGTGATGCCACGATAGTTTGAGCACACTCTCCGGTCCCCCTTCTTGAAGATGGGAACCACCACCCCGGTCTGCCAGTCCATGGGCACTGTTCCCGACCCCCATGCGACACTGAAAAGGCGTGTCAACCAAGACAGCCCAACAATGTCCAGCGCTTTCAGCATCTCAGGGCGGATCTCATCCACCCCTGGCGCCTTGCCACCAAGGAGCTTTTTGACTACCTTAGCGACCTCTGCCAGGGATATGGGAGAAACCACCCCAAAGACTTCCGGCGCTGCCCCCTCTCCGGGGGACATGTTAGCCGGGTTTAGGAGTTCCTCAAAGTGCTCTTTCCACCGCCCGACGATGTCCCCAGTCCGGGTCAGCAGTTCCCCCCCTCCGCCCCCCGCTGAGAACAGCCTGGGGTAGGCCCTGCTTTCCCTTCCTGAGCCGTCGGATGGTTTGCCAGGACTTCCTTGAGGCCAACCAAAAGTCCTTCTCCATGGCCTCCCCGAACTCCTCCCATGCCCGAGTTTTAGCATCCGCGACCATCGCAGCTGCAGCCCTTCTGGCCTGCCGGTACCCGTCAGCTGCTTCCGGAGACCCCTGGGTCAGCCAGGCCCGAAAGGCCTCCTTCTTCAGTTTGACGGCTTCCCTCACCCCCCGTGTCCACCACCGGGTTCTCGGGTTGTCCCCAGCCTCCCTCGGGATTTGTGAGAAGTTCTTCCGGAGGTGGGAGTTGAAGACCTCCCGGACAGGAGGATCCTGTCCGGGAGGATATTGAAATATGACATTGTTATTGTTATCACTATTATTATTATTATTACTTCAACTTCTTTTGACACAGTCCGCTCACTATGATTTTAAAGCCTTTAAGGTTTTACAATCGCCCATCTATGTTATCAAACCATATACAGTAAATAGGACTTTAATAACATTGTCACCCATAAGTAATTTTAGCATTAATGTAATGTTTTTGAAGCCTCATTGTACAATGACAAATTCATAAAACGAGATTTGTTTTTCTTGACCAAAATCACAGCTGTGTGTTGACAACGTTGCTGTATTTGTATCAGACTTTTCAAGTTTATAATCAATCAGTAGTTATTGTCAAACAATATCTTCCCAATCTCTACATGATGTTTTTGTCAACCTTAATTATTTTGTGATGGATTCTTTTCTGTTGTTTGTTGTTTGTCCTGTCCGGAAGTGCTCTGCGGCCGTATGTCTTGGACACTCGGGTGAAGAGAGGAGCAGAGCTGTCAACTGATCACCACCTGGTGGTGAGTTGGATCAGATGGCGGGGGAGTCGGCTAGAAAGACCTGGCAAGCCCAAACGTGTAGTGAGGGTGAACTGGGAACGTCTGGCGGAGAACAAACAGCCGTTAGCAGTAATCAGCAAAAAAAAAAAGATCTTCTTTGCCACTGTAGAATATCATAGCGTTGTGTTAGGATGTACAAGCACCAGCATTACCAACTCTTTCTTTAGCTCACGGCAAATTCTATGTTTTGTTATTTCAAAAACAGCTACATATAATTAAAACCTCAAAAAAGAAAGTCATACATTTTTAACTCTTAAAACTTAGAGGGGTTGGAAGCTACATTACTGAAGCAATTTCTTTTGCTTCAGTAATGGCAGACAGAAAGTTTGTGATTAGGCAGCAAACAGGAGCATTTAGCAGGACGTTGATGTTGGTGGAGACCAAAACAAAGCTAAAAGAGCTGAATATTAGACCTATTCATGAGGTGGACAGACATAATGCTCCAAATAATTGCTAATACATGTTGTACCACTGTTCACAAAGCTAAGTAAAAGTCAAACCTTTCTTTTATTTGGTTGTTCTTGTTGCTCAAATAAAGATCCTGGACCAGCCACCCTTTGGACTCACCACCCGCAGGGAGAGGCATTGGGGTCGGGTGCTATGTAGACCGGGCGGCGGGTCTGGCAAGGGGCCTGGGCGGACCGATCGCTGGCAGCATAGACTAGCTCTAGAGACGTGGAACTTCACCTCGCTAGCGGGGAAAGAGCCAGAGCTGGTGCAGGAGGTAGACCGCTGACTCGGACGGGGGATATCGTCGGGCGGTGGAAAGAGCACTTTGAGGAACTCCTAAACCCGGTCAACATGTCCCCTGGAGAGGGGGCAGCGCCTGAAGACTTGGGGGTGGTTGCACCCATCTTCAAGAAGGGGACCGAAGAGTGTGCTCGAACTATCATGGTATCACACTACTCAGCCTCTCGGGGAAAGCGTATGCCAGGGTGGACCAGTGGACCAGTGGACCAGCTCTTTACCCTCGCAAGACTACTGGAGGGGTCCTGGGAGTTTGCCCAACCAGTCTACATGTGCTTTGTGAACTTGGAGAAGGTTTTTGACCGGGTCCCTCTGGGGTTTTTGTGGGGGGTGCTGCAGGAGTACGGGCCATCCGGTCTCTGTACGCCTGCAGTAGGAGCTGTGTTCGTATCCTCGGTAATAAGTCAGACAGGTTCCCGGTGGGTTCACCGGTCCTGTTCGTGACTTTCATGGACAGGATATCTAGGCGCAGCCAGGGGCGGAGAAAATCAGGTTCGGGGGTCTCAAGATCGCCTCTAAATATCTTAAATATCTTCTTCTTGAACAAAACTAAAAATGGAGTCAGATGAAAGACGCATTCAGAAATGATTAATAAACATGCATTCTGGAAATGCATGCATGGAAAGTCAGAAATAGCATATGAAAAAGCATAATGTGTTCCTCCTGCTTGCTTCCAAATTGACACATAGTCGGCATATTGCTGAGAAGAGCAGAGAGTCCATCCTGCCTTGTAAACATGCTGGATAGCCAAAGGCCCATTTGTGAATCACCATTATATCACTATAGCTCTTTGTATTAAACAGATCCTCCCTGTGGGATTTAAACAGTGTTCAATGGCAGTGAATGATCCAACGTCCTCTTAAGGGGTGAGGATTCTCTCTTGCTGTCTCACTCAAACAATCAATACCTCTCCAAAATGCCCCATCTAAATGTCTTGCATATTAGTTTCCTCTCTCACTTTGCAGCCGGCTGATCTCACTGTTATTTTTTTTTCTTCTTCCAAAACTACAATAGGCCCGCAGACAAGCGAGAGGGCTCAGTGAGCACAGTGAGAATGGAAATGGCAAGGATCCTCTCTACGGGCCTGCTGAGCGTGACTTATATTTTAAGATTTCCCTAATCTGCAGACTTAATTGAGTCTCATCAGGACATCAGAGCGCGCCGGTGCTTTGCACTGTGCGAGAGGATCACAGCGGCAGACAGATGACGGAGATAAGTGCTCTCATTAGCCGCCAAGACGGTATCGATGCAGGAGCCGTCTGCGGTCTGTCATTGGGCTGTGTTAGGATGTCAGGAGGTCAAGAGGCAACAGAGGTGCAATTTATGGCAGTCAATAAGATGACCATCGCAAGGTCAGAGATTGCTTCATGTGTTTATTACAGTCACATGCCTGTCATTGCTTTTTGCTCTCTGATGGAATGAAATAATGAAGAATGACTATTCGCTGTGGTGAATGTGTCTTCCTATTACTTACACAGGTGTTCCACTAAAGTTATACACTTCACAACGGAGACACAGACAGGTCCGGCCTACAACCCACCTGTGAAACTGCAATCTGTTAATTATTTTCAATTTTTCCTTCTTCTTTTTAAGAATTATACAAACACTTAATAACGACGATATCACTTTGTACCCCCTGTGAAATATTCTTTCTGCCAAGTAACCCCTAACCAGTGCAAAATCATTTTTGGTTGAAAAAAAGATGTAATACACAGTGCTGTGCCATCAGTGTCTGATTTAAAATATACAATTATCTTCATGAACTTACACTTATATTTTATTGAATATTTATTCAAAAAACATTTTTAAAGGATTTTTAAATGGATGCTAATTTTTTATATATATATATTTGTGATCTCACGTACCACCTGGAGTGCCTTCACGTACCCCCAGGGGTACACGTACCCCCATTTGAGAACCACTGAATTGGAGAACTAGAGAGTCTAGCTGTTTCCCAACAGGTTGCAGATTCATGCTAAGCTAAGCTAACGGTCTACTGGCTGTAGCTTAATATTTAGCAGACAGACTTGAGAGGGATGTCAATTTCTCATCAAGAAAGCGCATTTCCCGAGATACTAAAGCATTGCTTTAGTATTTGCTTTTTGTGTCAGTGCATGTTTCAGATTTTTATTTTTTAAATCAAGCAATTTCCATCTTCTTCAGCTCAAGTGAGTCCAACTTGACAATTAATTAAAATCACTGCTTCACATCTCTCAATATGAATAGCTTGCAAACAAAACAATCCAATTACTCATCCTCAATTTGTCAAACAAAGCCAGAGCCCGCCGTGCCCTTTACATGGTGATATTAAACCAAGCAGATGGGCACTTGGTAAGAAGTCATTTTCCCGTGCTGATGTTCTGATGTGATCCTTTGTGTCAAATCCCAATTTAATAAGCACTTCCCCGCATTCAAGCTCAGAGCGAAACACCGCTTCTACCATTCTTCCAATCAGTCAAAGAGGGCCCTTTTCACAAGGTTATTTAGATTACATTGAATATAGATGGTGTGGCCACCGAGAGCTTTACAGGGCCCTCCTCATGTCCCCAGTGTTTTGTTCTGTCAGGCGGCTTAGAAATAGGTTCATGAGGTTACATCGCTTTTCACAATCTCCTATTCTCTTTTCATATTGTGCGTATGCTATTTGTCATACTTATCAGATGCTCTTTTTTTATTGCAGTTTGGGGATGGTTGTTTAAAAGCTCCGTAGGGAATTGGATGGCCAGTGTGGGCTCAGCAGACGTCCTTCAGTCCTGGACAGGGCTGTTAAGATGGCAGGTTCAGTTCACACGTCGGGACGTGTCTTTTAGTTCAGTGACCTGGATTTGTAAATGGTGATGAGTGCTTTGACATTACCAGGAACTCGTTTGTAAATTCCTTTAAAAATCCCCCCTTCACTTGGTTTTAGATCGGAGGCTCTCCTCTGCTGCGAGCCTCGTACTGCCCGGACGGCGAGTTGCTGAGTGACTCTGGCATTCCGTTGGCGAATATAAACCCTGTGGTTTTATGGCACTTAATGCATTCTGTTTATGATACTCTGCCGTCTATCGGAAAGGCTGACATGCTGTTGCCTGGAGCCTTTTTCACATTTACTGTAATCTTGAGGATGTGGCTATGACTGTACACGCACCCAAACAAACACAATATAATCTGTATACAAAGCATGGTGTGACTCATGCATTTGGACGTACAGTGTTTTTATGAAGGCAGCAACCTCCGGTTCTGACAAGTAAAGCCAATGCCAAAGTGCCTTCAACTTGCATTCTCTGTGCTGTCCATCAGGGGGCGACTCCTTTGGTTGCAAAAAAACAAGTCAGATTGTATAGAAGTCTATGAAAAAATGACTCTCTTGATTTATTCCCTCAGTAAACATTGTAAACATGAGTTTATGTCTCAATCTTTAGTTTCAAGTCTTCTTCAATGCAGCATGTATATTTAGTAAGTGATGGTCCATTTAGAGTCAAATAGAGCAGGGTATGCTTTAGGGCGGGGGTACCTTGTGATTAAAGGGTCGTCTTCGCTACCACAGATGTATAAGGCGTCTTTACGTCACTCCTCTGCAGTCAAAATATGGTCACTTCCGTTCACTAGTTAAAAAAAGAAAGAAAAGAAGGCGACGGCCAAAATGCCGAACTCAAGGCAGCCCACAAAGCAATGGGTGGCATCACGATGACGACGTCCACTTAGATACAGTTTATGTGTTTTTTCATGTGAAATATGAATAGTAAGCCACGGGGATATATGCAAGTGAGCGCAGCCATGTGTACTAACTTTACTGAGTCAGCCAGAGTGTCGGAGTTTGGGGAGTAAGTGAGCGTGCGGGAGGCTGAGGGCGTGACAGGCCTGTGGGAGGAGCAGGAGCAATACGCCAGCGCTGCACATGGGTTTTCCCCAAGTGCTTCTGAAAGAAGGACGGCAGCAGAGCCCGCAGCTGACGCACGGCCGGACGCGACAACAGGAAGTAGAGCGGCGGGTTCCAGCACGGAGCCAGGCACACCAGCAAAATGGCCGCCAGGGACGCCACCTCCCACAGCAGGGACACCCTCGTCGCGGTTGCCTCACTCGGCGCGGGAGAGGTGAACGAGAGATGTGGCGTGCTGATGGGGGAAGCTGCCGAGCTGACATAAGGGGACATGACATTGACAAACTCAAGTGCATAATATGGCAGCCAGCTGATCGCGAACACCAGCGTTGAAGCGATGAGCAGGGCGGTGGCCTTCTTGTTGCGCCGGTGGGCGGCCAGAGTGCTCCTGCAGCCGTGGAGGTGGGAGATGATGAGTCCACAGTTGACGGCGATGCAGAAGAGAGGGGCCACGTAATAAACCAGGAAAGCGGGAACCAGGAAGGACAGCCACTCGTCGCGGCTCACTGCCCACGTGCAGGCCCCATCAAAGTCGATGTAGGTGACCTTGGGCAGTGCCATGGTTACTGAGACCAGCCAAATGGCCACAACGGTGCACGACCTGTGGAAGAGAGCAGAGCACGGGAGTATTTTGTTGTGCAGGATGTGCTCGTAATAGGTCAACTCTGAAAGAAACCGTAGACTCGGGTCTGATGGGAAGGATAGCGACATTATAATTTGATGGGAGCCAACAATTTGTTATAGCGTTGACCTTTAAAGTCGGCTCTGACCTGTGATATATGCTCACGGTTCGGCTCCGCGTTGGCACATTTGATTTAAGCCTCCTCTTTACTGCCACTGGGTTGTAGTTAAGAAATTGACTCCAGCATTATTCTCATGCATGCCGACAAAAGGAGAGGACCACCGAAGTGACTGTTTGAGATAGTCGTCTTGTTTATTGGGTTACAATCCCATTTCTATCTGTAGAACCGTTAAAGCCATAACCATGTGTTGAGTTTGAAAAGCTCAAATCATTTCCTAAAACAGAAACAAGTGAAATTGTATTTTCAACTGTGGATGAATGCGCATATCTTGGTGCACCAGTGAGGATCAATTCATTGTTGCTTTTATAGAACGATAAGTAAAGATAATGATTTTTTTAAGACACGCATACTCACACTTGTGTGAGGCTTGTAGGCAGTCTCGTCTGCGGCGCAACGATACGATACCTCAGCACTGACAGCGCCGCCAGGCTGAAGATTTCCCCCCCCACGGTCACGGAGGTCATGAACCCCAGGAGGACGCAGGTCCCGCCCCCTAGCTGCCAGTCCCGGAAGCTGGCACTGAGGAGGACGCACGGCAGAGTGAGCAGGGCGCCCAGGTCCGCCAGGCTGAGGTTGAGGAGCAGCACGGAGCCCGGCTTGGAGCGACTGCGGGGGTTCCTCACCAGCACCAGCCACAGCAGGAGGTGACCCCCAACCCCCACCAGCAGAGAAACCAGGCTGACCAGGGGCAGCACCACGGTGAATGAGATGGTGGTGTTGGTGGAGACCACGTTGAAAAGGAGGTTGACTATGGCAGGCATGGTGAAGGCAAGGCTCTAGCTGATGTACAAAAAAAAACTGATTCAGAGATGGAGGATAAAAATGAGAAGATGGCGATGAAGAAAAAAAAGAAAAGAAATGGTAGCAATTCTACGAAATAACGATTGTGGATTAAAAAAAAGGGAAGGGCTGGGTGAAGTGAGTGAATACAGGGAAGGTGATATAGGGGTCAAGGGGAGAGAATGAATGTGAGAAATTACAAATGAGATGAGACAGGAGCAGCACAGAGACGATGAGAAAGTGAGGAATTAACAGCGCAAAACGATATTGAGAGGAGAGGAGAACTAGCAACAACTGTGAGAGCAAGACAAAATCAGGAGTGTCGAGACACACGCTGAGTCGCCATAATTCTGAAAACTAATTTCAATCAACTCACTCCCATGTATTATTCATGCTGATAATAGTTGCAGCGCGATGGGGCCTAAATCAATTGTAATTCGGAGCTCACCGGGCCCCTCCCTGTGATTGGGGAGCCTGATGCTTTAGCCTCGACGGCTCTAGTTCCCCCCCTTCTTCTTCCCTCTCGGGTGACATCAACAAACACTCGGTGACACCAGCAAGTCGACCGCGTCACGACACAAACCCCTGACCTCTCGTGGCACCGGCAGACAGAGGAAGGGGGAGCTTGTTTGTTCCGGGTTGGATAAACAACATACACACACACTAGTTGCACGGAGGCAGACAGTGAAGCCTTGGGTTTAAGGGCAGCCGGTTGACCAGAGCAAAGTAAACAAACCACTTATTGCCATGAGTAAACAAGACACTTAAAGGATTCAACGGCCTGTACGCTGACATTTGGGAAGGTTTGAGTGAATAACTGATTTTTACATCGACGTCCACCCGGAGCGTCCAACATTCGCCCTGAATATCAGCTGTGTTGCCGACGATTTTCCAGATCGATTCGACCACTCTAGGCTGTGTCCCCCTGGAATCCTGAAACCAAACAAACCATAACACTTTGAAGACAGATTAAACCAAAGACTCTTTCAAACACCCTGGGAGTTGTCTACCCTGAGACATGCAGGCGTTTCAGAAGTCTGGACTCACATACTTGATGCAATCTTTACTTTGACACATTTACCTTGAACTTCAAGAACTTCAAGTCACTATGAGCTATAAGACAGAAGCTATAGCTAATGGTATGTCATGGCGATGTGAGAGCAATTCCTTTTAGAAACTTTGTACAGTATGATTATTTGCTGGTTTACATAAATATTGTATTTATTTGTATACTTGTGGGTAGTAGAATTTGATCCCGGTGTGTATGAAAACAGTAAGTAAAAAGTGCAATATGTAGAAGTATACACTAAAGTACAAGTATACAAATTGTAAACACGTATAGTACTGTGAGTTACTTTCTAGTTCTGACAATAGTAATTCATACGACAAGTAATTCATCTCTGTCGTTTTCTCTCACATCGATAAGATCTTTAACTATCAATTGGGACATTATGAATGTGATGAAAATGCCAGTGTGGTGGTGGGATGCATCATTACTCCCACTTATGTCAAACACTGATCAACTGTTTATATATATATGTGTGTGTGTGTGTGTGTGTGTGTGTGTGTGTGTGTGTGTGTGTGTGTGTGTGTGTGTGTGTGACAGATGGATGTACAAATGAACAAAGGTTTGTTCATTCCTTCACCCATCTGTCCTTTTCCTGCAGTATCTCATTCAAGCTTAACATCCCCATCCAAATTTTAATCTTTGGGGGTGGGTGATAATGTGCGCTTTGCATGCGAAACAAGAAGGTCAGCGCGGCCGCTCAGTTGGCGTTTTGAACAATGGAGAGTCATCGCTAACTGCTGTGTATTTAAAAAGAAGAAGAAAACGGCCACATATGAACACGATGAAAGGGGAAATCATTTATTGAGGGCAAATAACAAATTAGCAGCTCTCTTCGAGGCAAACTAAATGTGACTTCCCACATCGCAATAACACAAACCTCCTCGTGTTTATATTTTCCTTGTCACTCTGGTTTTATTATGACAGCTGCAGCTTTTTGAGGCGTGAGGGGCAGCAGTATAGCGGGAAGGGGCTGAAAGGGGAAAGAAAACGTAACATGACGGATGAAGAGAGACAGCCAAAAAACATACAAGTGATGGGAAGAGACATGAAGTGAGCAACACAAGGCTGAGCTAATTGTGTTTAATTGTAGATACATTTACCTCCAGCTGTGCTGACTTACTGATTTAGAAGTTGGGACTGGCTCCGGGCTATTTTCAGTTTCCCACCACTTTCACTGCTTGACCGCAGTATATGGATCTATAGATGAAAAATCAATCAATCCAGCCTGTGTTTTTTTTCAGGGGGAAAGAGGAAGCAGAAAGGGGAGAAAAAGGAAACCGATTGATTTCCCACTAATTTAATTGAGCAATACAAATGGGTGACATACGAGAAAACAAGTCGGAAAGTGTGGAAAGCAGATGCTTCCAAAGATACTTTAATGGTTTGATGGGTATACAAATATTACCAGATCTCAACTGGTTTTAGCCAGAATGATACATTTCTCAAAAACTTTTGGATGTATTGCCATTAGATTTGGTACAGACGCTCGAGATCCCCAGAGGATGAACCCTAAATACTGAGCTTATAGTTGATTTTGTGACTTTTCCTACTGCACCACTGTGAGGTTGACGTTTGTGGTCAAATGTTGGAATAACTATCAGAAGAATTGCCATGACATTTGGTACACACACATTCATGTTCCCCACAGGATCAATGGTAAAAATAAACTTCCCCTAACTTTTCTACTAGTGCCACTAAATATGTTAATGTTAAGTATATTTCTAAATAGTAAATGTCATGTTACCCTTCATAAAGAACTTAAAATCTAGTATCCGAAATAGAAATTGGTGCACTGGCATTCTCATACACATTTAAGTTTAAATTCAGTTTAACTCAAAGAAGTGACAATCAGTAGGTCACACAATAATCTATTAAAAATCTTGTGAAAAAAATGCATTTCATCAAAACAGAGAAACACAGGAAAGTCAAACCTCAGGTGGGTTCACACAGAAGCCAGGAATTATGTGCAGCGGCTCTCCGGCCCAGGTGTGGACTGGAGGTAGAAGCGCAAAAGCGAAACGCCAAGGTCTGAAAGGCGGGCAGAGCCACGGGGAAATACAAAGTGGAGAAACGTATGTGCCTCACTTACTGTGAAGAGTGACCTGCTCAGAGGAAAAGCCCTCCGCTCACCATCAGCTGATGTGCTGTATAAAAGAGGAGAACGAGAGGGCACACACCTGCGCTCCTCCCTGTATCCCCTCCCACTTTCCTCCTCCTCCTCTTTCTCTTTCTCCTCTTCCTCCTCCACTGGACTTCTCATGCTGTCCTTTGGCCACAGGCGGCACTTTTCTTTCACTGTACACACTATGTGACAAAGAGTACAGTATGTGGACGCATTTGGTCACAGTTTGGGGAAGGTGTCTTAACTCCAATCGACGGGAACCGTAAGGCTACACACAACGTGATGTTTTAGACTAACGTGAGCCTTAAACTCTGTGCCAATGGCTTGAAGGAGGCCATTTTTTGTTCCAACATGAGAGAGAAAGAGAGACAGATAACGATCCATGAAGAAATGTTTTCACTTGCCTGCAGAGACATCCACAGACATCCACATTGAACCTATTTGGAATGAACTGGAATGATCGTCAATAACATTCTTTACCAGCTCTTGCGGCTGCATTGGCGCAAATCACTGCAGGCAACAAGACTCTCTTTGCGTTCCGATACCCATACGCCCATACTATTGAGTATGTCCCGATACATAGTATGCTAAAGAAAATACCATGATGTTCTACTGCATCTGGTCTCATTTTGCAGCATGCAAGCCGGCAGGCCGGGGCTGCATGGCAGTCACCTCACAGCAAGAGGGTCCGGGTTCGATCCCAGATCCCAGGCAGTCCCTCTGTGTGGAGTCACATGTTCTCCTCGTGGCAGCTTGGGTTTCCTCCAGGTTCTCCGGCTTCCTCCCACATTCCAAAGACATGCGGCTCAGGTTAATTGGAGACTCTTTATTGCCCGTAGGTGTGAATGTGATTGTGAATGGTTGTCCCTCTCTATATGTGCCCTGAGATAAACTGGAGACCTTTCCAGGGAACCCTGCCTTCACCCAATGACAGCTAGGATCGGCTCCAGCGCCCCCCACGACCCTAAATAGGATATAAGCGGTTTGGATAATGGAATGGATTGGAAAAAGCCGACAGGCTTTTCTGAAACACAGTCCTGTGTGGAGCGGATTTATGAGCAAGAGGGTCAAAGTTCAAGCTGCGATCTCATGGCAAAGTGGTGGGCCGATATCTTAATTGAATGCATACTGCGTGCTCACCCTCTGGGGACCATGACAGCATCGTGCCAATCCAACTGGTAGATGCCAAGACATTTTCATCCTGAGAGTCACGCCGGTGGCCTGGCTACAAATCACATTGGGTAATTTGATTGGCTGTCCACGTACTTTTGGCCACGCTGTGCAACTTCAATGCTTTGAGTCTGAACCCCCCCACACACACCCCACCCTCTAGCTGGGTTACCTCACTCAACCTCTCTCTCTCGAGGGATTTGCTGTCAAAATATCTCCCACTAAACACTGCCTCAACTCCTCCAATGCTGACCTCACTATTGCTCCCACAAACTGACACACCGAAGCAGAAGAGTGCACACAAACACATTGAAAGACCTACACAAAGGCAAGCACACCAAAACACATACACACAGAGAGCTTTAATCTCCCATAATTGCAGGCAGTGGGTATTACAAAACTCACTTGTTCTCAGGAAAAATAAACAGGTATAGCATAGGGAGAAAGAGGGGGGAAGAAGGTGAGAGAGTGCATTAAGAGCAAGGCAGATGACGCAGAGATGAAGGAGGGAGGAGGGAGGATGGAGGATGGAGGATGAATGACTGCTTCCACCGAGGCCTGCGTGGAGAGTGTCAAACATGCCTCCTCAGATCGTAAAGGATGCGAAAATGAATAGAAGCCTTTCATGAACCTGAGAGCCACAGCTGCGTCGGTGGGAGACGCCTCAGTCGCAGGGAGTTCAGGATGGAGCCGGAGGAATGCAAGGTGCGGCGCTCGGTTGCGTCACGTTCATTCTTTTAAAGGGAGTAATAAAAGGTGTTCGTCTGAGCTATGGCAGGGAAATGGAGGCAGTAAAGTTTATGGGTTTATGGGCTTTGCTGATTTACAGCACAGTGGGGCACAGACCTGGACACAGTTTTAGTGTTGTTGGTCTTTGTTTATGCAGTTTGACTGTCTTTTTCGTATGTTTTACTTGCTCCAATGAATCGGTCAAAGTTGCTATTTAATCGGATATTCTATACTACCATTTAGCCCACATATCATGGTTATTACCAGACTTGTGGGCGGATTCTGAAACAATGGGCCCCTGGGCACAGACATACAAAAGTTAAAAATAGTCAGTTTTTGTCTGCGTTTTTTCTTCTTCCCACTTTTGGGGTAATTTTGTTTCTTTGTAGCTCCTTCAGTTTGAGTCTCTTTACATTCATCATGAGTCTCTTTTGTAACTATTTTGAATCTCTTTGTAGTTATCATGAGTCTTTTTGTAGTCATTTTGAATCTCTTTGTTGTCATTTAGAGTGTCTTTCTAGTCATTATGAGTCTCATCACAAGTCTCTTTTGTAGTCATCACAAGTCTCTTTGTAGTTATTTTGAGTCTCTTTGTAGTGTAATTTGTAGTGTGATGGCAACGAAGTAATCTGTTTTCTGCTGACCACAGCAAAGTCCGTGCAGTACATTCAAATGTGATTGTCAGAGCTATCATCTGTTATATGTCTGTTGGTAGGCACTGTCCAAATGAAGGCATTGGCTGGGAGCTTGTAATGACAAACACAGCTGCGTAAAAAAGCCATTTCATTCTTGAGTCGTGTCCGCTTCCCCGAACCTTAATCAAGCAGCAGACTATTTCGCTTGATTTTTCTTTCCATGGCACAGATCGCCAAGAGAAAATTTAAAAAGAAAAGCTGCCCAAGAGACACAAACAAAAACTAAAAATGTCTACTTAAAAAATAATAATAATAATCCCCCCCATTACCAGCCTTCCGCTGTTGACAAAGCGATTCAAATTGCTTGCTGCTGGTGCCGAGCCCATGCGACGCGCAAAAAAAGAATGAAGAAAATCACGCAGATAACTTGCAGCGCACACCTCATACCGTCCGATCCATTGAGATGAATGAGCGCGCATTGTGCACGCGCGTATACGTTTACATACAGTGTCATGACACACTCAGCAGGGCATGTGGCGTGACGGATCTCCGTGCGGATGGAAAGACAAATAAGCTTATCCGGTGACCCGGCGCATGTGAACGCAACACACAAAACAACAGGCCCCGTTCGGGTTTGGAACAGCACGGACGGTCCAGGTCCTGATCTCACACGTGTGCATGTCAGAGGGCGTGCAAGCGAGAGCCCGCTGCTTGTGTTGGCCTAATCCGCTGTAAACATATACCGGAGATGCGGAGTAGTTCATGAGCATGCCTATGCCGTCAGTGCTGATCTCCTCTGGAAACATTGCATCAACATCACAACAGCTGCATGCATGTATGTAACCCCCTTCATGTGCATATTCTGCCCTCATTACTGCAGCCACAGTGGCTGGGATCCGTGTTTATGGTAATGACATCGGGGCACGATGACTTGGCAGCAGCGCGTATTTGGCACGGTGAGCAGACGGTTTCAGGCGAGAGGAGCGCTCAGGCCTCTGCTGCCCTCTGCTGCTCAGAGGCGGGAACAGGCGCTCAAACGGTGGCGCTGGATTCATCGCATCTCATCCCGAAGAGACAAAAATGTGGTTTTCATGTCCTTTTTTTCTTCTTTTTTCTTAAATGAGTTGGAAGAGACAGACTTTTAAACTAATGGTTAAAGTTGAAGCAACAAAGGATTAAAAAGTCCTGACTTGTAGCTCCTGTTTAACATTTTTGGAAATGCACTTAATTGCTGATTTATCTACTTCCTGGTCCTCTTTTTACCTGAGGAGAAACAAATGCATGTTGCTGTTTATTGCCAAAAATCTTTGTTAGGCAAACTGCAAACAAACACAGTGCAACATTTTATAATTTCATGTCAGCAACTATAATATTACAGTAAATCTACAATTCAGATTATTTTAAATGTACCCAGGGTGCGCTCAATTCAATTCAGTTTATTTTATGTAGCCCAACATCACAAATACAAGTTTGCCTCGGAGGGCTTTACACATAACATCCCTGTCCCGGGACCTCACATCGGATCAGGAAAAACTCCCCCAATAAAGATAGTAAAAACCCTTTCACAGAGAAAAAAAAGGGGAAGAAACCTGAGGGAGAGCAACAGAGGAGGATCCCTCTCCCCGGATGGACAGAAGCAATAGATGTCATGTGGCCAGAAATATAACGTAACCGAGTTACAGCCAGAGGTGTCAAGTAACGAAGTACAAATACTTCGTTACCTTACTTAAGTAGAAATTTTGGGTATCTATACTTTACTGGAGTATTTATTTTTCAGACGACTTTTTACTTCTACTCCTTACATTTTCACGCAAATATCTGTACTTTCTACTCCCTACATTTTAAAAATAGCCTCAATACTATTTCATTTTGGTTTGTTTTCACTCCGACTTGTCATCGTTCAAAAACACACACACAAAAAACCTCTCCGCCCGGTTGCCCACAGATACATGCGCACGCACACAGGTGAGCGCTGAGCACACAGCAGCGGGCAGAGAGCGTCGAAAAATATGTCGCGTGAAAAGTAGACCACTATATCTGCGTTTTAAACGCTCCCAGGGTGAAGATGCAACAGCAGCTCTCTTGTGAGGAGCAACCGGAGTTCTCCTCGCACCGGAGCAGCTCTCTGAACCCGGAGCAGCTCTCCTGCTCCGGGTGAAACGAGCCAAAGTGCTCGTGTCTTCTACCAACAATGAGCTGCTGGCTTCACATATTACAAAAGTACACGGATATAAAACAAAGTCATTAATAAATACATGGACAAATGCCTGTACTTTCGGGTAAATGGCTACGGTACGCCGTTAACAGGTTACGCTTGCGCATGCGCGATTTGACGCGACGTCGTGAGCTCGTCTTTTCCTGCTGTTGTGTTTCTAAAAATAAAAAACAGATCTAAGCTCAATATTGAGCATGAATTGAGTGATACCGTATCAAATCTACAACCCCTTTCATAACATATGTGTCAAGGAAAGCAGCTCACTGCAGCCACTAATACTGATACAACGTGATGGCTCACATATCTGCACTCATTCTGTTTTATTTGGCAAAAAAAAATAAAAGCTTATTGTTTTCCACAATGAGCTATTTAGTAGTAACTAAATATGAGTAATTTTTTGCACAGATAGAACTTACACAAAACATTGTCTGATGGGGCAATCTGATTTACTTGAAAATTATTGCAATTTTCTTTATTCTGTTATTTAGAAAAGCACAGATGAGTCACACAATTATATTATTTACAGAAAAAGTTTGAGAACCACAGCTTTAAGTGTTTGTGTCGGAGTCGCCGCCTATTTTGCACTATACAATACTTATAGGCAACTAGTTATCATGTCTTCCGCTCCATGAAACGCATGTTAATGCTCAGTAGTACACATATGGTACTTTAATGTATTTGCATTGTAATAAAATGTGATCATTTTAAATGGGCATATATGCAGCTGAAACGGGTAGCCTAGTGCATCCCACATTTTTCAACATAACATTTTAAAACATTATAGTCATTATGGCCTTTATAAAAATGATTGTTTTGGGCGACGTGGGGTAGTGCACTATAGGCCCCTGAGACGCGGCTTAGGAGTTTGTCCTTAATGGAAAAAAAAACATTCCCCTTACATTACTTTTACTTTTATACTTTTAAGTAGTTTTTAAACAAGTACTTTTACGCTTTTACTTAAGTAAAAAGCTTGTGTTAATACTTCAACTTTTACAGAAGTATTTTTAAACCCTAGTATCTATACTTCTACTTGAGTAATGAATGTGAATACTTTTGACACCTCTGGTTACAGCACATTCAATGAATTTATGAATGAAATTATTCATATAATGAGTAGTATGCATGTTCCATGATCCAGATAGCCACGACCCATTAAGCAGAAGGAGGTAGAGAGGAGGGGCATCCCAGGGGCAGTGGGAGGAGAAAGCAGGGCCATGGCAACTGGCAGGACCGGCTCCAGGCCAGTTGCATCAGCAGGGCCATGGTTGCATCAGCAGGGCCATGGTTGCATCAGCAGGGGCCCTGATTCCAGGCAGCCACGAATCCATAGAAAAAGAAAAGTAGAGTTAGTAATATGCATTGAAGAGACAATCATTTATCCAGAAGGAGAGAAAGAAGAGGTGAAAAGGAGAGGAGGAGCTCAGTGTATCCTAAGATGTCCCCCAGCAGTCTAGGCCTATAGCAGCATATCTAGGGACTGGACCAGGGCAAACCTAAGCCAGCCCTAACTATAAGCCTGAAGCAGCCCTAACTATAAGCGCTATCAAAGAGGAAACCATATCATCAGATACTTGATTTCTGAGGTGTTCTGGTCCGAGTAAAATAACTTCAGTCTTGTCCGAGTTCAGCAGCAGGAAGTTGCAGGTCATCCAGGTTTTGATGTCTTAAGACACGCTTGAAGTTTGACGACCTGGTGGGTTTCATCTGGCTTGATCGACAGATATAGTTGAGTATCATCGGCATAACAGTGAAAGTTTATGGAGTGTTTTCTGATAATATTGCCTAAAGGAAGCATATATAAGGTGAATAAAATTGGTCCAAGCACAGAACCTTGTGGAACTCCATGGCGAACGGCAGTGGTCATTGAGGCCTCATCGTTTACAAATACAAACTGAGATCGATCTGATAAATACGACTTAAACTAGCTTAGTGCTGTACCTTTAATACCAATCAACTGGTCTAGTCTCTGTAATAAGATGTCATGGTCAATGGTGTCAAACGCTGCACTAAGGTCTAACAAGACCAGAACAGAGACAAGTCCCCTATCTGATGCAACTGGAAGGTCATTAGTAATTGTCACTAGTGCTGTCTCTGTGCTATGATGCTTTCTAAATCCTGACTGAAACTTCTCAAATAAACTATTGTTATGTAAAAAGTCACACAACTGGTTTGCGACTACCTTCTCCAGCATCTTAGAGAGGAATTGAAGGTTAGAGATAGGTCTGTAGTTAGCCAACACCTCTGGATCCAGAGTGGGCTTCTTAAGAAAAGGTTTAATTACAGCTCAGAGCTTGGTAAAACTGATTTCCGTTTGTGTGCACCATGGGCAACATATCCTCACTTTAGACGCACTCCCTTCTTTGAATAAGGCTTTTATAAAGTGCCCTAAAGGAAATATGAGGCCTTTACATCTCTCTTTTTGCACCAGTTCCCTCGTGTTGCCTCTTGGTATTCTGTGTTCCAGTTTTTTAAACTGCTGTCTTGACCAGAACTCCCCAAGAGAAGAGACCTTTTATCTCTATGGGACTTTCCCGGCTAAATGATGGATACATAAATACATAAAAATACAACCTATGCCATGTTTGTCTGTTAAATATTAAGCTACACCCAGCAGTTTAGCTAGCTTAGCCCGCATGTGGCTGAAGCCAAAGCTATAATGGATTTCTTAGTCAATGGCGTTCTAAAGGAAGCGATGGGCTTTTCTCATCTTAACTCGGCAAGAAAAGAAATAAGTGCAATCCGGAAAATGTCTAACTGTTCCTTAGAAGAACAAAAACATTGTTTTCAAAGACCAAGCCAAGTGAACCCTGACATCACCTGGGGTTATTTTCTTGACTTGACAAAGCTCTCCAGAGCCACAGAGAAAACCTAGTTTTTAGTCGTACACCCCATGACTAATAATAATAATGACCGACCCTTATGTGTCAAATCATCTCATAAACATGACTTCAGCGATACAGTTCCTTGTGTAAAGTCAATTTTATTTATTCTGATTTGGAGAACCATTTTTAGAAAATATACTAATTTTTAGGTCTGCAAAATCAGATTCAAACTGTAAGGGATACTTAAATACTCTTGCAGAGATGGGAGTGCTCAGTGCATGATGACGCATATCTCAATAATCAACATCAGCATACACAAAAAAAATAAAATACATAGTTACACAGTTATCAAATGACATAAGATCACAATTAAAAACATGATTGTTAGGTTACCACGATGGTTAGTGCAGTTTTATATTTGATATTTACGTCTCCATTCGGATAAATGCAGTACAAACTCACTTTTAGTAGTCACAGATTGTCAGTAAAAGACGGGGTGGGAGATGAGCAGACGGCATTAAATTATTTTACACAAATGCATAAAAGGGTTCATGATGAGCCCACTGGAGAGACATTGAACTACGGAGTGCTGTATGTACTGCAGGTCAGAGCTTTTTCCTTATGCCTGAGAAATAACATAGCAGGTACAACCGGACAGAAAGCATACCAGTACATGCATTTTCAGCAACACATGTTTACATGGATTAAAAAGGAAGAAAAAAAATGAAGAAGAAAAAGAGTAGCTGCTGCAGCCTCTTCATTCCAGTCCACACAGTTTTAAAAGCTTGTCTCTCTCCAGTCCTCCTTGTTCCAGTATTTCCTGGCCAGCAAGTTTCCTCCAGTCCACTGGTAACGTCATAGCAGGTCTCTGTTACCAAGCTGGGTACTCTCATAACCTGAAGAAGCAGAGACAATGTCACTACATAACTGTAAAGCTGAACTAATCAACATTTGTGGTTTTACGAGTAGAGACAAACCCACAGAAAAGTATCACCCATACCCGGAGTTCCTTTTTGAGCGGCAGAGCTGAAGTGAATATTGGACTTTCATTCATCAGTTGAACACAAACGCGACTCCGACTGAATGGTAATGCTGCTGCGTATGTGCTTGATTTGTAAATAGGCAACAGACAAGTTCACCACATCAACTTTAATAAGTTTTTTTTGTTCACCCAGAAATAGTCAAGCTATTGCAGGTTTAAAGCTGCACTAATCAAAAGCTGCACTAATCAATAGACTATGTCGTGCCAAATCAACCAACGGAGAACCATCACCCGACGATGCAGCTGCCCTTCAGCTCTTGGATCATTGTTTGGGATTTCTGGCACGCAACTCAGCTCCCGACATCCTTTTATTAAACCACAGCAGACACCTGTTTTCGGCAACAAAATAAAACACTCTAAATAAATAAACCAACTGTACTCTTCTTGCATGGTACCAAACAGCAGAAAAGACAAAGCTAGCTAGTGAGCGTAGTGGAGCATTTGGCTGCTAAATGCTGAAAGGGGAATGAAAATTTGATTTCCATTCATCAAGTTCATCCTGGTTATAGGCTACTATACTCCAAATGAATGCTAATGTTGTTCTATGTTTGCTAACAACATCTGTTTTATAAAGGTGATAATAAGTAGTAATAAGAAGTAATAAGTAATAAGAAGTCTCGACTCGATGAGTCAGCCTGTCCTAAAATGTAATCAGACGGGGCACAGAGGGCCACCTCGCTTCCAAACTTTCTATATAACTGGCTGTTATGCTACATTTCTGACATTGTGTTGATGATTGTCATTTAGTCTCATACAGCAGATTCTTGATATACAGTTCTGTATTATAGAGGCAATTGGCAGTGGTTTTGCCATGTCATTAGTGCCGCCGGTGCTCCACTGCCACAGGGTTTTCATCTTCAGTGCCAAACTGGTGTAGAATGTAGACGAATCAGCTAAACACGGCTGCCAATTATCTCAATAATGCAACATAGTATCAAAAGGAATCAGCTCAAATTAAAGCAGGAGTGAGTTCTCTGTGTTTGGAAAAAAAAAATGGTAAGGGCTCATTTAATAGCGCGCTTATCCAGGCAGTGTCACATCCGGCTGCCAGCCAAATTACATCTTACAATGATGTTTTGTGATTTATTTCTTTGGTCAGCCATTCATGAAATACCAGAACAAGCATGCATTCAATATGTAGGGTATGACTCATCCATGTGCAGGGCTCTGAAAAAGCCGACAGTTGAGCTTTTGCAAAATGTAAACTGTACACATATCAGATAGCAATGATTGTATTGCAATAAACCCTTCAAAAACTCAAGGGTGAACACTTGCAAACCTCCTGCTACATGGTTGTCACACCACACATATTGGCAGGAAGTGAAACAGATACATACACCTGGTCCCAGCAGGGCAGTCCAGAGATCTGTTTCTGTACTGGGGGAAACGGGTCTTTGTCACAGGGAATCTGCAATCTGAGGATCTCTCCAGATCGTAGGGGCTGTCCCGTTCCATGCCTGGGGGGAGTTAGTGGGGGCGGGGGGAAATGGGACGAGAACACACAGAAGAGTGGGGTGTAGGAACAGAAAGAGGGGTTGCAGGATGAAGCAGCAATGTGGTACGCAGCCAGGAAGCTCTACGGGCATGGGAGCACATCAAATAAGGCAACGCTTTCTTTTGATGATAAACAATAAACGGCATTGCGCCATTGTCATGAATTATGAACAACAAAACACAGATATGTGCATCTGTCTCAGACATCCATGCGTAGAACTCAAAGATGCACGCACGCCGTGTTCATCATAATGTGTGCATGACAGATGAGGTAACCACAGTGTCAGACGTACAGTACCTATGTCAAACGAGTTGGACTTCCTGGTGTGACGCGATGTTGCTGGAACTCCGTTATGACCTTCTTCCTCATCTGGTTGGTGGAACAATCACAAAAACCTCCATCATCATCATCATCATCATCATCATCATCAGAGCTTATTCTTTCTAAATGGCCTTAAAGATGTCATCATCAACATTCTATACAGTATGTTGCCACTTTATTCTAACTAGTAGAAATCAGATATTCGCAATAGATCGACAATGACTATACAGAACAATAAAAGAATCTAAAACGTTTTCCAAAAAAAAGAAATCTAAAAAGATTACACCCCACTTTTTTTTAAATCACGAGTTATCTACCAAATCTCAAGAAAAGTAAAGTTGTTCCACCTTGACTGACAGGATCTGCTGCTTCCATACCCGGCGTGGCCGATGCTGCCGGGCTTTTCCTCTCAGCGGCTCCCTCCTCTTGAGTGATTGGCTGAGCAGGAGGCGAGCTCCTCTGGCCATTGGTCGGTTCTTCGCCTGGACTCACAGGTGAGGTTTTGGCCGAGGCCGCGGCCGCGGCCTTTTGTTCCGGAGAAGTCTCGTCTCTCGAGAGGTCGAGACCAGACTGAGGGACGAACGCAGTGTTTGTGTGTCATGTCAATGCGTCGGTCTGTTAGCACTAAATGTTTTCCTCGTTCTGTTTTACATGTTGTACATACCTTGTTGAGCAGCAGAGGATGCTGGGCCTCCGGCCCTCGTGCCCACTGCTTCTCCTCGTGCCTTCTTTCACTCTGGTCTTCTTCTCCTTGCAGCCTTCCCGCCTCTTCTGGGGAGACAAAAACACAGCCAGCACAGTTCTTATCACGACATCGGAGATTTGCTGGAAAATCAAAAAGGAAAAACACTTCAGTGTGAACATCGAGGAGTAGTAAGCCTCAACTAGACTGGGAAAGAAAGAAATCGCTGCCAAACCTATGTAGCACAAAGAAAAACAGAAGAATAAGTCAAAAAAAACTAAAAGCTTCCGTAAGTATGGACTATGTATGCTCTACATTTTCTACCTGAAGTGCTTTCTACAACTTCGAGACAAAAGGATATGCATATTTGCTGGCAACTTGTTAATATGTATGTGCATATGCTTATACGAAGGATGACATGCTGATGGGTTGTCACTGATGTCGTCTTCGGTGAATGAGGAAAAAAAAAAGGAGCAGTTATTATTAATATATATTGCAGTGCATATATGGATGCAACGAGTATAAAAAGCGTACTTTTCTGTCCCAATTCTTTTCATTGATTTTATGGGATGATCGTTTTCTGGCCGAGGGCTATTGTACCGATCTCTTAATTCCCTTAGAGCCAGAGTGCTGCTTTTGTAGCTGTGGAGGTTCTGCTCATTACGAAGTCTAGACTTGAAACCAACAATAGCTCCTAACAATGGCCGTCTCTGTTAAGGCCCTTATAGTTTAGGACGGCGTGCCTTTGGGACTAAGCCAACCAGATCTCTGTCTGCTTGTACTGTTGTCTCTCATTAAACTCACTTTGACAGACTTGTCTTGAACAAATCTTCTTTTAATGATGCTGATCTATTTTTTCTTTTACCGTATACGTTTTTTTTTAATGTGGCTTCTTCTGAGCTTTTCCCCCAGAGAGCTTGCATCACTGTGATCCAGTATTATTAGCTGGCATTATGAAAAAGGCAGATCTGAAAATTCATCATTAAGGTTACACTATTACTAGTAATTATGAATCCATTATGAATAACAAAAAAGGTGCCACATGTTGCATTAGAAAATGGATTAAAAAATATAATTACAGAGTGGTCTTCATTTTATCGTAATTATACCAAAGCATCAGTATCTATCTGACAATATTATGTTATCATCATGTTACGAGATTCAGAGTCTGACTCTATGCTACATTAATCCCATTTTCATATTTGAGGCATGAAATGTGATTGCATGTCACTGCATAAGTTTATGTTTATCAAACCAAAGAAATTAAAATAACTTGCTAATTTAATCAACGACTAAAATAGAGTGAGCAGGTTAAAACAAGTAGACATGCTTGGACTGAGCATGTGATTTTGCCTTTTGTGCATGTTCAGCGTTTTCAGATCAGGTTTGTTTGTATGAAGAGTCTTGCTCTTTAAAATTGTGGTTCAAACTGAGCCAGAACAATCCTACAATACAACTTCACTTGATGTCGTAGCTGCAGTACCTAAATTCTCCTGCAGGTGCCGCTGCCTCATAACAGCTAGACTGGGCTTGATGCTCTGCGGAGGTGGCTCCGGCCTCGGCCCACAGGGGGCCGCGCTCCCGCCTCCGCCGACCTCCCTGTCCTCCTCTGTGTCAGTCCGTGAGTCTGTCAGGGGTACGATCCTCTCCTGCCGCCCCTTCTCCATCTGTCTTTCCGTCTGGTGTTTGGAGGACGCCACGTAGCCATTAGTTTGAGTATCTGCAGGGACGTCGGAGATGGTGGTCGTGCGGTCAGCATCTTGGTCCATCTCTTTGATGTCGCAGGTGCTGCTCCCATCCGAGTCCTCAATTTCTGCCCCGATGCAGCTGTACACCATGCTGACCAGGTCTGTGGGCTGAAGGAGGACAAAAAAGAAAAAGGATAAATGAGTCCTTAAACTTTAAGAAAAGTCCCTTCAGTCCCTTCACAATATACTTATAATATACTGTTGAAGTGTGTGTGTGTGTGTGTGTGTGTGTGTGTGTGTGGGGTGGGGGGGGGGGGTGGGGGGGGTGGGGGGGGGGGGGGGTGGAGAGACACACTACATAGTGGTACCTCAAAGTACTACTAGTGACTTCATCTGTGCATTTATAAATAATAGAATAAAGAACATTGCAATCACTTTCAAGTAAACCAGATTGCTCCATCAGACAAAAGAGAAAAGAAAAGTGCTATCACTGTTAGAAAAAAGAAAAGAAAGTTATATATCTATTTATAAACTAATTTTTTTTTGTTGCAAAAGAAAACACAATGAATGCAGATGTGTGAGCATCACGTTGTATCAGTATTAGTGGCTGCAGTGAGCTGATTTCCTCTACACATCTTTTTAAAACGGGGTTGTAGATTTGATACAGCCACTCCATTCATGCTCAATGTTGAGCTGAGATCTGTATGCTGATGAGAGACGCAACAGCAGAAAAGACGACCCCAGGGAGATCTCATAAATCGGCTTTTGGCAAAATGCCAAGAATCGGCGAGTCGCGCATACACAAGCGTAATCTATAAACGGCATACGGTGAACATTTAAAATCTTTTGCACCCCACCTGAAATACGCCCCAGTTTTATAAATACTGACTTAAAGGAAACATGGTGTTCATGTATTTTAATGACCACCACAAAGTGTGCAGGCTTTGTCACTGCAGTGTATTTTTCGGGCTTTTGAAAGAATTTTTCCAGAGCCTCTCGATATGCGAAGTCAGAAACGTCATTTATCGAGCTCCACAGGCTGTTGCGGATGTTTGTCTTGACCTGCAAATACATTAACTGTTAGGCTTTAAAAGTGATAGCTGATAGCTTAAAAAAGTGATTGCTTAATGCAGCAAATCCCATTGTGTAAAGCACGCAACATATTTTTCGCCGCTTTCTCTCTCTGTCCACTGTGTGCGCGCGCACGTGTCTGTGTGCATCGCAGCCAAACTCCTCCGTGCGTGACACAGAGCAGAGAAGTAGACGCGCGACCAGAGACAGAAATGACATGCTGTCGTGTAGATACGATCAATAACATACGGCCGTTTAGTTAGTTTCATTACAGAACAAGGTGTAGAACTGTTCTATAGGAAAGAGAACCTTAAATGACTGTTATCTGGCGCTATAGGAAAAATGACAGGGGGGCACCCCCCCTAATATAACAATAGGGGAAACACTGTGTTGAGGACTCCCTGTTGTCGATGATGTACTGAATAATTTAACCGTCTAGACTGGTGGTGAGAGTGAGGGCTACGATTAACACTTCGTAATTCTAGTGAATTCAATTATACAGAAATTCAATTATCCCTCATTTTCCCGGGGATGTCCTCAAAGCCTCTCAAGGCTCAGTGAGGATCCATGGACTTTGGGCAGAGATTTAAAATAGGCCACATGTCTGACAAAGAACACACATACAACACAGATCACACTGGGAACATTGATGCACTTTGTGATGAAATAGTTTCACATTTGCATTTAGCAACCAACAGATTGGGGCACTAGTCCAGAGAGCAACAACATAGCGTGTGCCAAGATATTTTGGCCCTTTGTAAATCAAAACACACACTTAGCGTAGCGTCACCAATGCATTCAAAGGTCAAAAGGTCACAGTTGGCTTGAGCGCAGCATCCTCGGAGCTGGTTCAGGATTTGCCGTTTCCCCACTGTGACTGTCCCGAACACCGCACCTGTCTTTGGATGAGGCTGGAGGGACTGGCGAGCCGAGGTGAAGCCACGGTCCCATTGGCTCCAGGAACGGTGCTCTCCGGCCTCCCAGCCTCCTTGGGGTGGTGAATCATCGAGTAGACGTTCTCTGAGGTGCTGCTGGAGCGAACACGTAAAAAAAAAGAGAGAGATTTTGATTGAGTGAATTTTATATATGCACTTTTATAAGTTTGAGGTTTGACACGAGAGGCGTGGGACGATGTGAAGAAGTGTCTGGGGATAAGACCACAGACAAGACATGGGGAGGAGCTGAGATGGAAGCTAACCCAGCTAGTCTGGTCGCAGGAAAATGAGACGCATGACGCCATATTATCTGCCCAGAGGATTGTTTATCGTTGCTGCCGTTTACATTCCTCCCGAATCAAAAAAAAAGAAGCCCCACAGGAATGCTCTACAGTTTTTGCTTTGCTCGTCATGTTTTTCTCATGTTCCAAATGGGCTACAACTGCGTTTTGTTGTGCATGTCTGTGTTGCATAATGACAACAAGTACAAAATAACATAAATAATAAATACAACTCTTGAAGACAAAAGGATTGTGGTGCAGGAGGCGGCAGAGTGAATGCAACAAAGAACGCGCTTGCTGATCGCTGAGCAACAATCTGCAGGTAAAAGACTACGTTGTACACATCGTCATTCTGCTCCTTCGACAGCTGTATAACTTGGCCTCCATTTAAGAGCGGGACTCCAGCGCCGCAGCCCGGCTGTTAAACAGCACAGGCAACTGTGTCACCAGTTTTTTGTCACAATTCCTTTAAGGTCAATTTGTAAGCACCTCAGTCGGCTGAAAAGCAATCGCAGCTCTCACTGAGTGCCTTTTTCTCCTGTAACTCCTTTTAACAAAAGGTGACGTTTACAAGGGGAGCGTACTGAGTGCATTTCTTTGCCCACAGTTATTAATCTGTATAATGTATTTGCTTAAAATAAGTCTTCCGCCTTCCTCCAATGCTAGTTTTTTTTTTAAACTAACGGCAGCTCGAACGCATGCAATGCCATAGAACTCAAAAGCAAAGGGGAAAACAGTTGGAGACAGCGAAATATTTTCTTCCATTAAAATATTTATGAAGCAATGAAGTGACGTTAACGCCTGCCGCCGGATTCATTTAACAGCCATCTCATTCCCCGGGCCGGAGCACTTAAATGTTACTCTCATCCCCTCCTTCCACTCCCAGAACCCTGTGCTGCAAAACTCACTCAGAGTCCTGATTAGAGATGGTGGAGTTGCGGTTCTTGCGGAAGCCGGAGAAAATGGACAAGACGCTGCGTCTTTTCTTTCTCCTCAGCGACTGGCCCTGATGGAGGGACGACAACTGACTGAAGGGGAGAGAAGGAGGTGGAGGGGGTGGGGGGGATCGTAGAGGTTTATTAATAAAGACGGATAAAGTACAGTTGCAGCATTAATGCCAATTAGCCATCAACCATTATTGACCAGTGTACGTTCTATTTACTTAAGTTAATGAACCATTTGACCATAATGTTGTTGTTTTTTCATTCTGAGTGGGCCTGTGCAGATGGTTTAATATATGTGACAGAAGGCAGTAGGCACAGTTTATGCTGCCTCGATGAATCTTTTTCATGCGCTGCTGGTGAGCATTAACCACATACTGTCATGTGACCTTGTAACTGTTTAGGAACTACTATTTTCCATGTGGTTTTTGGGGTAGAGTTGTAGTGCTGATTTTAAACCGTATATGTTTACGCTACAATCTAAATCAACGATTTTATGATAAACCCGAATAAAGTAAGTTACTACTAATTACTAATAGATGGCTAGCTTAAAACCGATCTCAAATGTGTAATTATCATCGTTAACCCAGTGTACCACTCATAATATTTTATGAAATATTGACCGATTGCTGGTGTAGCGTTAGCCTGAAGGAGGATACGCCGAAGTTTTTCACTTGTTGTAGTTTTTCATGTTAGTCTTAGCATTTTTTTAAATAATTTCCGTAAAGATATAATGGATCTGATTTTGGTCACACTAAAATGTAACTTGACTGACACTAAGTGCTGCTTTAAACCTGTAATGGTTGCTTTTCTGGTCAATTTGTAAAACAAGCTGTAAACACAACGTCAACATATAATTTACCCGTTGAGTTGATACGGAAAACTTGTTAGCAAACTATTTATTAATCCAGCAGAATTAGCATTTTGAGTTTCTGTCCAACCTAGGAGGAGAATATTCCACCTCCTTTTAGCTCAGTTTATGGTTTCCTCAAACTCCTGAGGGAAATATCTGGCTTTTTAGCTGCTAAATGCTCCACTATGTTCACAGCTAGTAGCTAGCAGCAAACAAGGCTAATGGGAGTGATTAGTGAACAAAAAATAGGAAAGTCGCAGGCCTGTACACCAAAACATTGAGTGAAAACATGCTTGGTCGAGCTTTATTGTTCTTTCAATGAAAGCAAATAGTTGAGTTTCTTCAGTATATAATTGCTTTGCTACAGATCTGTATTCACGGGCAATACAGAGATCTTTTCTCGTAATTACGACATCCTGATCTCATAATTACGAGAAAAGAAAAAGAAAAAGGAAACGTCTGTAAATCCTCTCTCAGTGGCAATTATGGCGCTATCGCAGTTAATCTGCTATTATTACCTTCTCGGTTTGAGACACTGGGAAATACTGATGTTTCTAAAAAATGAGGATGGTATTAAATTGAGTATGTCAACACTGCGCAGGCATCTCAAGGCGTTAGGATTGTTCAGGCGGAAAGCCCAGTCTGACGTGCTGGATGTCGCTCTGTTTCTGCAGGAGCAGTTGAACCAACACGGGATGCTTCATGCATACAAATTCATGCATTTTAAATGCATCCAATCTGGTTTGGTAGTGACTGTAACGGACCTCTGAGAGTTTAAAGTATTGTAATAGTTTGTTCCTTTTTTTTTTTGTCCTTTATTTTAGTCCGTTTTGTTATTGCAGTCGGTGCATTTCCGGTTGCGCTCTTATTCTGAAGGTACAAAAAACGGAAGTTGTTAGTAAGAAACGGGCAGACAGGAAAAGTTGCCATAACAATGGAATACAGTGATAAAAAGGTTATGGATGTATTAGTTTAGCACCTGGCTGATATGGGCACAAGGTTTGCACCTGTTCAAGTTCATTTTTTGAGAAAATATTGTTTTAGATGGTTACGTTTTTTGTCTGTGTCAGAGCTTAAGCTAACCAACTGCTATTTCCGTTTTTCTTCATAGTTCTTACGGTGAGTTCAATAAACCTTTACGAACCATCACTTAAAGACTCCAGACTATAATTATGCCGGGGATGCTGCAGTGACTCAAAGAACTGTGCGGCATCTGTTAAAAATCCTAGATCCTCAAGGAGTAGCTAAGGCAACGGAACCGTATAAGAAGACGCCTGTACACATACATGCCATACAGTGGCCAGTATGGCACCTTTCGTAATCAGGTCAGGATCTCGTAATTACGAGATCAGGATGTCGTAATTACGAGAATAGATCTTGTAATTACGAGAAAAGATCTCTGATGACGAGATCAGGATCTCGTAATTACGAGAAAAGGGGTCTACTTTTTTTTCATCCAGTGAATGCAATGCGCTTCCGTAATTCGCAACGCCGTTTCGCCTCTATCGCGACGCCCGGCAACCTTTCGCAACCTAAGGCGGCTGTGCATTGACTTAACATGTAATCTGGACGCGCGAATATTTCGCAACTGTTTTGGTGTGAACACGGCATTAGTGTTATTGGATTTTGTGTCCAAAGCAGATGCACCAGAGAGTAAGACTGAGCATCTCACCCTCTAAAATCAATGTTATTCACATCTTCAAACAACACTAATAGGATGCATTTAGATACGCGTTAAAAAAATAAAATAAAAATACCCCTATAAAGAGGCCGCAGGATTTCTATCACTTTCACTTCAGCCCCTTTCCGGTGAAATCTATAAAGTTATTCTGTCCAATTAAATATAATGTGATGGAACACTGATAACATTTCCATTTCATTTTCACTAATATAATATTGAAACACATTACATTCATCAAAAGGGAGAAAAACAAACAAACTCAGAAGCGTTCCCTCGTAATTATGAATGATATTTATCATAATTCTAACTCAGCGTGTCACGATTAGAGTTTAACATATTGGAATGAGATCATTTTTATATGATAATTATGAGAAGACTAGCCCATAATTATGATTGAAAAAATCAGGGTTGAGGACGGCGGACCGTGATGACACTGACTTTTTCCTTCATGGTTGAATGCTTTGGGAGACACTGTTTCAGTCGCTGGCTGCATGGCAATATTCATACGGAGTGTCAACATTGGCCCTGAATCCAAGGTTATTGGAGTTGTGAAGGTGACGGACACATTAAGATTGACCTAAAACGTGTATGAAAATTATTTTTTGCCAGCTTGGTGGCAACGGTGGGGATATATTATCACATCTTAACTTGCAAGCGGTTGCTTATTTACACATCTAGCAGATGGTCAGAAACGTTGGCATTTGTTTGGATCCCTGTTCATGGCCACCTGGTGACTGTTCCCACTACCTCTTGAACAACATTGCTGGCTGTTTAGTTGCTAAATTCTCCATCACGTCCACCAGCTCGTTGCTAACTTTGCATTTCAGCTGTTGAAGGTGCCCTTCTGCGTTTTCCCGATAAGCAAAGAAAGCTTCTGTTTATATTCATTGTTGCTCACCAGAACGCAATGTGTGTATTCCTAAATTGTCCAACAATATTATGATTAATGAATATCATATCAGCTTATGAAATGTCTGCCAAGCCAATTTGTTCTTACAAACTTGAAATCAGCTTGGTTTAAATCCATGTGTGCTAGCTTGCGGTCTTCATCCTGCTTGTCTTGCTGTATCAACAGTTCCTATTTCATATGTACAATAACTCAGTCCTATTATTCCGGTTTACTTATTTATCAAACCTTTACCGTTTCTTTTCACTGTCTTGTTGCTATCCCCTTTGCTACTGTAACTCTGCAAATGTCCCTGCTGTGGGACTAATAAAGGTTAATCATATGTTATCTATGCTTTGTAGCTCCACTGTCGGGTTTTCTTTGGAGCGTTAGCGCCACTTGTAGATCAGCAGAATAATGTGAAACCATTAGCTGAATGTGCAAACTGATTTTGTGAGTTACCTGTCAGGTAGAACTCTCTTGCTGTAGAAATCAGGCAGTCCATCCTCCAGCATGCTGACTCCTCCGTTCTCCGAACTATGCTACACACACACACACACACACACACACACACACACACACACACACACACACACACACACACAATATCAGAGTAACAATGATCAATCTGCCATGTCGACAAAAAAACCTGAAAGGCTGTCCTAAAAGTATCGTCTTTTCAAATGTCTGGCTGGCAGAGCCAAAGCCACTGCCAACTGAAGTCTGTTTGTAAAACGACTCCTCATCAGGCCGCCCTAACTGAGTTTGTGCCGATTTTAGAATAAGCTTCTTTACAAAGTCTGAAAACAAACACGTCGCTAAGTTAGAGGCTGCCGTGCGGCCCCAGGGAGATGGCTGCGCGTGATTAACAATTGAGTCACAGAGACACATGCGACAGCTCCCTACTTTAAAAGGAACTTATTTTTGGAAATTGCCACTGGCACGGAAAACAAGATAAATAACAACAGTTCACGCAATGAAGTCAAGAGATGAAAAGAAAGTCTTGACAACAAAACATCTCGGGTTTACTTCCTCACCTCAGCACGCCTCTGAAGCTCTTTTGCGAGAAACACATGGACTGAACCTCATGCGGTGCAGCGTGAAATCCAAAAATGGGGCAGTTAAACACATACGGTGGTGCCTCTGGCATAGTAAAGACTCTTTTACCTTCCAGGTGCCATAAAAAGATCCAGATGCCATTTAAATAAAATAAAAAAGCTAGATCTACAGTTTTACGTAACAAGAAACTGGAGGAAAAGGTGCTTCCTGCCAAACGAAGCTCAGAATAAAGTCGAAGGTCACCGGCATGGAATACGCCATCAACTTACAGATTCCAGGGGAGGGTGGCCTGCTTTGTGCCTCCGCGGCGGGCGAGGCCTGACATGGGTCACGTGACGCAAGGGCGAGCCGTTGGTTGGGAGGGTGGACAGACACTCCCACGATGCCGAGTGGGTAAGAAGGTCAGAGTGCGGGGGGGCTGAGGGGGTAGGAGAGGGACTGGGCTCGTCCCCTAGACCTACAGCAAGAAAAAACAAGACATGGTGTTCAGGTCACATTCTGTCCTACAGTGTATTGCATATTAATATACAGCATAAGGAGTTTTTATAGTTGTCTGTCTACAGCCTTTAGTCTAGTGGCCCTGTGAGACAGAAAATGGATGAAATGAAGAGGCAATTATTCTTAGACCATTACTACTAGTGGGGCAAAAATGTTAAGTTTGGCCCGGAGGCTAAAGAAGGGTTAATCCTTCAATATGAAGACATCACATGCAAGATTAAATAAACTGGCTAATCACACAGTCACTATTAGCATAAGCATTAGCACGGGTGAGAAAATGTTAAAGGACCACTTGTGTGGCTGAAGAAATAAACTACTTTTATTTCAAATAGAGAGACACTTGACCCTGAGCCCATTTTTATTGTAAATACTTTATGCTATGTGAGCGCCTGAGGAAGATTAGCAGCCAGTCGAGGCACAGAAAACTCACTCTGTCTGGTGGAGACGGGACGGATCCTTCTAGTTCGGGAGCTCCTCTTCTTTATGGCCATCGTGTCCTTTTGTCAAAGGAGATAGATGCTTAATGAGCAGGGACTTTATTTCAAACTCTACATCTAGATACGTTAACACAGACGTGATGACAACGCACAAAGCAAGCAAAGAGAATAAGGGGGGGTTACATGTTGTATTCCGAAATTAATACATTACCATCACCCCCAGTATACTTTGAACCATAACTGTCCTGAACAAACAAAACCAAATAAAAAAGCTGTGACTTAATCTCAGAGGGAATCGGTTTGGTTGCTTCGCAGGACTGTTGTTCCTGAAAAAGTCGAACATCTTTATCCTCTTCAGTAAAGGAAAGAGGAGATACGAGGTGTGAAGAAGGAGGAAATCAGCATCTTCTCTGCAGTGGGAAGCTACGGGGACTATGGGAAATGTGAGCTGTGTTCCAAATCACATTATTTTTACTTTTAGTACACACTGCTGCTGCTGCCCTTACAAAGTACGTACTGTGGCATGCGGTACGCATCCAATTGGGATATCCTACTCTGTCGTCACGTTGCACCTTGAACTTCCCTCTTGCTCATTTATTAGCACTGCAGAGGATTGTGGGTCAAAATAGCCAGAAAAGCGTGCTGGCTTGCAACCTGATGCAGTCGAACATCCTGGTGTACATTTTCAAATTGCTCACCGTCGCCCTTCAACAGCCCCAAAATCCATTGCTATTTTTTGTTTTGTTTCTGTGTTTTATTCAGTCAGTCAATCATTACAATACAATACAATATTCTATATAATATACAAACAGAAAGACTGAAAAGGTATAGGTAGAAGCAAAAAATGCTTATATATATATTCCTATCCTAAATTATTATTATCAATTAAATCAGATAATTAATTTGAAATAAAGAACAAATAAAATAAATACATACATACATACTCTTTAAAGATGATTTCTCCGACTGCTGCGACACGCGGATCAAAGCACGTGTCGGCTTAAAATTAAGGGGAAGTGGTCAGTTGAGCTTCGCTAAAGAAACATTTGCAGCTCTTTTGGTTGAGTGGCGCTGAAGCAGTTAGAAAACCTCTCCATTAATGACTCGGTATTTCTTCTCCCTCCGTCCATGAGCGTAATTCATATTGAGCCCCATTTTGATCAATCACTGTGACTTCATCCATTTCAAGTCAGAGTGGTTTGTAAATGTGAGTATGATATGCCGTGTTGGATAATGGTTCTCCTTTCAACCCTCACAAAAAGCAGTCCGTGAAGCTTGTGGAATTGTTGCACACGGTCCACACTTTGAAGCTAACGTGAGAATAATAGTGCACTTTGCATTGAACCTACATAATCAACTTGTGTAATATATATTTACACACATACATCTTCCATATACATACATTTCATTCACACTTGTAACCCTCAAAAATTGTTTTATAAATAATCCTTTTAAAAACCAAAAATGAGTTGACAGTTCTTACATCCATTTTAGCGTTGTTCCATAACTGAACTCCTACAATAGAAATACAACTTCTTTTAATCCCCTTTTTAGCTTTTTGTACAATAAATGTACAAACATCTATCATTCTCTATTCAATTCATAGGATTTGCTACAGTAAGAAAGTAGCAACGTACAATGCAGAAGCTGAAACTAGTGAATCGCTTCCACTTTTGCATAAAACATTACTTAAGCTGATTGTTGTCCAACAATTGTTAGGTGATGCTCAAAAATCATATACACGTGTACCCGTGGATTAAAAAGGAATTCACTATTGACACATATTACCAGCACGTCCTCAGACACTTACAATTCCCAGGATGCCACCAAAGTCCTCATCAGGAAAATCCAGAGACTCCATTATTCGGGACTGTCTGATGGTGCGTCTCCCCGTCCCGGCATCATCCCAGCGCTTCGCCTGAGACACCTGCCTCAGCTGATGCAACACACGCACATCGAGAAACACACACACACACACACACACACACACACACACACACACACACACACGCACACGAGCACGCACACACAAACACGCCACGATGACACCCGGAACAATATCCTTCGACACAATCTCAGAGGACATGCGCCGTACACAAGAAGCTCCCTATCAAAACGGAGGATACTTTGCTATAGTTTTGTGCAGCCCGTGAAGAAAATGAATAAAAAGCAATTTCTTGATTATCAAAGCAAAGTGAGGAAGGACAAACTCGCACTGCAGCAAAACAGAGAAAAAGAAAATGAGATAGCCGGCATAAGGGAGTGAATGGAATGCAAAACAGAGCGGGGCCGCAGTGTTATTGCCAAAAGTCTTTTTTTTTGCCTCCTTTTCCACCGGCTTCATTTTAAACAATTCAATTTTATGGAGAGGAGAACCCACAGGGGTCCAATCATGTCCTTAACGGACACAAATCGACTTGTCTTGTTGTCTCCGAGTACAATTTTCACTGAGAAAAGCTGCTCTATACTTACCACCCTTCATCCTGGTATGGTAATGACACACAGCAGCTGATAAAAACAGTGCCTACTTCGATTAAAGATGCTAAAAAAACACACAAGCATTCAAGACATCAGATTTCAATGGATGCTCCATTTTACAGAAGGTCTTTCATACCAGAGGCATCCAATAACGAGCTTCTGCTCTACACGTCAAATTGCACTACTGGTGATTCTTAACTCAACCAAAGTGAATCTTAAACGTTATAAATTTCTCGAGTGTTGACTTTGACTTTTCAGTGTATTCTGCAGGCATTACGCTACAGCACTCACTTAAATCTCTGCACTACACTCATGCAGCTGGAGGCAAAAGTTGTATTTAGTTGGCAACATTTGTATCAATATTGCGTTTTCTTTTTTTTGGCTTACGCTTTTAAAAATGCAATGTGTTCGGATTAATCCATGACTCATCTTACTATGCAAAGATACGGAATGAATGTCGTACACAAACACAGACCAGAGAAGGATTTTGTCAAAGTGGCGGTAAGTTACTCATGGATCATCATTTATAAATGAGTTGTTCACTTGGAAAACAGTGACAGGAAACAGTGATAGATCCTCTCAGAATGTGGAAACAATCCGACGGATGAAAAGAAGTTGGAGTCACGAGACTGAAAACTATGAAGTACAGATGTATGTTGAACCGCTCAAAGGAAAGGTTCAACATTTTTGTTCTACGTTTCTACAAAGAAGTCATGCAGAAAGGGCTATTACCAGTACCAGGGTTTTATGGGTGTTGTACAGCTCTTGTAGAATCTGATCCACGATGGAGTTAGTCAGATAGGAGACCACAGACAACTTCACCTCCCTGAAAAAGAGGAGAGTGAAAGGAAAACAGAGGATGGAATGAAAAATGAAAAGGTCGGCTCGACATTGAACCGTTTCCACTGGCTCTCCTGCTTACTCCAGGGCTCTGTTGATATCCTCCGCCGCTCGCTCCATGAGGGCGTTGCGGATGGCGGAGCGAGGGATCGATACTTGCTCGGAGATGGACGAGAGAGGCGTGCTGAGTCGCTCGGCGGCTGAGCAGGACATTGGACACAGCTCGCGGCACAGGGACACCATCGAGTCCACCACCACCTGGCCCCGGTTGAACCAAGACATGCGTCACACACATTCCTAATACATTCTCAATATCTACACAGTCATGACTCTCTGGTTCCAAAGCATTTCATTATTCATGCACGGTGTTTCTTCATCTGCTCGCTTAGATTTTCATCCAGCTCCTTTGCTCTGACTTGTCGGCATCTTTTATTTATGTGCATTGCAGCAATCCATTCATCCGTGTATCAACTGCTAACAATTCAGTTGCCATTCAACTTCGCCAGTCCGCACCCAAGTTGGACGTTTGTACATGAATGGAATTATTGCATATGGATCTGGACAATTAAAAAAATACAGCCTTCTGCGCAAAAATGTGAAAAAAAGCACAAACAGAACATGTTCATTATTCTCAAGTAAGTTGAAATTCAATAGAGAAGATACAAGATTCTTCCTTGGGGTGTGCTATATTTTTTTTTTTAAATCATTCGACTGTGCTGCTTATGGGAACAGAACGCAACTAACAGAAATATTAAAACTGTTCCTGTGAATTTAAATGCTACATTTTTTAAGTCAGCACACACACACACACACACACACACACACACACACACTTAATGGGCAATTTAAATGCAACTAGTCCAGAGCTCCACCACTGTTTATAATACGGGTGCATCAGGAACTGGCTGGTGTCTGCGATTACGGCCACAGATCCACCCCCGACATACCTGCAGCTCTTTGTCGGCAGCCTTGGCCAGTTCTCCAGCCAGAGTGTCCAGTCGCTGCTTGACGGGGCCGTCCACTGACAACACATGGGCCAACTCACACAGGGAGGGATACAGCTGATGGCGCACACACACACACACACACACACACACACACACACACACACACACGAGAAGAGGTTAGCGCCAGAGGAGGGACGATTGAGTATCAACAGGAATGTTCCTCATTAAGCAGAATGTCCCGCTTCTGAAAGTTATATCATTCTATGCATCATGTGGTTGGATTATTAATTATTGAGTAGTATTTAGATAGTAACAGGTACAGATAGAGCTTGCTTTGACTATACTATATTTAGGTGGTTGGATTGATCAATAACAAAATCATCATAGATTAGGAGCTGATCAAAAGTTTTGTTAACTTAAAACATTGTTTATTTTTATTCATAAATTATTTTGATGTAAAAGCCATTAACACATTTTGGGTTGCCTGGTTGTGGAAAATCTCTCGAGACTTTTGATGTTGGCTCATTAGAAAGTGAGATGCCTGTGACCCTAATTATGATTTAGAAGGTGCAGGGAACTCCTTTACCTACATTTGGTTATCTTCATTTAAGCCCGTCTAGCTCCAGCTCGGCTTCATTACAGGGAGAAACAGCTCTAAATAACTGCTCCACCAGGGAGGCTCCTTTGAGGTGTGAGTGACAGTCATTAGTCTAAGTGGCGTTGACAGGAGGAAGGTTCTCCACTTCTCAAGTGCTGGACGGTGTAGGACTATCACAGGTGAAAGGTTCATTTGATAAATGAGAAAGCATCCAAGGAGCTTAATCCAAGTGAATATGAAACAAACAGGGTGGCGCTGTAGCTCCCGTTAGAAAGAGAGAAATGTTAAACAGTTCTGACTGTCTGAGCCAGATTTGACACAACCTGGTAACCTAAAAGTTATTCTGATTGCTTATAACGATACTAATTACTATTACTATTACTATACTATTAATATTCTCATATAAATTATTTTTGAATAACTAATTAACCATTAATAAAGTCATTAGTTACGGCTTATTAATCCTTTATAAAGTGCAAAATCTTACTCTGATAAACAACTGGTCACTGTAGCTATAAGGTATATGTAATGGGGTGAGATCTACAATATTTCCCACTAAAATGTAGTGAATTTTAAAGTAGCTTCAAAAGGAAACACTCAAATACAGCACATGTACTGAACATAAGCCCAATATTAGCTCTCCTTTTAGCTTAGTTTTAGGTCCCCACAAACCTCAGAGAATTATCTGGCTCTTTAGCTGCTAAATGCTCCAATATGTCCTCCAGCTAGTTGCCTACATTGTCTGTCTGCCATCTGACGGTGAGCATCCAGTGGGTTTATTAGCTTTATTGCTGAAAACAACACCAGTGAGACTCGTGAGAATAGAAACAGAAAAACACTACATTTATGGGCTGTAAAACCAAAACAATATGCCAAAAGGAAATGTCATAACGATCCGTAGAGCTGACAGGAATGGCAAAGTCAGGTGATAAATATCTGAGGGTTCACAATGTGATCCATTGCTCATATACAACTATTATGTTCCCTTTAAATACAGTATGAGAAGAAAGGTAGTTTTGTTATTTTCCACCAGTGGTTAAAATATGTAAAGAAAAGAAAAAAGACAAAATACATACTTCCTAAATTTCTGTATCTCACATTGCTTGGATATTATACGGGTCATTACAGTTTAGATGTCACACACACAAGAGAAATAAAGCGTTAGTCTACTCACAGCTTTGGAGTCCCGGGCTTCTTTGAGGATTTGCCTGGCCGTCTGGACCTCCTCCCCTTCCTCGCTGCCTTTCAGGACACACACCTGCTGCTGCACCCGCACGCACAGACGCTCCATCACCTGCACACGCACACACAAGACGGAAATCAAAACGATGTAAGCGTGGCCCATGAAAATACACACCAGAATTGCACGAAATACAGACACGAACTTGTTCGGCAGTGCTGGTGACGAGGCCCTGGTGCAGCCTGAGAGCCTGTTTCTGAGAGAACCGCTGAGTCTGGTTGTTCCTAAGCAGGGCACGCTGGATCTGTCACACACACACACACGGAAAACAAACAAAAATAAATAGGAGTGGTGGAGATGACAGGTGTTTACCAAGCACGGTGTGCAGGAGACGGGAGACGAGCCCATTTGCATGGAAATAAGGAGACTGAGGAGAGTTCTGATAAAAAAAGGGATGCCTTTGATTTATTGTCTTGACTCAGCAGGAGGAAGTGTTCCCTGCTTAATCATCTTATGTAAGGAAAGATGGACTCAAGAGCTTAGCAAACAATGTGCAGACAAACAAGAAGCCCCAACCTAAATAACAGCTTTATACACTTTATACGCATCACTTCGGATAAGAACCAGAAAGTCATCTATAAGGCTACTTCCACAGCAGATCCATTTCTAACGCTTGAAACAACATGTCAAAACATGGTAGACTGAAGTAAAAAATACACTGCATTTTTTTCTTTTCTTTTTTATGTTTCTGGAAGTGTATCTCAAATGCTCCTTTAGCCTCCGAGCTTCTGGGGAGGCGAGATGTTGTGTGCGAGTGACTGACAGCTGAGCCGTGGGAGAAACGGGAGTCTGACGTGCGATGACAACCGACCTGCTCTGTTAACTCCGGCATACAAGCCAAGCGGCAAAGAGCATTTAGTTAGCAGTGGTACTGACAAAAATAACTACACCATTCAGTATCTCAATTGCCAGCGAGTACACGTTCCCCTAATGAATATTAATTTATGAATTTTAAACATGTACATGGTGCAAGTTAAGAAATCGTATCCAGGCTAATGTCTGCAGACGGCCTATTTTCCTCCTCTGTGTCTTTGTCGGCGGCAGCTGTCTGGCTGTCAGTAAATGTCATCGTCATGCAAATGACAGGAAGTTATCGCTTTCTATAAATATGGATTTAAATTAAGCACTTTGATTGGCTATATGAAAAGCGCATCTCTGATGACACAGCACATGGACAAATGCATGAACAGACGGGGGTGCAAAGGGGATCGATACAGAAAATAAAAAAATGTGACCGTGGACACGGGAGGACATCGACATTCAGAGCACATCTGTGTGGTGCAGATGTTCTCCAGGGTCACATGAACAAGAGAATGGCAAACTAATAAAGAGGACCGTCGTCCAGCATGCAGCTGTGAGAACTAAATCAGCATAAATTAACCTGACTGAATCAACGCCCTTTAGGCAAACACTTGCAGCATCCTGGTGTCAAATTAGGGATGCAACAAAGTTATTTGAATTAAAGATTAATTTGCTGATAATTTTCTGGATTTATCGCATGGTCAGAAAATCGTGAAAAATGCCCATATCAATATCTAAAAGCCTCAGGTTTCCATCTTCTTCATATTTTTTGGTCTATCCAACAGTCCTAAATCCAAAGCCACGTTAAACAAAGAAAAGCAGCAAATACTCCCATTTGAAAAGATTGATCGATTGGCATATTTGCTCGAAAAATAACATAGATGATTGATTAATTATCAAGATGCTTGCCAATTCATTAATCGTTTTAGTTCTTAGTGCATCACATTGATTGGTCTTCCTTCAAAGGTATATCTACACTAATAGGGCATGACATCTGTGCTATTCACAATAATTTTCCCCCATGGGAATATGTTAAATTTTAATCAACCTCTCTTAACTTAGAGCATCTCCTTCACATTCTTTAAAAACCCTGAAATCCTTGCCTAAACTGAGCCATTATAAGAGGTCTTTAGTGGATCACTACACACATAATGATACTGGTTAGATATTGCAACCACAAATGCTCAGAGGTCTGTGAAAAGTAATTGTCTTTTCATGCAAACTTATTTATGGCACACATCCCGTGAAGGGTTTCCACAGCAGCAACATAATAATCTATTAAAACGTTCGCATTAAATCTTCACTTCGAATGCACAAACAAGTTACAGTCATTCATCAAAGACCATGAGTCATCATCCTCACAGTCTTTAGGATTTCCAGAACATGATGCAGTAGATTTACACGTCACAAGCTCCTCTCACCTTGGTCAGGGCTTGGTCCGTCTTCTCTGGCGCGCTGCGGTATGCCTGAGTGACATCACCGAGGGGGAGGGGCATGTACTGAAGAGTAAAGTTGCTATCAAGCGAAGAAATGAAAGAAGAGAAAGAGGGAAGAAAAGATTATATTACCCATGTGATAACAAACAGAAGGAAGTGTGATGTTAACAAGAACAAACGGGAAACACCCAGGGCCCTTATAACTCTAATTCCCAAATACACCCACACACCCTTGTACAGCACACACATGAACACACACACCCACACCGACTCTGAGAAAACATGACAGTTTGACTGGCATGCACGTCAAAGAACTGATGAAACGCTGTGTAATAGTAAACATTGTACAGAGACGGTTATCTGCCTGTGTGTGTGTGTGTGTGTGTGTGTGTGTGTGTGTGTGTGTGTGTGTGTGTGTGTGTGTGTGTGTGTGAGTGAGAGAGAGATCCTTTTAATGTGTCTTCAAACGTTTTTTTCTTTCTTTTTTTCTTTAATTTTTTGCTTTGTGTCGTGTTCGTCTTACTGCTCCAGCGCTCTCGCCACATCTTGGAAGCCTGTCGCCGTGGTGTTGTTGCGATCCCACATCACACTCCTGAGTGGGATCAAACCAGCGGGAAGTAGGGTGGAGACAAGACACAGGGAGGAGGAGGAGGAGAAGGAGGAGGAGGAAAAGCAGATGAGTCACTTTCTGATGCTCCATAAAACACACACACAATCACAATCACAAACACACACACACACACACACACACACACACACACACACACCTTTTTGCTACATGCCTAGAACGAGTCCGTATCGCGACATTAAGAATGCACGAACAACTGCCTCACAACTAATGAGCTTCTGCTACTTCACAGTGCAGACTCTCCACCTACACTCCACACTGTCTAACTCTTTCTAATATATCAGTCATTCTAGGCCCCTCTCTCTTCTCATCTATCCTCCTCCTACATACTCTCCTTCCCTCGACTCGCTCTGCCCTAGAAATTCAATCAGCTCAACCCAAATCCCACTCCTTAGGTGGTCTCCCTCTCCCGTCCCTTTGGTAACTTTTCTCCATCTCTAGTCCATATCCAACCATTTCCCCCCATCCGAATACTTCCATCTGACTCTCTCTCTCCCTCTCCCCCACCCCCACCCTTGTCTCATTCCTGTGCTCCTTTTCCTCTCACTTTCTCCGCCCATATGTTCCTTACTTTCCTCCACCTCCAAAACACACACACAAACACACACACACACACACACACACACACACACACACACACACACACACACACACACACACACACACACACACACACACACACACGTCTTCACTCAGTCTTTTCTTTTCTGGTGCAATACATTATCTGCCTAAAGGCCCTTTCCCATCTCTGCACCGATTCTCATCTCTATCCCTCTGACTCACCTGCTTATCTCCTACATGGTTTTACTCCCCCAGTTCGCCCATTGGTCTTTGAAGCAATGCACTGAACTCACTGTTGTGCCTCTTAGCAACCTCAGCATATCCTCTCCTCAAACCATACCCATCATATTCATTTTCTCTCCGGCCCTACTCTTCATCTGTCCTCTAACAACTCTTTTGTGTTTTTTTTTCCAAGCTTTCATCTGCAAGGAAATCCCTCCTTTGCTGACAGTAAAAATGTATCAAACGCACACCTGAGCGTTGTATTGATCTGCAGGGCTTTGCTGAGCATCTTGGCCCCGGAGTCCTCCAGGAGGTTGCCGCTCAGGTCCACCTTCCGCAGGCAGGCGTTAGAGCCCAAGGCATTGACCACAACTGTGCCCCGCTGGCGAAGCCTCGAGTCAGCCAGGGAGAGGGACTGCAGGGCCTGGAGGAGGCAGGAAGACACAAGATGGAAAACTTTTAAAAAAGGGGAAATAAATGTGAGGTTGCATTTCTCCCCAAAAATATCTGGAAATGGTGTTATTAAAAGTTTTTTTTTATCCACGTTTCTGTATTATTGATTAGCGCAAATCAATAATGAAAGAACCTGGATGAAAATCAGATTTTCAAAAATTTAAACCCTCCGTAGTTGAATCATTAACTGTTTTTGTACGTGCCTAGAAATGTGTACAGAACTCTGTGAGCAGTTCACTTTTTGCATTAGGACTTCATCTACAAGTGGTGAATGCAGCGGAGAATACATTACAACTTTTGAGCACACGGAAATATCACTGCACGTGTTCAAATTGGTTTAAAGCAACAATTCTTTCAGTGGAATTAAACTCTAATCACCAATTCTTTTTCACAAGTTCCCCATAACACATTATGTTAAGTTCTTATTATGTTAAGTTCTTATGTAAACAGGAATAGTAGTCCACGATACGTTTAAAACAATAGTTTGACATTTAAAAGTTTACTAAGCAGGAGTTAGACACAATTGCACTCTCAAGTCTGTACGCTAAATATGAAGCTGGAGGATGAAGACCTGAAACAATCAGGAACTGGCTTTGTACGTCTTCAACAAACAAAACATAAAGGTTATTTAATGAGCTTTAGAGATGCAGGTTGGTGGACTGTGTTTCCCTCGGACAGAGCCAGCTAGCTCTTTCCCTCTGCCCCCAGTTTCTTTTTTGCTAAACTCAGTTTATTCCCATTTTCTAACTTTTGATGTTCGCAGCCTTCTGTGAAGTGTTAGCACGGAGCCCTCAATCAAATCTGTGCGGAGGCACACACACACACAAAACACACACACACACACACACGATTCTGACGTCTGTCTGTGTTGTCACCCCTCACTGGGCGAGTTAACCAACAGACCAATCTCTGACAAACTTGTTGCACTTCCTTTAAACTTTGCCCCCCCATCTGTCCCTCTGTTAGTGTGCTTGCACACACCCGTCCGACAGCACTGAGCGTTAGAGAGCATCATTGTGAGCTATCACCATCAACAGTGGTAAATAATTGAGTAAGCAACTTGTCATGCTGGATTTGCAGAGCAGAGAGCAGAGGGAGCCCCGGGAGCCTTCGCCAACACACAGAGACCAAACAGGGCCCACACACAACGTGACTCGTGTGCATGCTAGCACCTTGTGTGTGTGTGTGTGCGTGACAGGTGGGAGATTATGCTTAAATGCAAATGAATGAGGACACGAGAATTTAAACGGTGACAAGTGTGTGTTTGTGCGTGCAGCGACAAATCTGCGAGGCATGCGTGCGCGCATGCGTGCGTGTGTGTGTGCATCTGCGCGGAACGCCGCTGAGGATTTGTGTACAATATGTTACATAATACTCCAACTCACACACTCTTCTTCTTGCACCAAATGAACCAGTTTCTGCAGAGTTTCATCCAGCACCCTGAGGAGGCGGCGAGAAGAGAACAAAAAAAAGCATTCATCATCAGGATCGTCTTCGCAACCATCTGTACCCGCTGGTTCCCCCGCGTGGTCCGTACCTGCTCTTGATGTTGAAGTTCTTCCCCAGCATCAGGTGTTTGAGGGAGGGGTGCCGGGAGAACGCTGTGATGACAGCCAGCAAGTCAGCATCCAAACCTGTGCACAGCACACACGCACACACACACACATCACTTGAGTACGAGTGCAACTCCAGCAATACTGTGCTCTCTGTAACGTCTGTGAAAACCAAGCTTCCAAAAATATGTTTGATTACATCTTACAGAGGAGATTAGGCCTGAATGAAGTTTTAAGAGAGTTAGAGGGATAGTTTGAATGTTTTAAAGTGGGGTTGTTTGACGTACTTGTCCATAGTCATACAGTAGTACCAGCGCAAGAGCATAGCAATGTACAGCGGTGAACAGAAGCTAAACCTTTTGGAGCCATCTAAAAGAAAAAGGCCGACTGGGGACCGAAGTCGTTACATATATTGAGCCACTAGACTCCTTTGACAAAAAAAACAGTGATTTAAACAAAAAAAAATGTTTAAAAAGGGTTAGTTTGGATTTACCAGAGAGCACGGATACATACAAGCCCAATTCTAAAAAGCCTATTCCTTTTTAGAATTGATCACAAATACAGTAAGATGAGGCATTAACTGTCATTACAAACTGAAAGAAAAAAAGTCATATTTTCACGACACACATTTCTGGACTGCCACACCAGTGACTCATCATTTACTCTGCCAGGTGCTAACAATTCTGTCTTTCAAAGCTCAGTGTTTTTTTTCATCTCATTTTTAGAAGAATATCTTGTTGCCCACAGAAATGCCAAAATACTCCTCATTAACCTCCCACCCACTCACAAAAGCTCAAGGATGGAGGATGCTGCTCAAGGGAAGTGGTTACCATGGCGAGATATTTCAGTAACAAAGACATAAAAGCCTCATTCAGAGAGCAAAACTATCTGCGTTTAAATAAAAATAAATAAAAAGAAAAGTTTACTCTCGTGTCAATGACAGGAAACTGTGGTGGTTAAGGGCCGGATGAGTGTGAGCAAGCAGGAGCTTCAAGGTTGAGAGCGTTGGAAAGTAAAAACTCCAGCAGTGCTTGAGGTGTATAGAACACAAATAAGCTGTTCTATGTACTATGAGTGTTCTTTTAGTTTTTTAGCAAAAAATGAAGGACCTGTCTTAGTTGGTATTGTGCTTTCGAGGTTCAAATTAACTGACAAACTTGCAATTATTAAAATTTGCAAAAGCAATAGCATGCAGCGAACTATGGAGGGAGGTGGGGACCCTGAGGGCCCAGTGCTGTGTTCGAGCAGAGTGAAGGTGTTCGGGTAGAGCGTTCATCTCTCCAGAACCACTGGCTCGCTCAGCAGCTGCCAGCTCATCGTATTCGAGCAGTTGTACGGCTCCGTGCGTCACTATTTCTCTGTTGATACACTAAGGTTACATAACGGTAACATGGTTAGCTCCCACCACCACAACCTCCTCTTAATGTGATCAGCTTTTGCTACTGTTGATTTAACTAGCATTAATGTTCAGAGAAGTTTATTGAGGGGGGTTAGCTCCCAGAGCTAAATCATTATAGCTGCTCCAATTCTCTCTCTGCTGCAAGCTTCGTCCAGGAGCAGAGCTGTTTTTTTGACAAATTGAACTGTCTGTCCTAAATTAATACTCTGTTCTTTTCTTTCATCCCAGCCATTTTCATTTTATTTTTATTTTATTATTATTGTATATATCTTCCATCCCTGCTGTTTTGATATCTTAGTTTCTGTCTGTAAATTGCTGCTACTCGACACCAAATTTCCCCTTAGGGATTAATAAAGTATATATTAATATATTCATTCATTCAATTGTCCATTACTTTACATTACTTTGCATACTTAAGTGTCTTATTTCTTATTGTATTAGTAAAAACTACTTACTAATTAATTTTTTTGTTTAAAATTACTTTTAAATAATTCTTAACACCTAGTGGGACTCGCATGTTGTGCCATCCTTTAAAAAGAGGCACTCCAACTATTTTAATCTTATATTTAACACATTTGGGGCAAAGTTGGGGAGGGGAGTGGTCAAGTGTTCTTGACCGAGACACTTAAACCCAAGTTGCGCTTCACAGTAGCCAATTCTGTTTAGGGTGGGTTAAAACAAGTTTTGCAGAGTCTGTGCAGCCAAGCTTTTTCAGCTTTAGCTGTGATGTAAACATGTGATGTTACCTTAAGTCCTGAAGTCCAAGCCGAGATAACCGCACAAGACGCTACCGCAGGGTCAGCTAACTGAACTTCATGTGTAAAATCGGTGGCGTTCCCCTTTAGTTTGAATGCTGGCGGCATTGACTCACTACGCCTGCTCTAAAGAATTGCATTTAAAACGAAAAACTGCACATGCCGGTATCCACCAGACCGCTAGAGATCAAACGGGTTTCAAATACTGCAGTGTGTCTTGATCTGAAATTCTAATGTGCGTGTGTGTGTGTGTGTGTGTGTGTGTTTTGTCTCTCACCATTATCAGAGATGTCTAAAGTCCCCACGCATGAAACTCGAGGAAACAGCTCCTGTATCACCCCAGCGCCTGCCGACCTCAACTGTGGGAGGAAGACAAGAGAGGAGTGAGACGTGACGGGATAGCCACGAGCGTCTATCTATGACGAAGATGAGCGAGTGCATTTACAGCACAGACTAACAGAGCATACCTCACAGCTGCTGATGTCCAGGTGTAAATCAGAGATATGAGGGTTATTGGACAGACCTAGGAACAGAGCCCTGAAGGAAAACACAGGCAGGGTAGGATGGGAAAAGAGAGAGACAGAGCGAGGAGAAGAAAGAAGAGAGAGAGGGAGGGGGGGAGCAGATAAGGAAAGAGAGGAGAAAGCAGAAGGATAGGTGGGTAAGAAGAAAAGGGAGAGAAACAAAAGGGCAATTAATGGAAAAAGGCAAGGTGAAAATGACAAATAGAAAAATAAAATAAGAACAGAGGCAGAAAGATCAATCCCACATGAATCCAATTGCTTCTTTTCCTCCCTCTAGCAACCCGAACAGATCCTACGACTCCCTGCTGCCTCGTGCTGCACTGCGTTCTCCTTTGCACACTTAACAGTTACAGACCCATCTCTTTAAGTTACTTTTCTGTAAGTCCTTTAAGGAGATTCATAGCTTAAAAAAAAAAAAAAAAAAAAATCTTCAATATTTATTCAGGGAATGTGGCCAATTGTTGCTCATGCACGCAAACCCAGCTGGATACAAAAGGAAGACTCCATTTGCACATCAAGGCTCGGCTGGAGGTTGATCTCGTGCAACGGAGAAACATTTAAGAGTTATGCACCGTGAGGAGGTAATGAGGAGAAGTGCTAAGTGGGGAGTCCGCTCCGTCCATTTTGGCTGAGCTCCATCATGCGGTACGCAATCATCTCTATTGTTGCTGGCAGTTTGCTTTGTTTACTCCACTATTGATTGTGTTCCTTGGCTAGGAACAGCTAACAGCAGGCTGCACACCTAACAAGTAAGATAGCAGTACTCCCGGCTATTCTCCGAGGGAAACTTGCTTTCCGTTTGGCTCGTTCAGCCTGGTTTAGCTACACTCAGATCTCCTGAAGCTGGTCGGTGTACAGAGTCCTACTCAAAGACGCGTCAGCATGGCGGACGCCAGCCAATGTGGGGGGGAGGGAGGGAGGCATCAATCTGTGTCCTCTTATTGAAGGCTGGTCCCAGAAACACAACAGACAACGGCTCCACTGTCGAGGAAAAAAGTGCATTTGAACCCAAATGTGGGAGCTATTTTAGTGTTCAAGCATGACACAAGAAAAAAGAAAAAGGTCTTATATTTTAAGAGTCTCCTCTTTAATCGTTGGCACAAGGTTGGATATACAATTTAAAAGGAGTGATGCTTCCTGGGTGTAATTCAGACAGTGCTTCAAACTAAAGGACCTTACAGCATCACGAGTGGACCCATTTTTAGCACGAGTGGCCCCAGTTTATCCTTCACCATTTCAACTTTGACTAAATATCGCCGGCTTGTTGACACAGGGAGGCGGCGGTGGTAAAAAACTGGCGGGAACGCACTTGAAGAGGTGGACAGTTAGGAATAACGGGCTACATGAGCTATAAACTACTTCTATCGTGAACCTTCTGCTGGACCTGAAAAGCAACACTGGTCTCCTACACCTCATGATTGGCTCATTTATAGTAATTCATTTGATAATGGGCTTATTACATGGATTTGATTTACTCCTACGTGTGACAATTTCATGATAGAAATGATTATTCAATAAAACGCATTTGATAGCATCTAGTAAGATCTGGATCTCTACCTACTGACTTTATTCATCACTTCTTATTCATTTACTGTTTGTTTTCTCTTCCACAACGGTGACTTTATTCATTTTTCTCACATAACATCAGTTTAATCTCGTCTGATGTGTATCTCCGTGCATCCACTTGATGTTTATTGCAGTTTACTTTGCCAACTCCGTGTATGAATCCTGTCCAGAGGTTCTCTAAATAAAGAACAAGCCACTGTTTGCCAATTGGCTGTCACAGTATAACACACACACGTCAAAGCTATTCATGACATAAACACATCGCATGCTGGATCCTTTACACTTGGGCACTTTCCCTGACCCCCTTTGGATGTGGACTTGACATGCTTCTGGGTTTTGATGAGACTTTGGTACCTTTACAACAATCGCACCTGGCACTGAATTAGATTTTTTTTCATTTTCTAATTTACTTTTCACAGGTCACTTCCTCGAACAAAACAATTGTCAGTATCTTGACAGTGCATTTTTTTAAGGTTTGTTTTGATGTGCTTCAAGATTGATTTGTTCATTTTGCATTTATTTATTCATATCTACCAGAGGTGGATTTTGTAAGTAGCATGGCCATATGCATCTGTTATAACCTCCCAAGGTTGTTTGGGGGATAACATCTTTAATACATTTACATATCATTTTTTCCCACTATATGACATTATAATCTATTCATATACATGATGACGAATGCAAAAGGGGTCAAACTGAATGGAGGTCACTGTGTATTGATTTGCATCATATACAGCATGTTTCAAAATGTCTCGCTAAATCATTGCCTGTGACTGGGCTTTTCTCATTTCATCGATTTTTTAAATCCTTGGTTTCTTTGCTTGCCTCCTCTCCTCGAGTCCCAGTCCCTCCCACCTGCGCTTCGAGCGAAGGAGGCGAGGCAGAGACACGGGGAGAGAGGGATTTAGGCAACATCTCCTCGAGAAGCATTTTAGGAATCGAGACATGCTTCCAGATGGCACGCCGAGATTGATTTCCGGGTCATATTTAGAAGGACGGAGGAGGGCGGCGACGAGGAGGAGGCACGGAATAGAGAAACAAGAGGAGCGGAGTGACTCACCTCAGTGAATCAGGGGGGACTCTCACGGAGGCCAGGCTGACGTGGGTCAGGCTGAATGCGGAGCTGAAGAACTGGCGGAAAGTTGGCAGAGAATCTCTCGCTTTCCTGGAAAAGAACAAGAGGAGAAAAACAAAAGACGGGATTGTAAAGTGTGTAGGAGTGGAATGGGAAGCGAAGAGCAGGACATAAGAGATAGAGCGCGATCAATAAGGCAGTTAGACAGACAGAAAATGAAAGGAGGTGAGCAGATGATGGGAGCCGATAAGGAGACTGATCAAGACAAGGTGGCGGATGACAGAGGGAGCTGAAAGGCTGACACAAAGTGACGGGAATTTTGCGGCAGACGAGAGGGGAGCTGTCAGAGAGGGAAACGGAACGATGGGGGGAGAGAGAGAGAGAGAGAGAGAGAGAGAGAGAGAGAGAGAGAGAGAGAGTAGAAGACAAAAGATGCCCGGCAGGTGACATTTTGGTCAGAATTATATCAAGCAGACTCTGAAAAGGTGAAGTTGGCATAATTAACTGCCAACAGTTTTTTTTAAAGAAAAAAGATAAAGCTGACCAATTATCCAACCATCTGCTTGGCATGCACCGCGCATTAGCCTGTCATCAGAGAGGAAGGACAGAGTGTATGTACAGCGATACACGAGGGGATCAATCGATGCAGTACACTGGTTACGATCAGTGTTTAGAACTTGTCAAAGCAGCCAATCTGCCACTTCAGCCCCTCACGGCACAAATTTGCCACAGGGGAGGATGACGAGGGGGGGGGAGTGATGAGAGGCCGAGGTGGAGGAATTGAGAGAGGCAGAAGGGGGCGTTGGTTGAATTAATCTTTTAGAAACATTTTGTTTGTTTTTCAAGAAAAGATTACCTGCTACCTCTCTCCAGCTGAGGTGTTGTTTACTTGCGCAGCACAGACGGCCTTTCCCCCCCCCCCCCTTTTCTTACCGCTCATTTGTTTCCCACCATCATCCCCGACACACAACAAGTACAGTTGTTTTCGGCGCGGCGACGGGGCACTTTGAATAGCGCGTTTCATACGACTCATCATTTTAGTTATTCATATACTGCAATGCAAAAGTCACACTCAGACAGACAGAGAACCACTTATGTACAATTATTGTATGGCGTTTCACGTCAACCTTTTTTTATTTTGAACGGCAGACAGTTTGACTCACCGGGGCAAGAAAAAGTACAGGTGTAACTAATTTCGCTAACGAGGGCTCAGCTCCATAAATGGAACGCCGCCATTATGAGCTGCAGCTGTGCGTTTCCTGGCTGCGACGCGGGGCAACGCGCTTCCTTTTACTTTGATTGAACCCATTTTCTTCTGCTACAGAATCAATTAACACCAGATGGCTGATCGTCGGTCGTTTTTCTTTCAAAAATAAAGCCACACATCATAGAGTAATGAAAAAAAAAATCTAAATGCTGGCAGCTCTGCGAGGCCGTACGTAGGCACGACACTGCTCCGAGCTACGCTCTCACGACGACAATGGAAAATATGGACTTTTAGCAGGTATCGTTGTTGCCATATGTTCACTTTCTTTATCTCGCATGTGAGTGTCTCAGCAGTTGTAAAACAACAATAAACGCAAAGCACAACAGCAGTTGCTGGGAAAGCTGGATAAGTTCTACAGAGATAATTTGTCTTCAAGAGTGATGGACAAAGTTAAATTGAAAAGTGACAAAGTTGTAAGGCACCATAAACGTCTGTACAAAACCCCTCGACAGCCCGTCCAATAGGACGGTTCCGCCTCGGCTAAAGTGGTGGACCAACAGACAGACGCTACTACCCCCACTAGTGGGGCGAGCTAGAGCTCGACCTCGATCAATTACCTCACTGTTGGTTGTCTATTTCTGTCATTCATTCATACATACATACATACCACAGATAAAGTGACCTTTACCACGCTCTTAACTGGTCTGCATTTTAATGCGTCCTTACTGGCACACAATTGCTGATACACAAAACCTTGGGTAAAGTTGAACGTTAAAGTGCTCAAATGTATATTTCCAAGGCGTTTGCCTGTCTTTACATTTCTAATATATCCTTCTGATCAGTTTTTTCTCTTTTTTTTTCTTCTTCTAGAGCTTCAACTGACCCTGCTTGCTCTACACTTAAATTAAGATGTGATACTATTTCTCCCAATTCTGTTGCAGCGGAAAGAGTAAAGCTATAATATTGTAATACATGCAACAATTTTCCGCGTTAGGATTAATAAAGTATCCTCTATTCCATGAGCGTTCCTCTAAGCGACACATTAACTGAACAGAATACATAAGTGTGATTCTAGCCGGCTCGGCTCCCGCTCTAGATGGGCAGTGATATCATAAATCTGTTAATTCACACATTCACACAGTCTGCAGTTTTTTTGGCAGCTCCATCCTGCATTTGGCAGTTTAAACTGTGTTACTTTTAGACTAGATTAAGGGTTTAGTTTATTTGTGTTTGTCGAACATTTTAGTTTTCTCTCTGCTGACAGTAGACTTGGTTAAGCCAGACAGCCAAAAGAAACCCTGGTATGTTGAACCCGCTTTGTGGTCCAAGCTCCACATTTCTCAGTTTCTTTCTTTAGAAAATGTAATCTAATTTATTATAGGCTACATCCACAGAAAGTTCCCTTCAGATCAAGGTTTTCTTTAAAAAAAATAAAACCCTACATCATTTAACTTCGCGAAAAATAGCAACATGACCTGACTTCCAATATCTCCGTTGATGCAAATTCGGTCTCTAACAACACATCGCTTGCCTTCAGCAGCATATCTGTGTTTGTTATGTCTGAACCTCTAGGACATCACAACTGAAAATCTGCTCCGCAGCCTCCTCTCTGATTACTGAGCCAACTTTCCTGTGTGCCCATGTGTTTGGAGCAGCTGTTTAATTGGTATGAGCGCAGTAATGTGACTGGCTGAGGAACATAATGAAAAATCACTACACCCCACCAATTTCTATTTCCGCTTCACCACATTCCTTTTGTGTATACTGCTCCTGTGAGTAGAAGCCCTCATTGTGCTTGTGCACGAGAACCACTGATTTACACGGACCGTTATGATTGCTCAGTTAAAGATGAAACCATCACCATGTTTGATTCAGGACTTTGGAACTTGACGTAATAACACCAGCCACAATGACGTCTCTCATAACACTGACATTCTACCCCGCACACGCAAAACCATGTTGGCTTGGTTTAAAAGATGAAACTGAACGCAGCGAGGGGAAAGGAATAACAGATCGTGAGATAAAGACGTGGGGGGGGAAGCGAGAGAAAATCAAGTTATGAAGAGTAGAAAAACGGAAAAGGTCATGGAGTGAGCAATGGTGGGAGGAAAAAAAAAAGGAAAAGACCAAAGATGAAGACATTAAAAAAGTAGTGAGGGGAAAACCAGGCAGCTGCATTACAAGCTGCTGTCATTGCTCTTGTGATAACCTCTCAGTGTGTGGAACGCCAGCACTTCTCTGACCCATTTGTAATGATTAGCATACGGCCCGTCAGGACTCCGCTGATACAGAAAAGGCCTCTGTCGCATAAGTAGATCGTGTCACTGTCTGTCTCACTAAACGCTCTCCGGGGAGCTGTATCAGCAACTTGTTACCACACGTGTGTGTAACTGGATCTACATGGACTGCTCCCTGTTTCTCGAAAGCGCCACGTCTGTGTGTGAGATGGGGGAAGGAGGGGTCCGTTTCATATTCATGAGCAGGCAGCCCGGCAGTTCTTATCAGCCCGGTTCAGCTTTGTGGCTCCGTGTTGTCACCACAACACGAGGCCGTCTGCCTGGCAGCCACCGAGCCAGCAAGAATTTAATAGCAGAAGACCCATGACCGGCAAGAGGCGGGATGAACTATGGAGGGAGGGAGGCGGGAGGGGAGATGTGAGGAGAAAGAGCAGTGGTAAAAGGGAATGAAAGTTGGAGGATGTGGAGAGGGAGGAGGAGAAGTGGAAGAGGAGAAAGGAATATGAGCGGAGAAAGAGGAAGGAAAGAGGGGATAAAGGGAAGTAAACAAGATGAGACTGAAGGAGGCGGTAACCAAAAAAACAGACTGAGAAGATGGACGGAGCGAGGATGTGAGTGTCCAGTAAAAAGGAGCGCGGAATGCTGGGAAATTCAATCTTCCTCTTAGAAATGAGAGAGCCAAGTGTGGCCAAGAGCTCCGGCAGGAGCAAGAATTCACGTCATAAAAGAGGAGAACAAGAGGTGCAGCCAGACAGATGCAAGAGCTAAAAAGATGGATCGAGAGATACAAAGAAACAGCCTGAGCGAGAGGGAGAATATGAGAGGAGAGAGAGAGAGAAATGCAGGCGTGGGAGCCTGGGGATTGGAACAATAATTCCCATCTAAAATTAGTCTCATTTTTCTCCAACTCCTTTCTCAGTAATTCTGTAACGCAATATGCTGTGCAGGGAAGCTCCTAGGGGACACGACATGATGAGAGCCGGAGCCGCTTCTGCCTTCTAGCCCCACGCACGCACACGCACACGCACGTACACGTATGCAAACAAGTGCTTGACAGATAAACTTGTTAGCAAACAGAGACATGTGTACATGAAAAGACAGACGGGAACACATTCTACACACACACACACGTATATATATGCAGCGAGCCAGAAAAAATGAAGGGGGCGAGCCGAGAATGCACGCTAATTACGTCAGTGAGGTCCAGGGCTAAACACTAATGTACAGAACAAAATAAATGAGGATGCTCGCTCGGCTCGGCTCCTCCTGACTGGAAATCCTCCAGAGCTGTTTGGCTGAGTCAGGAGGAAGAAAAAAATGTCTTTCTTTATAGGGAAAGAAAAGAAGAAAAAAAACATAACGTGGATTTACACCCGAGGTGAGCGCCCACCTGTGAGAAAAGGAGTTCTTGGAGAGGTTCAGGTAGGAGAGGTCAGCGCAGCAGCCTCGCAGCAGAGCCCCAAACAGCTGGCAGAGAAACAGACAGAGAGAGAGAGACAATGATGAACGAGTTGTACTACGTTCACTACAGCCAAATGAGAGTGTGTTGCATAACAGTTACTTTAGCTCCTGAACGCTGCACAAATGATTAAAGCTGACACAAATGCAATTTGAACACACTAAAGAGAATGATGCTGCTGTATATGTCCTTCTTGGCAGAAGCCTCCTCAATTAAAAAATGACTCTGCAAATTGGTGCGCGGAGAAAAAGAAAGAACAATTGAGATGGTACTGCTGGTCAAATCAGGACAAAGTCCTTGTCGCAATTTGTTTTAGGATTTGTTTGATCCTCCTAGTGCCATATGGTTTGGGTTTATACACTAATACAACCTTTCTCATTAAGTTGAAACGAAAAGATAAATTGGAATGATCAACAATACAATGTTGATAACACCAAGTGGAGCAAAACAGATGAGACATGATCATTGAATAATTTCAAATAACAAAACATCAGAGATCATAAAACACTGCATAAAAGCCAGACAAAAAAAAGATGGGCTTTCAGTTTATGTATAAAAACATCAATATTTTCAGCTCCTCTGGAAGGCTGTTCCAGCTGCTTGGAGCGTAATTTCTTAAAGCATCAGCGCCAAATGTTTTTACTGCTGTGTGGAACGGCTAGAAGAGAAGGAGCGGAGGCTCTAAAAGGAGAACCGGAAGATCAGAGGATTTGGCTCAGGTAGTCATTGACTTGACGCCATGTACAGTAGTGGAAAGTAGCTTTTACCCAATTCAAATTGTATTTGTACAGCCAAATATCACTAATCACACATTTAAAAAGGGGATGCGCATTAGATGTCTTGTGTACAGAATGAACAGAGAGGGGGCCGACCCCTCGGTTGGAACGCACTGAGCTAAACTACTTCAGAGTATAAAGAACCAAAGAATGAGCACCACCTCGACCAGCTGCAACGTATCGATGCCTCAGTACTAACAAGCTGATCATGTAATATTTAACGATCAGTTACATATTTTTCTCTTCATATTCCCACCTTAACTTTAGTAGAACTTTTAGATGCAGGATGAGCTGCAGCCACGTACAGTATTCGCAAGTCATAAAGTCAGCCCCAACTCATGGTGGCGCTAAAGGACAAGACAGACCGACCAGCCTTGCGGCCTACAGTACTTAGCCATGCCATCGATTGTGAATGTTTCAAAGTTGTTGCATTTACAACAACAAAAGAACACGATACACTTAAATAGGAAATCATGAAATTAAAATTGACATATTAAAAAAAAAAAAAAAAACAACATCTGGGTGATTTAGTGATGGTTGTAAATTGAATTTCCCATGTACTGACCACTTCAGGGTTAAGGCCCCTAAGCTCTAGCAGCCGAATGAAATACAGCAGACGCTGTGTTGCCACCAATCTTTCAAAGTGTGCACGGAAAGTGCTCGTCCGTCAGAGAGTCCGATAGCGCAACCAAATGGGCAATGACATGAGTAATTATATTACACTGAATCAGAATCAAGCTAAAAAACAAACCAGTGAAATAAAAAAATGAATGATTGTCATTGTCCAATTTGTTATACTGAATATCCATCAAATGTCAATTTCCACATAAAATATAGTGCGGGGGGGGGGGGCAAACCTGAAAACCTTTGTAGGAAATGTAATTGTGCTGTCAATCAAATGTCCTCTTATATGATCAATGTGACGTCGTGCTGCGACACAGTCAGTCATCAACCTTCCATCAAAGTGAAGTCACTTGTGAAGTCATGACTCACTTTCAAACTACAAGCTTCTGGAAAGCACCGCAAGTGAGCATACAGGAATCTGACTGTGGTCCATTTAATCCTGAAATAAAGATGAGGTATGCGTGTTTGCTGGACATGAGAGAACTCCAGGCGAATACGATCGGCATCAAAAGCCAATTCCTCTGAAGACTTTTAGCTGCATCTCATCGCTTGCGAGAGGTTAAACTATCGGAACAAATCAATTTTTTTTTTTTTCTGGCAGAGTGATCCATCACGTAAATTGACTAATCGACCGTTGTCGGTACATCAACGCAGATTAAAAAACAGGAGCTTATTAATAATTCAATCCAACAGCCCAACACTAAAAAAGACAAATTCTCCCACAGACAGCTCCTCTCGGAAAGGATAAATGACAATTAACAAAGCAAGTCATGAAGCAGCCATCACGGAGAGCACTCTTTCAGTCTCAAGGGGATTTTTAAGGAGGAATAGGGGGAGACAAAGTTCGAGAACTTGCAAAGAAAGCAGAATAGATGCAATGACTTCCACTCATGCACATAATTCAATACAAAATTGATGGCCCACATTTACGGGGGGGAGGAGGTGGGGATTAGTTTCACAGGGTGGACTATTTCCTCCTGAAACAGGTTCCTGCCTGACAAGCTGCCGGCTCCTTGGGGTTTAAAAACGCTCGCGTGAAGTGCAGCGAGGACAGAAATCAAACACGCGTGGTTATAAAAAAAGCAGGGGTGAAAGAATAAGAAGTATCGCATCCTCAATTTGAGGTGGATTCGGCGATTCTTGTTGAAATTTAAATTCAACACCCAAAATAATTACATTATTGGCCTTGTCCTTTGCGCACGTGCGAAAACACTGCCTGTTGCTGATTGGCTGGAATAGTACTGTGTGGCCATGTATGAAAATGACTGGCTGCACCTTTAAGCGCCTTGTTTTTTTTGTATACTATTTGATTTGCACTCAACATGTTTACATTCTACAATTACCTCTTTATATGGTAGTTGTCTTGTAAGTGGCGGAGTGCCGCCATTTCCGCGCCAGGGTCAACGCTGGAATAATAGTGTTCATTGTTTTAAAAAAAACAAAATGACACGAGAGAGAATGAGGCAGGTTGAACACTTGTATTAGAAATAGTTGATTTTAGAAAATTCTGAATAAAAATAACCAGTTGAAATAATCTGACACTACAAAAGAAATCCACAATTCCAGACTAAAATGACTTGATCAGGCGTTGTTGTTTTTTTATAACTGAATAGCATCATATTTCCGAAGCCGATTATATTGGTTTGTATTGAATAATTATTTTTGAAATATGTGCTAGAGCAAAAAGTACAAAATGTCCCTCTAAAATACAGTGGAGCACAAGCATGACATGGAAACAATAAAGCACAAGTACCTCAAGGCTGCACTCGAGTACAGTACTTGAGTAAATGTTTTCAAGTTACATCACTGTACTGAATCAGCAACGGGGTTAAATCGAGTCGGTGAAAGTGTTGGTCTGAAACCAGCGGACCAGCGAGCACGCCTGATTTTAAATATGACAAAGCATTGCCGTCAACCTCCGCGTCAGCAAGCAACTGTCCTGCTCTTAACCTCCGCCGAAGCAGCAGGGAACACAATGAAATAATATATTTATGTCTGTTCTATCGCACTTTTTTTTGGTTTTATCACCAATAAGACAATCTACATGTGACTTTCAACATGTTCCCACGGAACCAGGAAGAACTGCCATCACAGCGGTAATGCGCACGTTCCAAGCGCGGCCCCTGAATTCTTTCAGAGAAAAGGCTCCGTCATCTTCTCACTCGTTACGCGGAGCTGCTAATGCGGCAGGACACCGTTTTGTCACAGTGTCAGACGCGCTAAATTTAGACACAGACAAAGTCGTCCTTCTGAAGTGACAAAGATGTGAACAAAGCCATGGAACAAAAGGCTCATGTATGCTAGTCGTACAATGTGTCATTGATGTACTTCACAGGACCCAACGCTTCATGCACAGAGGAGCTCCAAGAAAGACTGTGTGTCTACTGAGGTAGCATTGTTTTTGTGTGCTGGGCCATTTGTATTCGGGACACTACACCCCCCCTCCTGTTGCTAACACACACACACACACACACACACACACACACACACACACACACACACACACAGGGATGGGTGGGATAGTGGCAATGAGTACAAACCGAGTCCACGGTGCAGTCAGTCCCAGACAGGTCCAGATGGACCAGGCAGTTGGGCTGGGCCAGGAACAGGTAGAGGTTCTGCACGGAAAGAAGGAGAATGTCTTTTAGTTAATGAATATTAATTAATCTTAGTTTGTCACATGTGGACTTGCACATCTATGTAAAATTAATTGTTTGTGTACATTACAATGCATGAAATATGATAATTAATAAGGTATATTATTATGAAGGATTTGTAATTGTATGCATATTAAGGTCATTTTTATTACTGTATATTGAGTCAGATGTGAAAGGATTTTAAAATAGATTAAATATAATAAGATGAATGAGATACTATGGTATGGCTGAGGTCACATGAACTCTGTACTGGAGAGTGCGGAGGTCATTTACACATAGAACGTGGTTGGGGGTTTTACAAGGGAGCATTTGGTTTTAAGAACAAAGGGGACTGGACCACCTGTGGTCTGGGGAATCTCCCTACTGTTCTTATGAGGCACAGTGGGGGGAGGTAAAGAGGGTCTGTGGGAGGATGACTGTAAGCTGTAGTCTCATCAGTTGTAACATATAGAACTGAATAACAATTCCTTCTAGGTCAAATATTGCGTTAGTAAACACAGGAGGGCAGAGTGAGGACTTCAGGTACCGGAAAACATGAATGTTATGGAGCTATGTGTTATGTGTGGAGTTATCTTCAAAACCTGCTCCAAAGAGAGACTCCGCCCCTGTGGGACTTTTAGCCAATCGCATGCCGTAGAACTAACCAATGAGTGGCCTAAAGCTCTTAAGCTCTATGAATGAGACCTATAACTAACTCGTGAGCAAGAAGAATCCCCACGTGACTGGACAAGACCTGCGGTCTGGAGTTCGTTGAGGAAGGAGAGGCCCCGATCGGGTTTGCATAAGCTGTTCTGTCATCATTCTTTTATTAAATAATTATTAGTATAACTCTTTTTGGACTCCGGACCTTATTCCCCACACCACCTCCCAGGATCTTGAACATTATATTCTTCAGTGCTTATACAAAAAAAGGAAGGAAAAAAGTATTCATCGACCATTGTGGATGTTTTCATGTTTTGCAACATTGAATCAGAGTAGATTTAATGTGGCTATTTTATTTAGACACTGTTCAACAGAAAAATAGCCTTTCTCGTCAAAAGGGGAAAAAAATGAAGTGTTGAATGTCTATTGTCGTATTCTATGACATCATCAGCCTGAACAAAATGAAAAGAAAAAAGGTTTGTTATTGTGGTTATATATTAAATTGATGGTCCTATTAGACCGGCTCGTTTAATACCGCTTCCTTTTGTGTGTGACGAGCAGGAGACCTAATCTTTTCTCAGGGAAAATGTTGTTTTGTGGTTGTGAGATTTTGTGAGATGAAAAGATATTGTGATATTTGGGAAAATCGAAACCTGTTGGGAGCGCTTCATCCACGACACCAGCGTCTCTCTAAAAAGTTCAGAGATTTGCAAAAAGAAACGCTCTGAGAGGCTGCACAAAAAAGTCGAAGCGCTCGTGCTGGCACTCAAGACAATTTTTTTTTTTTTTTTTTTTTTTTTTAAATTGGACACCTCAATCTTTTTCTGCAACTGTGCAGAAATACTTGGTTTAAACAGAATGATTAGACTTAAAAATATTAAGCTGCGTCACATTCAAATGTCAGCTTTATAAAGGAAGCTTTAAAGCTTTGAACTATTCAGTGCTGCCCGATGAATTACACATAGAAGAGCAGAATAATTCACACCCATAACATCTCTTAGAGGACCGTTAAAGCCATCATTAAGAAATGGTAGGCTCATGGCACAGCAGAGAATCTGCCTTGAGTAGAATTTCCTCAAAATAAAACTGAGTAAGAGTGTACAAGAAGGCCCTGAAGGAGCTCCAGTCATCCGTGGCACAGACTGGAGAGACTGTGCAGACAACAGGTTGCCAGGTGCTTCACGGGTGAGTGTCAGAGAGTAAGGCACCCTGAGAAACACACGAAATGTAGGAGGTTTGTCAGAAGGCACGTGGGAGACTCTGAAGTCAGCTGGAAGGGTCGTCTGGTCAGGTAAGAGCTTCTTACCCATCATTTTATCATAAACATGCTGCAGCATACCCACAGCATGGCAGCATTATGCATATTTCTTGAATTTCCATCATTTTAAAAACAAAATATGCATTAAAAACAGGTGGTTGAAAACAAACTTAATAAAACATTTTCTTTAATAATTATTTATGTGTTTGTGTCCCTCACCGTGGCGTCTTCTCCAGACAGAACACCAGGGTTTTTGCTGAGATCCAGATGCAGCAGAGAGTTGGAGTAGTCGTCACTTGAACACAACGCCTGGGACAGAGTAACCACACCTAACGGGGTCGAGAGGACGAAATGGAGAGGTAGGCGTAAGGACTCGATGAATGCATCTTTGAATCATTTAATGATCTTAGAGTCATCCTTAATGCTCTGGGCGCAACTTATTAGCAACTGATGAATATACAAAACTCCATTCTGAAAGAGGATGAGCAAGCCATTTGCGGAAAGAAATAATAACTGCGCAGAGACTAGTGAGCTTATATGGCAGGTTACTATCAAAAAAGCTTTTGGAAGAAGCCAGCAACTATCTTTTCCAGCATCCAAGTGGGCCCTGAAAGCCCAAACAAAAGAAAAATCACTCTCTCAAATCAGATCACAACACAATTACACTCACGGGCCCGATGGAACCCCTCATTAAAATCCTAACCCTGCAAGACTGATGCAAAGCACAGCACGCTGTGGCAAGTTGAGGATTAAATATAGACACGAAATAAGGGAGAAATATCTGGGAGCAACAACAAAAAAAGAAAGTCTACAACCACCATTAATCTTTGTGCTATTCACTCGACGCTGCATCATCGATTATACACAGCAGTTGTAGGAAGTGACTTTATTCCTGCTCTCAAGCGTCGGGGAGAGTGAAGCCAGCTACTGCATGTGCTTGCACCCGAGCTGGCAAGGCGCTAAGCTCTTCATCCCTAATTTGCAGCGATTAGGAGCGAAATGAGGGGAAGAGGAGACAGGACGTCTAATCCCCCACTTCATCTATCCATCAGCCTTTTAGGAGTCATCCGGTCCATGTGACAATGTCAAGTGTGTGGGAGCAGCGGTGATGTATCGGCCTATTTGCGTGTCTGATCGCATCTCGGAGACGTGTGTGTGTGTGTGTGTGTGTGTGTGTGTGTGTGTGTGTGTGTGTGTGTGTGTGTGTGTGTGTGTGTGTGTGTGTGTGTGTGGGGGCCAAGTGTGTGAGCGAGAGCTTGTGACATGATGTGTGTAGGTGTTTTGGAGACAGAGGGGAGTGGGAGGGAGAGGCAGATAGCCTGAGAGAGAGAGAGAAAGATCGAGAGAGAGAGAGAGAGAGAGAGAGAGAGAGATCTATAAATATTCAACAAAAAAGAATCTCAGCCCCTGCAAAGTCATACCTGCATCCACCATTCAAGGTCAGCACCATCACCGCATTCCTCCGGAATCACTGTGTCAACCTCGTTGCCTTTTTAAAATAGCGCCCCCCAGTGTGGTTCTCTCCATTCATGAAAGTACACAATCGAGGTCGTCGTGTACACAACGCCTAGGCCTCAAAATACTCACACAGAACCTATAAAAAGCAGATACTGCTTTGTATGATTCTCCCAGACTGCAAGGGGACAACGCAGCAACCGCAGAAGAAAAATACTCCGGATGAAAACCTTCCTCAGAGCCTTCCTCCATCGTATTGTGGATGCAGAAATCTCACAAACAGAATCTCCCACCAACTGATTGGCAACACTGTATTTTCACCAAAAATATTTTACCATCCATGGCATAAACCAAATCAAAAGTAGTCCTTAGGGCAGCATGCTATTCTCCTGCAACTCCAATGATTCAGAGAACCCATAAATGGAATTAAAAGAAAATCCTAAAAAATACGCTATGACCAAAAATGCTATTACAATCTGGCTATTAACGTATGGATTTACATCTGCATCAATATGATCCCTTTGTATCTGCTGTAACACTCGTGGATGGCTGTATTGTTTGGGAAAGCAACAGAATTGGGACACGGATTTTAGGGCGGGGGGACGACAGATCAACTGCTTATGATTGTGACCTGATTATCATTTGGTAGATGGGTCATACAGTACATGCATGGCTCGGTTTATCTATGAGGGTTAAAACTAGCACAAATAAATAATAAAAAGGCAGCGGGGCAGGATTGTGGTTTGAGAGGCCGTTTCTTGAACCTTCACAGAAAGACTCTGCTCTGATGAAGTATCTTTGAGCAAGACAAAATATAATTAGACATTCATTTACATTTAGTAAATACATGTGTTTGTGTGTGTGATCAGCCACTAGAGGCTGCTGTGTCTGAGATGAGCACTCCTACCCTTGGAGGACAGGGAGGTCTTGGAGAGATTGAGGAGGCGCAGTCCCTTGTTGAGGCGACACACTTGTTGAATGAGGTTGGAGACTCCTGGAAGAGAGGAAGAAGAAGAAAAAAAAGCCTAATTTAAATCACAGAAAAACAGCCCAACTATTTTTGCTTGATTAATAAGTTGCCTATTATGATGATCAGTCAATTGTCCTTTTGTATTGAAATAAAATGCTGCACTAAATGTGGATACTAACTGGTTACTGAGCAGCCTGTGACAGTCACCTGAAAGTCTTTAGATTTTAGATTTATCAGACAACACAAGCAACTTGAAGACGCCACGTTGGGCTCTGGGACACATTTCACAGACCGAACAAGGGATCAATTACACGTGGAAATAGCTGACATAAACATTAATGAAAATCATTTTTACTTGGAGCCCTGCACCAATCCACTTTAAGCGTTACGAGCCCACACAGAGCTTTTCTACTTATCAAGCCAAAATAAAAACTCTCTCAATACATCGTCCTCAAAGCACACATATAGCTATTTACCCACATGTATACGACTACAGCAAAAATATAATATTAATAACATCCCACCAACATACTTAGCAATCTCACTTTCTCCCACTGTGCCTAGTGCAGGAAAAAAAACATAAAACTACCACATGCCAAGCCAAATCACCTAGCCTTTGATTAAAACGCACTGCTGCCATTATTGTTGATAATAATATGATATAATATGTTTTTGATGCTGCTGTTTACGTTCCTGTGATGAAAATAAAAAAAACTAATTAAAAAATACACTTCAGGACTGGACTACTGTTTTCGCTTTATTTGCCATGGGTTTGTCGTGTTGAAAATGTAATTTCGCTGTGCATCCCTGTGTTGCATAATGACAATAAATTATCGTTGACTTATCTTTATTGAAAATGAAAGGCTTTTTATGTAGACGTAAACCTGTTTTCCTGGTTATGGCAGAATTGTGTATGTAACGTGTAAAAGGCATAAAAAAATATATATATATATAGATATATTGTTAACGTTGTAAACAGACACAGCAACACTGAAGGTCATTCTTTACTGTGATTATGAAGATTGTTGTTAAGGCTGAAGCGCTTTTTTTAGTCGCAATGAAGTAAGTCTGACACACACACACACACACACACACGGGGTGGCAAGGGTGAGCACAAAGAACGTATTGAAGCGAGTGGAAGTGACATGTGTCAGACTGGCGGAAAGAAATTAACTAATGAGTGATACTGCCATGCATGTAAAGCCTGGCATCCAGACACATGTACGAAACGCTTTTTCTTCTTCTTCGGTTGTAAAACTGTGGGGGGAGGGTGCAAGGAGAGAAAGCTCTACAGCGATCAATATTGACTGAGTGAGCAGTGCCCTGACAGACACAGCAGGAGGAGGGAGAGAGAGTTCACGGAGGCCAGTCCGGTACCTTGGTTGTCGAGCGTATTATGAGCAAGGTTGAGGGAGTGAATCACCGAGGCTGGGTTCTCTGACAGCGCTGATGCCATCTTCTGTGGAAAGTCCCTGGAGACAAAACGTTAAAAAAGGAGAATTACATTTTCTGTAAAAAAAAAAAAAAAAAAAAAAAAAAAAAAAAGGTTTATTTCAACACATGTCTCAAAGACCAAGACAAAGAATGAATCCGCCGAAGAGATTCCCCGAATGCAACTGGTAAAGTTTTCCCATTACTCTTGGTAATGGGTGCAAAATATCTTGCTCAAGCAGCAGCGCTTTTCCTTTGAAGAAATGTTAATTGAACAGAAGTGGGTTTGTGCTGGAAAATAAGTTGATTTAAACTGCACACGTGGAAAAAGTTGTTAGTCTTTATTTATTTAAAAACATAATTTTTATATTTCCAGATTTAAGTAATCAATTTGCTGAAAAAGGCAAAGCTTCTTTTTTTTTGACACCAGTATCAAAATACTAGAGGTAATATTAAATTAGTTTGCCTCGCACTAAATGACAGACAGACAAAGTGAGCGATTAGCTGCTGAACATATCGGAGCATTTAGCAGCTCAAGAGCCAGCTAGTTCCCTCAGGAGTCGGTGGAGGCCGAAAGGGAGCTAAAAGAGAGTGACTATTGAACACACAATGCTAATGTTGCTCAGTGTCAGTTGGAGGTTTTATTGTTCGCTAATATGTTAGCAACAACAACTGTATTAGATGATAATGTCACTGTTATGTAATCAGTTTGTTTTTCACTGTCACGTCAAATATGTAATTTACTGTAGCCGACAAAGAAAGATTTATTAGATGGGAATCCCCCTTCACAAAAATCTCCCTCAAGCATGAGCATGTGCAGTCAGGATTAATGTAATTACGTTCTTCTTCTTGTAAATAAGTGGAATAAAATGCAAATTAATTCAAGACATATATAACATGTGTGCCTGGAGGTTCCTTTCAAATCTCTTAAAATAGCACTTATTTCAAATCACATAACAAAAAGTATAGTTCAGCTGGAGTCCATTAAGTCTTATACTTTAACAGTCAGATACCGTACTGTTTGGGCTGTACTGTTTTGGGTTTCTTACTCTGGCTTTTTCTTTCCCTTTTCTTTCCCTTCGATGTGTGAGAGCCTCCAATACAAATTGCCTTCTTTCTTGGAAGTGATTTAACACAGGGAAAGAATAAAAACTTCATCATTATGCTGCAGTAAATCAGCTCGCCTCGAGGCAGCCAATTCATCTCAATTAATACTAAATAAGGAAACCGCTCCACTAAATGATACTAGCCGTGCATAGGCGGTGACAAGTCTCGCCAGGTGAAGCCCAAAATTTCACTAATGGGGAAATAATACACCTGCCACAGGCAGACAGGAGGGACCTTTATTGGATTAAAGAGTGGAGGTTAAGAGAGGTGCGAGAGAGTGCGAAAAAAAAAAGGGGGAGACAGAATTGGAAAGGTTAAGACGAGCGAGTGGTGAGGTGAGGATGAGTGGAGAGCTGAGATGAGCTGAGGTGAAGAGGTGAGACCAAAGAGATGGAAGTGAGAAGAGAGAATACAAGCAAAGCAGAAAAGGAGAGGGGAGATGTGAGACTCGAGTGAATCTTAAAAGGAAAAAAAAGGACAAAAGAGGAGAGGTGGAGGTGTGTTTGAGGGGCCAAAGTGTGAGGAGCGGAAGAAAAGGAGAGGAAATTAGATTAACCGAGAGCTGACAGGCGGGGCTGATGAATGGAAACTTACGATTTGAGTCCTGCATTCTCCAGAGTGAGCTCCTCCAAACTGTTGGACTTGCTGACTGTGTGCAGGACCTGGTCCACCACCTCCGACCCCTGGAGACAAACAAAAGGGTCATGTAACCAGAGGAAGAACATCGGCAGGGGAAGTGTAAAGCAGGCAGTAAAATCATAAGCAACAGAAACAATGTTTTAGTGATGGTAAATTCTACACTGATGAAGCAGTTTCCTAAAAGTATTAATTTATTAGATTGCCTTCATGATATACGACCTCATATACGCCATACATAATCTATGGGGCTATTTATTTGAATTTACATTCAAACTGGGGGGGAAAACAAGGGACACAAACTACAGCGCATACCCTTACACGCACACAAACTATTTTGCAAAGGCAAGAACATGAGATTTCTAGATTTCTTGTTTTCTCCTCGTCTGAAGTGGGTGAGGCTCAGCTGTTCATGTACTTCACTTCCGTGCACCAATTGAATGTTATTTTTAGATCCGATACAAAATCAGACACCAGTTGTGTAAATAAATCTCAATAACTAGGGATGTTCTTTTCAGATTATTGAGTTTTGCGGATCGAGCCATGAACACTCTACACTGTAAAACATCACGGCCCCGTTTAGTTATGTCCACTTTAACTAAGTTAAAACTTAGTTAAACTTACAATAATGCCTTGTGTTGACTTTTTGAGATTTTTTAGTGTTCATTGAACTTGACTCTTTAAGTTATCAGGAAAAAAAACAGAAAAGACTGGAAAAGGCGGGAGTGAGGATTTAAATAAGCAAATTCTGTCATGTCAAACTGCATTTTTTAAACCATGGCCAGGTTGAAGCCTGGCCATAATCTACTGGTTAAACCCTGCAGATAAGTCAAATACTTAAATTCCAATGAAAATATAGGCATTTTGTGGTAAACAAGAAAGGACTATTTCCACCGGCGGAGAGATTCTATTAACCTGACAACCTCCAATGAATGAGGCGGAGTAATTCACCGTTACTTTCCACCTGCAACAAGTAGAGCCAACGGACCAGAGCGCTGAGGATTCTTTTTGCTTGGGCACATGAAGGTGAGTTTAAATTATGACTTCAAGTATTTTTCTTAATTAATAGCATGTGAAACGTTAGTAATGTAACACAGTTATTTAGCTCGTGCTTGTCAATGGTCTGGAAAGGCTTAGATACTTTGTGGCTTTAATGTTTAGCTAGAACTTCTTCTAAAACAAATGGTTGACCTATTTTATCCGTCCTGCAGTTGATAAAACGTAATTAATGTAGAAGTACAAGCTATTGGTTCATTTTTTAAAGTGACCACAATTGTCCTGCATTATTTCATGCTTCATTTAAGTTACGTTTTTCGCTCAACACCCCTCCAACTAGCTTGTTCGGTTAGCTAGCTAACACGAACTTTAAGCAGTCTGAATGTATTGTCATACGGCTGAGGGATTCACATTGACCGGCAGAGTCACTGCCCGTGTTTTGCTTGCTCTTTGTATTTTATTTTGACCTGACAGTAGGCAACATGTATGTATGAATGTGTTGCTATTTAATGTGTATGCCAGTAATGACTTATATTAATGCAGATCATGCTGTAGGGTCGCAGCTGCGCACTGCGCACAGACCGTGTTGATCCCCCTCCACCTCCCCTCTGCTGTGTGGATGCATGTTGTTTTTTGTAAACTGGAGGATTTTTGCTTCAAAATCACTTGATCCCTGTTTTTGTTTTAACTATTTAGAAATGTAAAAGATTGATAATTTAAGCATAAAGTAAATGCATGATACATATATGAAATAAAAATGTTAAACTATCGTGCAATTAATTTTTTTTCTGTTTCCACATGTCATCAAGACTGTCCAGTACGCGATGTGGAAATGTAAGTTCTGTGCATTCTCCTCTAATAGACTTCTAAAAAGAATAATCCATCATTATAAACAGCATCACGGACATCATCGGCGGTGTTTAGGCCTTCTCTGTACTCAAGTTAACATTATACCTTTGATATTGCATTCATCTACTCTTGTCTGTTTTTGTAGGATACAAACCAGAACCGAAGAACGGCTGCCCTGCTTGGTCTCCATGCTACTATCTTTCAGAGGATTCCTCCGACATAATCCGGATGTGTGATGTAAGACACTGTATTTTCAAATTTACTACATTCAATGGTTGTAATACGACAATGGTAACATGTTGTGTTCATTAGCCTTATTACCCATAGCCACACACATTTTTATAGAGATTTTGTATAATTACAAACTACCTTTTCAATGGAGTCTCCTTCACCTTTTTTGTTTTAGGGATTTTTAATGAGGACTCTCAAAACATTGAACTAGTACTATTTTGGAGATGTCAGTTAAGATGTGAATGTCTTTATGTCTTCAGGTTCATGGAGAAACCCTGGATGAATGCAGGTTGGACTGTTGATGGGACACGAAGGCATTCTGCATGATTCACTTCCTTTGGAAGTCTTCGATGTGGCCGAGGCAGCAGAGAAGATCATCCAACATGAGCTCAGAGACGATCATCAGAGACGTGCCCACAGGCTTCATGCTGATGGCACAATTTACTGCCTTAACCTGGAGTAACCCGTAATATGAACGACACCTTTTGAGTTGTTTTTTCTATAATATATTTTTCTATTTGGGTGTGTTGAGATGTACTTGTAGCGAATGTTTCAGTCTGTGTATATTTCTTTTCAATAAATGTTATATCTTTTGAACAGAAGTAAGAATTATTGGTCATTTCTTTTTTATAAAGCAAGCACACTTTAAATTGTCAGTCAAAATAACATTTATATGCAATTTGGAATGTAAATCTTCTTAAGTTGAAATGGCAAGTTGTATACACATGGTAAAGTTATTTTAACTTGTAACTGTGAGTTACATAAAAGCACAAATGTGTGTTTGTTTGACTAGCTAAGGAAAGTTTTCTCGAACTGATAATGTAAAAACACTCTTTGTTTTAACTTGGTGGATCAAGTTCAAACAACAAGAGACCAACAGTTCACTCAACTCTGACAACTTGAATCATAATGTTGAGACAACTAGCACGTTGTAGTTACATCAACCTTATGAACTTTAATTTATCAGTTGAATCAAAGGAAATTTCAAGTTGAGTCAACTAGATTTCTCAAGGCAGCAGGTGAACTTTCATTTTGCAAGTTGAACTGACTTGAAATGTCTTACAGTGTATGCTGTTGTAAAATACTATGGACCAATATTTTTTTACAAAAGGACTCCCGTTGCAAGTACACAAGAACAATAAATACCTTTCACATTGGAAACCAAGTTTTGCCGGGCTTTAATGATCAACACATTTACTCTAATACCTTTTAAAACTTGTAAAAGTATCGGTTTAACTTTTGGTGCAGACTGTTTTCATGCAGTTCACCTCAGACGGATACCACTTACATTAGAGTAAGTGGTATCTGCACATTATGAATATTTAATAAAAGAGAGATCAAGATATTTCTTCATACACATTTAGACTGCAGTGTGCCAAATGAGCAGATAATAAAAAAGCCTAATCAATATAATCTGATAGGACACAGGTTAGCAAAGGAAACGTGAAGGGAAAAAAAAGGATAGTTACTATGCGCATGTCCTTGCAGTGCAGCTTGGTGAACCAGGTGTTGTACGCAATGGATGCCACGATCACCGCCAAGTCCCTGAAATGGACACACACACACACACACACACACACACACACACACACACACACACACACACACACACACACACACACACACACACACACACACACACACACACACACACCTTTAAATTAGAAAACTCCATCTGCTCCAAACCATTTGATGTCATTGATCCATAAATCTGCATTATCGCGGGCCAAACTTTTTTTCTTTGCTTGCCGTTTAGTAAAAAGCAGTTCATCATTGTGACAGGGAGTACACCATGTGGGCAGGGCTGCTTTCTACAAGATGATATTGCAGCCCTGCTGAGAAGAGGAGAGAAGCAGAGAATAAGAAAACAAAAAGATCAATGCCTGGGTCCGTGGATTACTCAATAAAGCCCTCATTTCATCCCAGCTACAGACCTCAAACATTGCATCCACTGCTACTCAAACAGACACGAAGCCCACAGACGAGCCTGACTCTCTGTGTGTGTGTGTGTGTGTCGAAAGAGAGAGGGGGTTTTCGAATTCTCCAAGGTCCAACTAAAGCCACACTGCTGCTACACCTGCTATACATCATCTGACAAACAAGCAGCAACACAGAAAGGGGGGAGAATAAGCCCAGCGAGAGGAAGAAAAGAGGAGCGTGAGATGGAGGTGAAACACAGAGTGAACGAGAGAGGAAGAGAAAGTGTAATCGAGCTGGGGCAGGTCGTGTTGCCAATAACCGCGGTAGCCAGGACATTACAGTAGATCTCAGAGGAGTGAAATGGCTACAGGCTGTGTTCCTTTTTCATTACCATGCCAGCCATCAGACCGGTCCACTCTGACTGACTGCAGCCCTGTGTGTGTGTGTGTGTGTGTGTGTGTGTGTGTGTGTGTGTGTGTGTGTGTGTGTGTGTGTGTGTGTGTGTGTGTGTGTGTGTGTGTGTGTGTGTGTGTGTGTGTGCAGATGATGCACACGTCAAGATTCATATTGCGGGACATGTGATTGACCTCTGTGATGTCTCACTCAGTCATGCGGCTTGTTGGTGTTTATGCGGCGTCTTGTACCCGTACGCCAGGACACGTCGGCGCGGCAGACCGGTCTGTTCTTCACACGCGTCAATTTAGGTTTGGGATTAAATGGTTTGTAAAATAAAAGTCTAGGTTGAATTGAAGTCAGGTTGAAGGGTATGTGGAAGGCGAGTTAGAGAATTATCTATTTAAACAGTACAATGCAAGCAAAGATCCTACTTTTTTTTTATTTGACAGACCCTTTTTTCAGATTTATATGCTGTTTTGTTTTTCTTACGAAGAGTTAGATGAGTAGATTTATACCGACCTCATGTATGTATACTAAATACAAAGCTACAGCTAGTAACCGATTAGATTAGTCTGGGAACAGGTGGAACCCTTTGGCGGGTTATTTGAATGGTCAACACAACGATGGGTCGGGTTTCTTCAAAAGTTGATTCCTTTCCACCGACAGCTACGTTCAAATTCGGTCTCCTGCATGAGGGGCCCCAAACACACAACCACACAAACTGCCTTCTCCGACTGAAAATGTGTGAACATGTCGACCTGAGCAGACGCCCAATGGGGTCCATTATAATCTGAATGCGTCCTTCTAGCAAACCCGTCAGGCTCCAACAGTTATGTCAGTCCACGATATGCCCCCTGTGATCTTCTTAGACCTTAACCAGGAATGGGGTTAAGAAAAGAGAGTTTCTCCTGAGATAGTTCAGAAGACAAAAGGTCACAGGGTCCTTCAAATCAAAGTCTCCCTGGCTGCATGGCTGTGCTCAGACTATTAAATGGCAATAAGCCCTTTTAGATTATTTAATATTGTGTGGGTAAAGCCGGGAGACATAAAGTGTCAATAAACAGGGTTCCTCCTGACGAGGGAGCATAGTACATTTCATGGCTGTGTGCTCATTAGATTTCATATTAATTGTGTACAACTTATTGGAGTGATGGACAAATGTCCTGAGGTAGAGGGGTGAAAGGGGGGGGGGGGGGGGGGGGGGGGGGTCCATCAAAAACATTATTATACACCATGTGGGGACAATGAATATTCATAGCACTGTGTGAGAATACCCTTGCCATGGAGGATGGATACACTGACCTGATTGGTGGCACAAGAGTCAGAAAGGTCAGAAGGCACTAAAAGCCTTAGCATTCATCCTCTGCGGATTATAAATATTCATAACAGATTTGACAGCAATCTGGCCGACTGTAGGACAAAAAAGGACCATCCTCTCCAGTCGGAAGACGGCTGGGTTTTGACTGTATGGTAATAAATCAATGCCGCAGTCTAACCCCGTACAGGCCTGGGACTCAGGTCCTGTAACAGTGACTGCTGAGGCGGCTGGCAGCAGTAAGCTGTGGAGCTGCGGTCCTGCTTCAGTGACAGGAAGAACTAACCAGACAGAGAGTTGGTGAGAAGTTGGATGCGGCATCCAGACTTGTTAGTGAGAAAGAGTGTGTGTGTATGCAGAGGAGTGACTGTCAAGCCAAGAGGTGCCCCTACAAGTTCTTGGGGCAAACTCGGTGTCAACCTGCAGTGGGCCAGACAGAACCAACAGAGACAGGCAAGAGTTTGTTTTTGTGTGTGTGTGTGTGTGTGTGTGTGTGTGTGTGTGTGTGTGTGTGTGTGTGTGTGTGTGTGTGTGTGTCTGTGTTTGTGAGGAGGGGAGTGATTCAGAGAAAGAGAGCTGCAACAAGAGAGCTGAGGAAAATGAAAAAGGGAGAAAATAAAGGAAGTGGATGACACCGGGATGAGACGGGGCCAGAAAAAAAAAACGGTGTCCACTTTCGGTCAGGATGAGCGAGTGGAGACGATGTTCGGACGGACAGCAGTCAGCAAAAAAAGAAAAAGCTTGCCCCCGACGCTCGTGGTAACGGTAGACAGGCTCAATTGAGAGGACAGGAACGTGGAAGGACAAGGAGAGGAGGGAGTAATGCCTCGCAAAAAGCTTCTGGCACGTGATCATGGAAAGAGAAATCCTTGGAACCCGTCGCCGGTCATTCGCACCCTGTGTTGATTGCTTCCCTGCATCAACTTCCTCGTGTTCCTTTGTTAAAGCTTTTGCTGCCCGTATCAACTTCGATTTGATCAAACTTCTCCAGAAAAGCAGGGATTGACTTTGGTATTGGATTGTAGGCTCTAGGGAAAAATGTTATGTTAAGTTATGTTATGTTAAATGGAGATCCAAGTAAAAAAAAGAACAGCATGGGCATCCAGTTTCTCCTGCAAAGGCTTTCTCTTAATCACACACACAAGATAAAATATCAGAGGGAAAAACAACCCAGATGCAGTGATTTTTAGCTCTCAATGTGAAAGACATTAATATATTCATAAGTTGCTGCTACCATCATGTCTCTATGAATGGCTTTTTTTGATTTAGCAGCATGGCAAAGGCCTTTTTATTTTTATTTTTTTAAGTAGGAGCGCATCCTCTCCAGTCAGGATTGTTGTCTCGACACAGGAAAGTAGAAAGAATTCCATAGGCCTCTGGGCTTTTCTGGGGACAAAACATTCCTCAAATAAAATACATTTGCATGTCAGCTGTCAAAAATCTCTTTATGATCGGCAGCGCTCAAGCGACACGTACGCTCTTCCCCAATATGCCTGCGAAAAAGGAAATGAGGAGGACTTGAAAAGACACAAGCGGGGAGGTAGAGGAGAAGACATATGGCAGTTTACAGATGCTTCCACGCGTCCTGGATTCTGCCTCTGACAAAGCTTCGCGTTCCCCCTCTCTGTGATCTTTACCAAACTTAAACTAAACACAATTGAACAGAGACACAGGACATGCAAGAGAGCCAGAGCGAGAATGTCCGACCATTAAACTTCACGTTTTACCAAGGCAGGGTCTTGTTAAACCGGTAGCCGCTCAATTGTCATACTTGAAGGATGAGATGTGTCATACTTTCTGGGACACATTTTTGCAAAAACATCATGCCGGGAATTGAGGAGAGGAAAAAGTCTTTCAACACTACAGAGTAGTCAGAGGATATTGGGACAATGATGTGTTATTATCGTTTTTTTTAACGGGTCTACACTGCAGAACAGGGGATTGGAAATGAAACGACGACCGAAGTGCTGATTCTCAGCCTCAGATACAATCCCAAACATGTCGGTTCCCGGCTGATTGGTGGGAACGGCATTATGGATGTTCCGTCACAGGTCCCGTGGCATGTGCATCGACCACCGGGTGCAGCAAACGCTCCCTAAAGCAGCCGCTCTGTCAGAAGTGCTGTAGAAGAGCATGTATCATGTATCGGTTTACAATGCACCCAAACAAATTGGGGAGGAGGAGGATGAAGCGCATCACATTGCAAGTTACACCGCCAATGGTGTGGCGTCTTCCATAACACGCACATTTACCGTCAATGCCTTGTGTTTTCGTTTGGAAGGTGATATCTTTCCCCCTCCCCATGCAGACGGATCGGAGAAGTTGGAACGGCGCCACGAGAGAAAAGTGTAGCTCCAGGACTGTGTGCAGCGTATAAACACTGTAGTGAAGCCTTTGGGCACATTTAGAATGGATTAACTCCCGGGGACGAATGAGTTTGACATGAGTCGCGCGACAGACCCGTTTACAGTCAGGCTTTGCGCGCAGGATCTGAACGTCTGGTTATTGCATGCAAGGTCGATATAATTCCGACATGATCCCAACCGTTTCAGAGCAACAGGTGTTTCAGTTTAACGAGCGGCTGTGTTAACCGGTAACACTTCGCCAAATGTGTCCATGGTTGTGGACAGTAACTCACATAAATGGTTGAGATAGGTACTTACTACTTACCACAGGTGAGTATGTATTTCAAACTGAACAGATTTCCCCCCTAAATACACGTATATATGTGGACATTAAATGTTGAGCCACTTGCTAGTATAGTCTATCCACTCCCACATCTGTAAAGTCCATTTATCTAGGTTGCATTTTGTGATATTTGGTGGCGAATGGCCTCGACAAGCTTATTGCACTCCACAGTACCTCCGTTGCCAAACTACGTGCAAACACTTGCATACGTCTTCATTGTTTATTGTAAACGGGTCTACATGCATGCGTCGCTTAAGGAAGGTGAACTCGAGAACAACACTTGCAAACTGTAGTAGTACTGAACTCCGATGATTTTACGCAACACTTTCAGCCAACTCCAACTGGGTGAAGGAAATTACACTGCTCCATTACCCGTTGCATTTCAAAAGACCTGAGCCTGTAAAGTGATTTGGTATAACGATGGGTTTCCCCGACACTAGGCCTTGCAGCAACAGGGTGCCGTCTATTTCCCACTACTGGGACATTATATTAATAAAAGCACAGCGGAGCGCCATTACTCCACAACCTGTTGGCCAACTTCTTTTGCTGCAAAATAACTTGTCTGGGAAAGGTGGAATTAATTGTTTGTAGCTGAAAAAAGACGGGCCATTTTTCTTTCTTTTTTTCTTTCTTTAACCTTCACTATGCAAAATGATGTGTGCATGTGCCCCGTTTTGTCACAAGATGCCTGGTTTCAAATCCCCCCCACCTGGGGGGAAAGTTTCTCTGAGCTCCCCTTAAAGCTGTGGACGTACCAGAAAGGTTTGAGCTAGTTTGGATCCAATCATGGTCCAAGATGCAACAGACATCACCTACTCATTTGCATACTCATTTGCATCATTACACTTGATAAGGACTTACATCTACACTGTGACAACCAGGGGAATGTTCTTGACTGGAAAAGTCGGGCACAAAAAACCCACAATGCATCTAAGTAGGGCTGGGCGGCATGGCCAAAAATTCATATCACGGTATTTTGTAAGATTCTGGCGGTTTCACGGTATATCACGGTATTTTTTTTCCAAATAAACACATTAATTTATTGACGCCGAAAAGGACCGCCACCGCCATCGTTATTCACCACTTGCTCGCAACTGGCCAGCAGCTATTTTGATTGGTACGTAGGGAGCTAAACTGGAGGGATTTAGGACCCAGGGGAATCCCTTGATACTAGTGGCGCATGCGCGGCCGTAACGACTATTGTCATGCTTCGCATAGAATAGATACACCGCATAGCCCTACATCTAAGTAGCTAAGTTTCACTTTCTTAAGACCAGACTGTAGTTAAAATACAGAAAACAGTTTGAGCTGGCTGCAGTTTTGGCAAAGCATCACGAAGGAATACGCCAACTGTCGGCTGATGTCTGTGGATTGTGGACAGCCACACACTAACTGCAACAGAACTGACAAATATATCAGATATAATGAGTTGGTGCTAACTTGTCCAATTACTTGCTGTCCCCGAATTGCATTTTCATTCATGCTGAAAGTCTGCACTTTGCTCTCATTTCCACTGCTTCATTTCAGATCTAATGTGTTGGAGAGTGAGTCAACCCATATGCACAGACACAGACTTCACTGCTGAAGAAATAAGTTTGTGTCTATCCAATTCAGTGCATACTGGCGAACTGAACATTCAGTTCTGGTTGTGGGTAAGATGTCAATAAACTAAGTCACCTGCTGTCTAGATGGCTGAAATCCAGTAAATTGAACTCCCTGTTGTCCTGGGAGTGGTAGATAGTGTCAACATCCTGGGGGAGGGGAGAGAAAAATAAATGTTACTGAGTTGAAGAGAGAGAAAGTTTAGTTTTATGAAAAGCCGAGAGCATCTTAAACAACACGGCAAACAGAAGTGGTTTTATGCAGCCTGCATCGTGTCCTCACCCACTGCACTTCTTCTTTGCAGCCAATCCCGTTGTAGTCACAAAGAGCTGCATAGGTCTCAGAAAAACCTCCTGAAAGTTGAAGAGGGGAAGACAACAAATCAATCCAAACCAGACTGTAACGGATCGGAAAGGGGGTGGAATAAACGCAGGGGTGGATGATGCAGGTAGGAGGATGCAGGTAGGAGGGAAAAGGCTGAGAGGCCAGAGATGAAAGGGAGAGTCGGAGAGAGCAAGACAGGGATCTTCAGCAGAGAGTGAGTGAGATTAGCTGTAAATATTGGTGGCGAGATGAAAGTATTGGAGCATGAAAAAGCACATCTTGTAAATTAATGGGATTACTTGCAGAAAAGGGAGTGCATCCAGCAACTTTGGTCCTCTGACCCACTTAAGGATGAGTCTCCCAACGAGATTTGGGGCGAGTCAGTGAGTCAGCGAGTTGATGGACTCTGAAGTGCATCCGTACATGTATGTGTTACGTGTGCGTTTGGTGCGCTGCAGACAGAAAAATAGATGACTCACCGCATGTTTTCTGGGCCTCCAATGACGATTCAGAGTTTGGTGAAAACTTGTGACTTTCTTCAGTGAGGTCTCCCTCTGCCCGACAAATAGGGGGACTGGAAAACAAAGATGAAGAGTACTGGTTCAAATAAGACGACAGCCTACAGCCGTGCTAGCGGCTCCGTAAAGTGCAAGCACTCCACTCTAAAACCCTTTACTTTAGGCGCAGCTTGCAGCTTTCAGCATCACAATATGCTCACACTGACAGCCTCGGCGTGTGATTTGTAAAGAAGTGCTGGCTAATGTAATGACTGCATACCACCTAAAAGGGAGACTGCAGGCATTTCCATGAGAGAGGAGGGCGGGGAAAGGGTTTAGCAACGTGAACCTTAAGTTACCACGGTGCTGGAGAAATCATCATGGGATTGCCAAAGTCATTGGGAAGTCATTAAGACTTTGGTCCAGACCAAAATGTTTTAAATAGTTATCAGGTGAATTAGACTGACACTTTGTACAGACATTCATGGTTCCCAGAGGATACGCCCTAATGATCTTGGTGATATTTCAGTCTCGAGTCTTCATTATCTATGTAGACTTTTGAGAAGCGGTGTTGTGATTAGAAAGCATCTGGTCCAAATTATGGGAAAAGTAAATATTATGCTTCGCCGCCTCCCTCAGCTGCTATTGCTGAAGTGCCCTTAAGCAAGGCACTGAACTCCCAGCTGCATAAGTGGAGCACTTCAGTGCCCAAGGGATGGTACAATGGTGCAAGGCTGCTTCCAGGTGTGAATTCGTCAGGGAGTATAACAGTCCCACTCCCTACTAGCGCAGCTTCCTGCGAGACAGTCATGAATACAAATACAAACTCGGGCGACTTAGTAAATAAGGTGACCAAAAAGAGTATTTGACTTGCAAAGATTCAGAACTGTGATACTAAACGGAGAACAGCTGCATAATATTTTCAAAATGATAACAGTCTTATTTGCATTGGCAAGATGCTAATTTTCTGCAGACTTGTTTTTCATTAATTTATCCAGTCAGAATTAGAATGGAAATTGAGCGTCTGCAATGTTGAAACTGTCATTATGTCATTGCTTTGGTAGTGAATAAATCCCATGATGCTGTTTTTTTTCTTCTTTTTTTTTTAGATACCTTTGCTCCTGCCTCAATTATATATTAGAAGAAGAAAAAACCTATTCCTCTGGTTACTGGTTGTTTTCTTTCAAACAGTTCTGACAAAAAGCATCCGGTAAGCAGAAAGTTATGAAGACTCGGATCCCCAAGTAAATACTGTGTTTGAACATAACACTGTGCTCTACCTGCTTTGACTTTTTGATAGGATTACACCACTACACCATTGCATTCAACACACAGCATCCTTAATCCCATTTGTCAACAAATCACACACAACACCTAACCACGTCCGTGACCTTAATCCCCACCTTATCTCGACAATCATCGTCCGCCGCTGGCGCGCGCGTGTATGTGCCCGTTATTTTGATACCATCTGCATTGTGTACCTCAATACAGAGGCACCAATCAGTTACAAGGCTGCACAATCAAACCCACAACAACTGCCCTCCCACTGTCCTCCCCTCTCCCTTTATTCCCTTTAAATGTTCTCACTGGAGGCAATCATCTGCCACGGTCCTAATGGAAAAAAGACATTCCGAAAGATGATAGAGCGCCAAAGATAGCCCTGTGCAGGTCAATAGTCGGAGCGCCGTCAATCCCATTGCTCTTAGAAACTGGAGATGAACCCAGGAGAGAGAACAATATGCTCTGCCTTGCTTGCCTTCTCACCCATACATTCACATGACCATGTGACAAAACATTTCCAGGGCTTTAACTTAACTCTATCCAGGCTGTTCTTCCGTGTGTGTCCTCTGTGCTTCACTCTTTTAGAAACTGTGAAGGGCGTACACAGCCCACTTCAGAATTTTTAATTGCGCAAGAATGTCTTTTTGACTGGAGGCCCGAGCCTACCGTTCTGTCAGTGACTGTTTTCTGCTACTCATTGCTTGTACTAAAAAAGATGCTTTAAAAAAATAACAGAAAGCCTTCAGGTAACTGCCCACTCAGTGTCAGCGGGTTTATTTAATCCCACTGATTGCTGGGTGTTAAAAGTCTCCTGTGACACAGAAATGGGTTGAATGCAAACTCCAGCAACACAAGAATGCATTTAGCTGCCGAGGAGGAAAGCGAAAGTGAGGCTGCCAAGTTGTGCCAACGCACACGTCGAGTGCTGTTAACGTTGGCCAACTTGTCTTCGCTCCTCAGCGCGAACAAACACAAAAACAGGAAGACTTGTTTCTTTGCTCGAGGCGCGGGTGCTCGGAGATGCTTACGCATAAATGGAGTTGTTGAAGACTCGGGAGAGGGCGACATTGATGTGGCTGACCATGTGATCCAGCTGGTCCTGGGTCTGTAGTCTCAGCGAGTACGTGGTCTTGTCTGTGTCGATGACAACCTGTGTGTATATGGACATGACAGCTTGTTAATAGTAACACTTTCAGCAGCTATGGAAGTCCAAACTGCAGTAAAACACTTTGAATGTCTGTGTGTCACCTGGTGTTCTGGATAGGTGTTCATTGCTCGGATTTCCAAGAAGTTGAAGGTGACCTCCATCTGAAAACAGCAGAACAATATTATTGTGGTCCACACTGAGATGTTGTCAGAATTCTTATTTTACGTCATCTGTCAAAGTATAATTTCATCTTTTTACAATGTAGGTCTTATTTTCATGGTTTTGGCCTCATGTGAATTTATGAACATTGAGACCTAGTGTGCATGATGTAGTCGAGCGCAAACAGAATGAAGGGGACTATTAATATTTTGGGTGTGCTTGCTTTCAATTTCAACTGTTGGCCTGCTGTTGAAGCAACTCAAGAGAGCTCTGTTAAACTAAGGCGTTGATTACATTTGGATATTGTGTGCGCATCAGATTACTTGATGGGACAGTCAACCAAAAACTTGTCACGGTTGGAAAAAGAAAAAGCTAGCCCCATTAATGCCACGGGTACCTCCAGGGGACTGCTACGACACAAAGAGACTACTGCTGGGTCTGGAAGAGAGAATCTTCTCCTAACTTCTCCAGGAACTCTCTGCAAGCCGTGTCATGATAGATCAATTGGGAGGGAGCCACTCGGACCAAAAGAAAATTTAATTAAAAACAGACTTATTTACAGGCCGTCAGATTTCACGGCTTGAGTTTCATGCCCGTTCTGAGTTTGTCGTTGCGATGGTGTAACCACCGCAGATCTCAGGCATTCCTCTGGTGTGTGCCTGTTATGTATATATGCACGTGACTGATACAAGTGATGGCGGGAACTCAAGTTATATAAGACCCAAGTTAAAAGAAACTTAAACTATCCTTTTTGAGTAGTTTGACATTTTGGGAAATAAGCTATTAGCTTTCTTGCCAATAATTAGGTGAGAAGATAGATACCACTTTCATGTCTGTACAGTAAGTAGGAATCTGCAGTGGGGATGTCACGGGAACAGATACTTTGGTACCAAATCGATGCAAAAATTCTGAAGATGTGACTGTACTTCTTTTTCTATAATACTGCGGTGGCGACTAAATATAGTAGTAGTCTTAGCTACTTACCAACTGCTGTAGCTGTCCATTACATTTTTTTTTATAAGTAGTATGGATCTTTTCATCCAACACTTAAATTAATAAGCATATTTCCCATAATGTAACATTATTATTGATCTAAACCACTAACTTCATGTTACCTGCAACCGTGTCATCATTCTAAAACATGATCACCACAATAGTCATCATCTCTTCTCTCTTGCTTTAAAAGTTTTCTACTTTTCTTTTTTTTGTCACACCTCTCGTGAATTACCACAAGATCAAGGCTGGCAAGTGAGAGCCATAAAATCCGACTGAGAGCAGGGGAACATTTACCTTGGTGGGCACTTTGACAGCAAAGAGATACAGTCTCCATGTTGCCAGGACCTAGGGGGAGAACACATTCATTTTGTTTTCTGTCACAGAGCAGGAAATGCAAATTGCAGCAAAAAATAGCACCACTCAAACACCCCATAAAGAGAGCAAACCATCTCCGTGGCTCGTAAGTCATGCTAAGCACGCCAGACATTAGCGCGCTAATAAACAACGATGGCACACGCGCGCGCATACTAAATATTACGGCGAGATCGCAAGTCATGCAGCGATGTCGGTTCATCGTGCGCCAAGTTGTGTTGATGGTACCAAGCAGCACTCGCTCAGCGGACGCCTCATTGCGTCAGGGAGGGAACTGATGGCGAGATGAGGGGGAGAAGGAAGGCCGGGAAGACGGGAAGAGCGAGCGAAAAGAGAGGTGTGCTTTTGCCAGGAGGAAGGCATTAGCATTTAAAAAGGTTCCGGGGGTAAAGTAAGAGACAGAAAATGTGAATATATTCACATCTGCCTATGTAATTAATCTCATTCATAATTCAAAAATCCATAATTAGCATACCCCATGTATGCACTGTGCATCTCTATCCCTCCATAGTTCCTACTCCAATTCCTGGCCACACTTTGGTTTTGCGCTTTCTCAGTTGGCTTTCATATTCCCTCCTTTGCATTCTGTCATTTCTCTTCATCGCCATGGAAATCTGTTCATTCTCCCACCCTCAATCTTCTTCCTTAATCCCTAATCCCTCCATCTCCCTGTCTGGTTTGCTCCCGCCTTAACACCTCACTCCATCCCTTCTTGCCCTCACCCCCTCCCTTCCACCTCCCAACTCCCCTGTCTCCTTTCCCGATTCAGTTTTTCTTTTCTTTTTCTGCTCCGTCGCTTTCAATTCCTGAAGGCCCCTCTGTGCTGAATGGCTAATGGCGCCCCGCTGTGTGGCAGTGAGATGGAGAATGAAAATGAAACATACAAAGAGAGAGAGAGAGATAGAGAGAGAGAGAAGGAGGGGGAGGAGAGAGAGAGAGAGATGGCGATAGAAGGACAGAGACACCAGATTCCCCCCTGATAATGAAGTCTTCAGATACTACACTTACTCCCGGCAAAGCTGGCGTCACTGATCAGCCCTGTGCCTTAACTATATAGACATCCGTAACAGACTCTCACAGAGAGGCGACGGAGGAGAGGGAGAGGAATGACAAACGAGAGAGCAGAAGAGGAGGAGACGGAGGGATAGCCCCCGTCAAGAGAATAAAAATCTCTGCGCTAAACTGGCGGAGGGGCCTTCGCAGAGGGTTGTTAGTCCAAATCACAGCTCCATGTCAAGTTTGAAAACTCTTGTTACATAAATCCAGGAAGGAGCAGAGGGAATGCGATGGGACCTTGAGGTGCACAGAGAGGGTGTGGGTAGGAGAGAAAGAGAGAGGTGAGTAGGGAAAATGAGAGACAGAAGGATCTTCTCCCTTCAAAAGCCTTGCGAGCTGACAGAAGAGCTGAATGTAAACAGGAGCATCAATAATTCAGGCTCTCTGACGGGTGCCGATTTAATCCGCTGATGCTGAACAAGGCCTCTCGCGTCGTGTTTGTCCTCTCTTAATACATCATTTACAGCCGATTGTCATCAGAGACAATCAACACTCAAGAACAGTTATTTTTTGCCTACTTGGATGGGTTGTGTGCAGCAGTGAGGAAAAATCTAAAAAGGGGGGTATCTTTTCAATATGATAGTTATAGCAGATGCAGGGTATGAGTCTTGGCGACAATGTCACCCTTCAAACTTAAAATGTCACATCACTACGACCTCCCTGAGCCCAATTGTTACCCACTTTACCAAAAGGGCAGGGTCTAGAATGTTAGTGGGCTTCTCTTTTTTTTTTTACCATAAAGCAGGCGTGACAACTCATATTTTCACTCGCGTAAAACCAACACGCTGACTGTTCCATTTTACGTGAATAACGACAGTGTGTTGGGTTACGAGTGCTGTCAAAACGCTGGTGACCTACACCCAACACGGTGCCTGAACGCATCCTGTGTAGACGGAGAAGTGATCACGCTGCTGCTTTCGCTGCGTGGGCTGTTAGTCGATTTCATAAGCTGTGTTACCATTTATTCCGTAAATTATCGCTGTTCTCTGGTAAACGTGCACATGCACTGCGAGCTTGTGGCCTAACACTCTGGAAGTTCACTCTCTCTCCAAATAAACATATCTGGAACCATCTATTGGCTTGATGTTGAAAAAGCAAGATTCGAGTCGCTTTGCTTTGTCAGTTAGTCAATAAATCCTCACGTGTTAGTTACGCACGTCAGAATTCCTCAGTTCTACTGTAAATACGTCACATTAATATCACCTTGATCGGGGTTCAAAGCTGAGCAGCAGACTGTTCCTATCACTCTGTGAAATGATGACGTTAGCTAACACGAGCTCAGCAACTAAAGGGGAGACAATAGCTGCCAACTGGATCAGTTCTAAAAACATTTTTTTGTCGAACATGACAGTCATCCCTAAATAAAATAACACTTTTGAATGCAATGCCTAGAATAATGAAAAGGTAAGTAAGTATCACAGTGATGTAGTTCTTACCACTAACTGGGAACTTAAGTAACTTCGTCTAGTTTCTACGTGCAGATTAATTTCACTGTTGACTGTAAAATACTGAAACTATTTGACAAGGTTAACTTTTGATGAAAGGAGAATACTTTCCTGGCCTCGTCTTTAAGATTTTAGGAATGCTTAAAAAGCCGTATTTCTTTGGTGTGATAAACAAAATGTGGTACGTTTCTAAAATATTAACAATTGTATCAATTCTCAAAACCTTTGACCTCTCATGGAATGAGTTTATCAACAACTTAACCAAGTTACAATAATTGCATCTTTCTGAAGCATCAAGTCATAAGGTTAATCACCCAGCTATTAATATTAATTAGAGCAAATAGCCAGAGATAAGGTCAAGCCCCTAGCCACTGGAGAAAAAAAATGTCCGCCCCCATGTGGCTTTGCAGCAACCTGCTCCTCCACAGATCAATCAAAAATCCTGAAAGCCCCTAAAAAGATTCATTTCCCGCACAGGAAATCCTCTGAGATGAAATGGTCGACGTTTATTTTGACCCGGTCAGCCGAGTGCGCGGTCGCCGACAATCTCTGAAAGTGATGAGAGCATGTGGGGGGGAGGTGCCCTTGATGCGACAGTAGTGTCAGAGGCACTGGTTCAAAGAGGCAGCCAGCTGCCCCCCTGAAGCAGGCGCTGAGGGCAGGGTGGGAGCGCGTGTGTACAGTATGTGCACGAAAAACTACAAATGTATCTCTTTCTGGGTGCGCGTGTTTGCATGCACACGCGGCTCAGAGGGCAGAGGGTGGGGGCTTATATTAATCATAAGCTGTCAGGCTCTGGGTCTTGCACTTCAAACGAGATGGTGCAAATCAAAGAGTGTCTCAGGGTTTGTGTGTGTGTGTGTGTGTGTGTGTGTGTGTGTGTGTGTGTGTGTGTGTGTGTGTGTGTGTGTGTGTGTGTGTGTGTGTGTGTGTGTGTGTGTGTGTGTGTGTGTGTGTGTGTGTGCCCTCTGAGGGAACAAGCTGAGGATCAGTGCCAGATTTGCCCGCGGTATTTCTGGCTCGGCCACAAGGGCATTTTAAACAAACACACACACACACAAAATCAGAAACATTCCAATACAGACATTTGAATAAGTCCAGCATGCTAGTGCAGCACACACACTCCGTTTGGACTCTCATGCACGTATAATGATGCACAATAGCATGCTAAGCTGGCTTTGGACTACACTCGCCTGTCTCGTCTCCCTCCCTCTCCCTTTCACACACACAGTCAGTTCAAGTGGACTCACAAGAGCACAACCCTGCCATCAGTCAATCTGTCAGCTTACGTGCATGTGTGTGTGTGTGTGTGTGTGTGTGTGAGAGAGAGAGAGAGAAAGAGTCTCGGCGTAAGTGACAGGGGTTTGAAAGCACAGATGCCCCAGGTCCTGCTTTTTAAGTGGACTTTAGAGTGGTAAAGAAAAAAGAAAAGAAAAAGAGTTAGAAAGATGAAGCCAAATGAGAGGAAAGAAATGCAAAGCTGAAAAACACTTCTTGTTCCAGATACTCTCATAAAAACCAGCCAGTCCAATGCGTCTAAATCAAAGAGATGGCAAAGAGAACAGTCTTAAACCCAAAAAGGAAAATGGAAAAGAGATGGAAAGGTAGACTAGATGGATAGAAAAGTAGACAGATAATGGGAAGAGGGTCGCAGGCTTGTACAGTACTACAGATAGAAGTAAGAGATAAGAGTGTATACGAGGACAAGTAAGGGCTGAAAGCCAGGATTGGGTTAATGGGCTGAGGAGAATTAAAAACAAAACAACGCGAGCAAATGTGAGAAAGTGGGATGAGATGAGACGAGCGTTGAGTGCGAGAGAGGCAAAATGGATGAGGAAAGAAGGGCGGTGGGGGGGGCGGATACAGGAGGATCAGGACAATGAGAGCGAGTTAGCTAAAGAGAGGAAGAAAATGAATAGGATGGAGAGATGAGATGATATCTCTCTCTCTCTCTCTCTCTCTCTCTCTCTCTCTCTCTGCAGTCCTAATTACAGCACAGTGCACAGTACATCATGCACACTTGCAGGGAAAAGGACTCCACGCTGAGCATTTGCCTGTGAAAAGCCATGAGGAGAAAATCGTGGATGATGCAGTAGTAATGTTTGCCATGACAACCCAAAAAAATGGACGCGTCGTTTAGAGACTGAAAAAACAGAGAAGTTGCCTGGGCTTTACTGCTTTGCTCGGCTTTCTTTCAGTCAAGCACACAGCTGGGGTATCTCCCCGCAACAAAGCATCTCCGCAGCTGAAAGCGAGGCCCGACTTTGCCATTTAAAAAAATTTACAGTACAAGTTGATTTTGTAATTCAGCCTTTGCTAAGCCCCGCCCCCACGCTGCTACTCCGTCAAGCTGCCGGAGCTGCCATGGAGCCCACACGGTCACTAACCACACTCCATACAAATAAACTTTATCAAATTTTTGTGAAAAGATATGCATTTGAAAGATATATCCCTCACAACAGATTCAGCAGTGTAAGCAGGTCATAAGGATAGAGGCCACAGCTAGTTAATGACGTGCTGACGTACTCCACCACAGGATTTTTTTTTGTGCAAATGTAATGTTTTAAAAAACATACTGTATATACGACCTCTCCAAGTAACAAGTATCCTCATCACACCACACTTAAACATGACAAGCTCAGAATCCACAAAACCAGTCTGAACGTCGGTGTTTTGAGGCTGCTGTCTCCGCTCGGCCCCTTTGGCCTGAGCCCCCGATGGGTTCAAGCTCCGTGACTCAGCTGGACATTTCTCCACACTCGAGTGAGATGACACCATTACGTCTCTTTTGGTTTAATTAAAAAGGCATTAATTTTTAAGGATTCTGTTGTTTATTGTCGTTTGTATTTCTATTTATTTGTCCGTGTGTGTAATCTCAAGGGGCTAAAACCTTTTTTTAATAAAAGAATATCCAAATAAAGTGTTGAACCGAATAACAGAACTGTGTAATATTTGGGTTCAGTCCTTTACTGCGATATGTTTGGCCATTATTGGAGAAGGTAATTCCACACATCTCTAATTGTAAGAGCACCAGAGGATTGAATTTGTTAAATCCCGCCTCAGTGAGTCCGCGACTTGCCTTCAGTCGCTTTGAGCAGTATGTGTTTTGCAGTAAAGACCAACACCAGCAGTGGAGTGGTATGAAGCAGGGAGAGGTGTGTGCACACTATCTCTGTTGGCTTGCTTCTAGTGTGGAATTGAGAATTGCTCCAAGATAAGCATCAACAAGAGAAAAGGGCCAGACGAAAGTTCCCAAATGTGTGACCCACCTTATAGCCGACACTGAATTTAAAACAAACACCATTTTCTTTTGACCTGGTCAAATGACCACGCAAACGGTTCAATGTCTGCTCCATTCTTATTCTAGTTCTACGCTTTGGAGGCTCAAGTGCAAGTACAGGCTCAAGTACAGCAAGTGGTCTAATGTGTGAATTACAACTTCACAGAGATGGATTTACCACCACTGAATTACCTCGAGGTCTGTGAATCAGCAAAGCACACAAATTCTGTGATGTGGTTTACACTGGACAGAGCACTGAGAAATGTAATAATTAAAAAGGAAGGCACAGCGGTAAGATTGGAAACACCAACTCATGCAGATAGGGTTGAAACCCCAAAGGAGTAAAAGATACATAGAAGCTTGTATAACAAAACAAAAAAAAGGCAGAAAGGAATAAAATGAAAACCGCAGCAGCAAAATGACAGTAAACAAGCATGGACAACTCAGTTAAGGACAATTAGATTCACAAGGTTGAGTTTAGGTCACCGGGAGAGAAGAAATCTCCCAGAAAGATATTAATGGTGCTGATAAACTACAAACATGAAGCAGATTTTGGAACCAACACTACACTACTTTTATCTACTTCGTTTAGTCCCAAGGCGTTTGGTGAGCCCAGGGGTCAGCAACCTTTTGCACAAGATTAATTCAGAGGTCCCTACACAGTCAGTTCTTTAGACTCTAAATTCAGATCAGGAAGAACTAGGGGAAAGCAACACAGTTGCAATGCACATAGTAGATAACAGAAGTAGCAGTCTTATATTATGGTGAATTAAAACGGTGCTAAAGGTCCTCTCAACTAGTTCGGAGCTTTTGCACTGTGATTTTGTCAAAATATCAGCGGCCCATCTCTTAGACCAGGGGTCGGCAACCCGCGGCTCCGGAGCCGCATGCGGCTCTTTAGCCCGTCTGTTGCGGCTCCCTGAGGCTTTGACAAAAAAAAGACATTTTTATTTTATTCTTTTTTTTTTTGCCCAGTGGAAAAACTTTCAAAGGGAATTCCTCTTATCTTGGAGTTTTAGGTAATATTGGGTCACTACAAATCTAAATAAATGTTTAAATATTTCTTACTAAAATGTGCGTCACATCCTGTCACGTAGCTATCAAGCCTCTTTCCCTGCAGGTGGCTACTCGTGATTTAGAGCCCCGCCCTCGCTAAATTATCAACGGATAAATAAATTGAAAAAAAAGAAAAGTCACGGAGGAAAGTGGAGCATTTAATTCTGTGTGGACGTATTCATTTGCTTTCACTGCCAACGATGCTGCTGACCTGTCTGCTTGATATGTGGCGAGAAATGAGCAAAAAACTAAAAATGTAATGTTGAAAGACCAGAACAAGCATCTGATGAAAGGTGTCAAGCTGCAGAAGAGCGATTCCTCAATTGCTGCAGTAAACTGAGCAAAGTAAATATACTTTCAGGAAGCTGATTAAGTCTCCAGACTCAACTACTGCTGCTGGTCCTGTGGAAGCTCATGAGATACTGAGGCGTCCGCTAGTAAAAACGGATCCGTCCTCCTCCGTTTGCGGAGCTCACGTAGCAAAAGATATGCGTTTAAAATGTAAAACTCACGTGAAAACAGGGATCGAACCTGCTACCTTGTGATTACAGGGCGAACACTCTACCACATGAGCCACATTTATAGACATTATTCAAAGTTTGCATAGTTGTGCTTTTAATTGATCTCAATGTAGCCGACACATGACTATTTTTTGTCTCTCCTTCACAAGAGTTTGATAGTTATAAAATAGGTAAAATAGCAATACAATGTCAAAAATTGTCTTTATTCTTGTTCTATAACTTCAGAAATACAACAAACTATAGTTTTTTGTATATATATTATGACTATATATAAAACTTCAGAAGCTGTGATATCAAATAGCTTTTGCAGCTCCAGACACATTTTTTTGTGTGGAAAAAAGGGCAAAATGGCTCTTTGGATAGGAAAGGTTGCTGACCCCTGTCTTAGACCTAAATATATATATATATATATATATATATATATATATATATATATATATATATATATATATATATATATATATATATATATATATATATATATATATATATATATATATATATGTTATCAAATAATGTATGATCAGTATATTGCTTAACTTTCTTTCTTTAAAACTGCGTATTATTTTGCTCTGGAGTCTTATTATTATTACAAACTGCTCAGTATATGTTTGAGACTTTTTCATCAATGTTTTCAATGAAAATATGCCATAAATCAGGTAAATACAGGGCGATACTGAACATACTGGGGAAATAGTAACTCGACAAAGCCACACCTAATCATGATGACATTTGGTTGAGGCTCATAATTAGAAAGAAATCAAAATGCTTACTGTTAGTGCCCAAGGGTACTATGAAATGCTAAAATTGTTTTATTGTGGTTCAAGTAAATAAAATAAGTTCAGGCATAAATGATTTTTCTGTAGAAAAAAAAGGTTTGCTGAACATTAATCATTATTTCTTCCATCGGCTTTCTAAATAACAGCCCTGCTGTAAACATCCCCAAAAACAGACACATCCACTGAGCATGCAACCACAAACAAATCATTAAATGCTGCGCCACTAACTCAACCTCAAATCTCAGTCCTACCGGAGTCTCATGAGCGGCCTAAGTTGAAATAAGCGTCTGAAGCACCCGAGTGGGCTCGCGACTGTCAAACAGTGGCAAGCTCAGCCAGTAATGGGCCCATTATTATGAAGGTGGGAGCCTTGGAACCGCAGAGTCAACAGAGTATAAAACGGAGCGGCCGATCGGGATAAATAAGTGGCGGAAGAGCCAAATCGGCAACTGGGGCATCACAACACAGAGTTTTCCTTCCTCCTCCTCCTCCTCCTCTCCTCTCCTCCTCTCCTCCTCCTCTCCTCCTCCTCCCCTCCTCTCCTCCTCCTCCTCCTCTCCTCCTCTCCTCCTCCTCCTCCTCCTCCTCCTCCTCTCCTCTCCTCCTCCCCCCCCCCCCCCCTCCTCCCTCTCCCCCTCCTCCTCCTCCTCCTCCTCCTCTTATGGGGATGCTCTCCCCTCCTCCTCTTTCACCTCCTCCATCACAACCACCCACTCCTCCCCCACGACCTCCCTACCCATCTCTTGCCCCCTCTATTCCTTTGAGAATGCTTTGTTTTCTGAGTTGCCGCTAATCTTCAGATAGGGTGATCCAATAATGGTCCTAGGAGTGTGTGTGTGTGTGTGTGTGCAGGCAACTTTTGATGCACGGAACCATGTGTGTCTGCGTAGATGCCTCCTGCACATGTCAACCAGTGTGCATGTGTGTGTATGCACCAGGGTAGGAAATTTACATATTTTTTAGGGGGATATTTTTGCCCCCACTGACTGAAATCCAGGGGCATTTCAATAAAAATTGGGGGCACTTTTTGAAATAACATTTAACCGTTGTTCAAAATAATAAATATACCTATTTATGCTTAAAGTACATGAGCAATCGTTATCAAATGGCAATAATAAGACTATTAGGCAGTAGTCTACAGATTCAAAGTGTTTTCTTAGATTTTTTTAACAAAAGAACAAACAGAAAACATAAATCAGACAATCATATTCAATGTTATTCTTATTTCTTTGTGGTAATTTATTGTTATTACATTTTTTTAAACAACTATCAACAATTATAACTTTTTTCTTTCTTTTTTTATAATTCAAAATTATATTTATTGATTTTTTTGTTTATTATTACCATAATCACGTTGTACCTACTAGGGGTGGGAATCACCAGAGGTCCCACGATTCTATACTATCATGATACTATGATATAGAGTATTGCGATTTATTCCCTTTTTTCCACCGCAAATTGTCCCCAAAGGAAACCTTTGTCAACATATTGTATCTGAGAAGATAAAGTTTTCAGTCTGTTCATCTCACTTCAATAATTTTTATTGCAGCAAAATGTGATTGTCAAGCAGACAAACTGACCAACACTGTGATAAACGTTGTCATTTGAGCTGGTTGCGCCGAAGAGGGGGCGGGGCTTATCTCCGTGCAGGTTTCATTTCCGCCATTCACCATGGAAATAGCCACTACCCCAAAACGTCCTTGTGTCTGGGTTCATAATATTATCCGTAGCCGAACACAGCTTGGTGGATTTCGTGCAACAGCTGTGCGAGCAGCGGCGCTACGAGTGACAGGAAGTCTGGAAGGCGCATTTCTAATTTCTAAGTTTATTACATTTCTAAGTTCATTAAATGATCATAATTATTAGAGGAAATTATGGGGGCATTTTTTGCCCCTCTTCTAGTGATATCAGGTGCAAGATTATATTTCTTAGGGGCAGTTTTGCCCTTGTGTATTTCCGACGCTGGTGTGCACATACAGCCCGTGATGGTAACGTGGATGTTGATGCTCCCCTACGCATTGCCCTGGGTGCTGCTTGGATGTCATGCTGAGCCCTCCCTGTGTCTGTCTGAGATGGGTGGAGGGTCCCTGTGTGTGTGTGTGTGTGTGTGTGTGTGTGTGTGTGTGTGTGTGTGTGTGTGTGTGTGTGTGTGTGTGTGTGTGTGTGTGTGTGTGTGTGTGTGTGTGTCAGCATGACGGCTGGTACAGTCAACGTGCAGACAGCTGGATACCAGCAGCCTCCGGAGGGGAAAAAGGAAGCGAAAAAAGAAGGCACAAGATCTAGAACAAAGACTTGTATGCAGTCAATATGAATAATAAAAAAAAAAACTCTTGTCCACAAACTCAACAAAACAAACAAGCAGAATCAAGACGAAAGCTTTGGCCCTGTTCAGATTTGACCTGCTAAATCTACTTCAGCCGTGGAGGAATGATCCACATGAAAGGGAGGATAAAAGTAAAAAGGAGGCCTCGCCTGAAGCCTTCATGCTTGGAGAAATTGAGACTGAAATTCAGTTCCGAATTAGAAAGCGATCCGCAAACATTCAGCTTCCTCCAACTATCATGTGTGACATTTTCAAGCACGAGGGATTGTTTTGTGCACAGTACCCAGAGACTGACACAAACAGTCCATGTACAAACCCTGTCATCTGTTCACCCTTCATATATCCAAACAATTGTATCCATTAGAGTGAGAAGATTGCCTTTAAGTGGGGCAGACCTTGACAAGGAGCTAGAATGAATGCTTAAACCCCCTTCGCCTCCCTTCCCTTGAAGGAATTTGGAGCAGCGACGGCAGCAGCAGCAGCCAAGGCCCATTTGGATAGTAAAAAAAACTCTCATAAGGCAGAGTTCCTAATTTAATTGCTTCTGATGGAAAGAGGAGCTTGATACCCTTCTACAGGTTTGAGTAAATAGAGAGGGAGGAGGGAGGGCATAAAGGGGAGAGACAAGAGAGAAAGTGAGAGGCGAGTGCGTGGTAGGGAAGGGGGTGGGGGGGGTTGATGATGGAAGGAGAATAATCGAGATGGACAGATAAGGAGGGAGGGAGAGAGGAAACAAAGAGAGGAGATGGCAAAAAATAGAAGGGGGGAGGGTTGGTAATGATGGAAATGGATGGAGGCGTGGAGGGAAACAGGGAAGAAAAACAATAGCAGAGACGGAAAAACTAGAGAGAAGCACTGATTAATAGTTTTGATTCGCTTATCAGCTCGTTCTTTTTTTGCGCTCGCTCTCACGCGCAGCATCTCCGTGTGAGTAACGGATCAGTCACTAATGGGGCTGACTAATTGACAATTTCTCAATAACAGAGGTGGCCTTGGCTCACACAAGCTCCTTGAACACATCGCAGGTTTCCCCACACACCCTCTGGCATACAAGCTTCTTCTTCAGATAAAGAAATTGATAAGCATAAACATAAAAAATTATGCCCTTGTATGTACACCATGTCGCGGCCACACACACACACACACACACACACACACACACACACACACACACACACACACACACACACACACACACACACACACACACACCCTGTGGCATTAAGGCCATCCTGCCACATCTAATAAACTCTGAGGACGGACTCAGTAGGCCATGTCCACTTCGCTCTGCTTAGGCAGCATCTGTCTTAAGCCTGATTTTCAACCCGTCTGTTGTGTCCCAGCGACGCGTAATCTGTGACTTCTTATGGCTCCTTCAATTTGTTGCAATTAACTTCCATCGATTTCCATTTTGCCTGCAAAGAGCCAGAGCCCATTCCGTTCCATATTCAACACCTCGCACGTAGAGACGCTTTCACTTTAACAATGAGTGATTCTTTCAGGTGACTGGGTGCGATAGAGGACAGGGACAGGGGGGACGGGGTGTTGCTGTGTCTCACCAGAATCCGGTCCTCCGTCTTGCCGCTCCTGGTGTCCTGCTTGATGGCTCGCACCAACTTAATGGCCTGCTTGTCCAGGGCCTTCCTGATACTCTCTGGGGAGAAGAGCAGAGAAAATTACATCATGTAAACACATAACGGAATGAAAAGCACCGCCCCGAGATGCACTCAGAAACACTGTAAAAAGCTTTTATGGTGGAAAATCACAAATTCAGGTAAACAGCTGGGTAAAGAATTAGGCAGGGGGGGAGAGGGGGAATGAATAAATGAGTGGAGAAAACATTAAGAACGCACCGATTTTTCTGGTGTTACCAATTCTGAAATCCTAACTCAGGATATTAGGTGATACTGCTCAGATACCAGGGCTCCCCATTACACCTCGCTATATGGCCTAGGAGATCATGTGTGAGGTCACACAAGGACACGTCACATTACTATTCATGAAAAAAATTATCTCTAACCCTCAGTGGGACTGCGCAAAAATTTAATCACTGACTTTAATAACGGCAATAACAAAAAAAAGCTTCTTCTTTGTTAAATAGCATGGCCGGCATGCGACATGTGACACAACAGCGTCTTGTGTTTGTGAAGGTCCGCCATGCCGGCTGTACCTTTTTATACAGAAGTCGATCCGTCTCTGCTAAAAACATCCGCTGTCGGCTAAGCGGCGGAAACAACCGCGTCCATCGATTCCGCGTTAGTACCTTTTATGCAGAACAGCGAGGCAGCTAACATTCCCCCATTGAACGGGCTGTGCGAAAGGGGCTAGTGGCGGTGTCACCTGAGAGCTTTTGTTTGAAGTATTACATCCAAATGGAGTCAGAGAATATTTGAATTTCACTGTGCATCAGAAAAATCTGGAAAATGTGCCCATATCTCAGTTAAATCGCCATGTTGATACTGATGATGCTGTCGCCATGTTTTGTCTTTGATCTTCAGTTCAGGGATGAACTGGTGGGTTATTTGTGCACACGACAGCTGCACAGGGGTGAACAGTCACAGAGATGAGTAGACGTCTACAAAGAGACAAACTTGAAGACACACACACGAGGAGGACTCATGACTCTGTTATTTTTAGCCCCAGAGAAAAAAAGAATAAGCAGCCCGATTCACATTAATGGGGACCACATTGTCCTACTGAAGCTCAGTGAACCGCACCAGAGGCCTCCTCCATTTACATCTCTCCACAACAACCAACAGAATACAACCTGCTTCTGTATTCACAAACACAATGTCAACCTATATCCTCAGACGGCAAACACGCACATATGCCTGGCAGCTGTGTGACTATTCGCAGTCCAAATATCAAGGGCGGGGTGGGGGGGCTAAACGTGAGCCCACCAGATGGAGATACTGAGCGTCATGCTGTGTCACGATTCTCCATTGTGTCACAATCTGACCAACTCTCTCGTCGCGAGTGCTGCACACCAAGAATTCTCCCTTTCCGGCATCCGGCAACAACCGTGAAGTTGGCTCGCACACTTGAGTGAGCAGCAGCAGATGCAGGGAGAAGGAGGTTGGGGATGGAATGTGGAAGGGAGGGGGGGGGGGGGGGGGGGGAGAGTCTGTGGATCACACCGGCAGATCGAAGGAGGGATCAGCCGAAGACAAACAGAGAGTTATTGACGTTAAGCTGGGTAAGACCCAATCGCTTAAACCTTTTAACACACTCTGCGGCGCCCCCAGGGCCTGCTGGTGTGACCTCGGCATCTGCTCCCGAAAGGAGTGAAGAAGGGGCAGGAGAGGTGAGGAAGAGGAAGAAGAAGTCCCCCTCTTTTCCACTTTCAATTCTTTCTCATATCTCCACTGCTTTTTTGACAATTTGATGGATTGTCCTCCCCCCCAATCATCATGAACCCAAAGCCCCCTTCCCCATCTTGTCCTCCACTAGCAGGTGTGAAAATGGTCTAAAGCCCTCCATGCTCTTATCGCCAGGCCAGACAGACGGAGCTTGACCATGTCGAGCTGGTAAACAGCAGGATTTAACTCGCTGCGTCTGGATAATTAGCAGTGAGAGACACACACACACCTTCTTAAACAGCACACCACCCATATGTGTTGGTGTGGGTGCGCGTGCGCACCTGCACTGTCTAAGCAGAGAGCGAGAGGCTCAGCGTGTGCGCAGCTGAACCCATGCTGGCCGCTGCATGCCAAGCGCTCCCAGTCGCACAATAACTCCCACGCGCAAGTATAGAGAGAAACATTAAAAGAGAGGACAACTCCTAATGAACGCGCGCGCGTAGCAACACTTAACCCAAAATAACAGGACCCCTGTGCGCGATAAACCCCTAAGGCGGATCTTTAGCCGATGCCAAATCAATCGGAAAGTGAACACTCGCCGCTGCGAAGATCGATGGGATTACAATCTCCACGAGCTCCAACGGCCATTCAGCCTCGGGAGGCATTTCCTTCAGAGATAACTCCTTCCGAATAAAACGCGCTGGAAAGCAGAGTGAGAGGAGCCGAGTACAAGCAAACTAACCCCACGCGTCCTCAGAGACGCCCCCTTCTCAGCGAGAGGGTGAAACATACTTCCCGGAAGAAAAGAGGAATAAGAAGAAAAGCTACAGCTCACCTGTGATTTCTCTGCTGACTTTGACGAAGCCCGCCGTTGAGGTCTCCTTAGATGCCATGGTGCGCTCCTCCCCGCAGGACCGGCCGCCCTTCTCCTTCCTCCGTTCGCCTCTCTCCCTTGTTGTTGTTATTATTATTAGTATTAATGTTGTTATCCTCCCTCCGAGCCTGCAAGTGCTCCGGGCGCAGCAACAGTCCAGACTGAGTGGTGGTGTGCAGCGATACTGTAGTGCGCACTGGCAAATATCCTAGGAGCGCCTCCGACTTCAGCGCTCAAGCGCATGAGAGAGAGAGAGAGAGAGGGAGAGAGAGAGAGAGAGAAAGAGAGAGAGAGAGAGAGAGAGAGAGGGGGAGGAGAGAGAGAGAGAGATGGGGTGATGTAAGGGTTATAGGTTGTGCCATTGTACTTGCATAATTTTGAAAAAACAAAAAATAGATCATTAAGTTAGGGGTCCCTTCAGGCAAGAACTTGCAATATTGAATTGAATGCAAAGTGATTAGTGGTCCAGACGTGTCATTCCCTCATCTCGGGGTTCGTGGCCATACAAAATAAGGTGTGTACTTACACAGTACGGAGACTGTTTCATTGATACGGTTTGGATTAGTTTGAGACTCCAGCATAACTGGCTAAAGGTGATCTGGGATTCATGAGACTCAGACCGATCAAGTTAGTAAATCAGAATTGCAGTAATGAGACTGATCATCAAAAGAAAAAAATAATGGAGGGTTTCGACTGAAATAACTATTACCCCTCATGCCTGGTGCTCCTTGGTTAACAAGATCCAAAATGTATTACTGACAATATAGTCGAGCAAATCTATACAGACTTTAAGGCCGCAATTGTAAGAGTTGGGATGTTTAAAGGTATCATTATTTTATTTGTAGTAGTTGTTTTTATGAAGCCAAAAAATAAATAAATTAATGAATAAATAAAATATATTATAGCCTCATTCTTTCCCCAATGACGCTTCATCACAGTGACGTTGTCACCTGGGCCCGCCCACTAACACGTCAGCCAATCACTTAGCAGCCTCACCGACCGTTACTCAGATTAAGATAGCCAACGTTAGCTTTCGCTCCAGCCATAACACCCTGCGGGCGTGTCTTGATAAAACACAGTGGGGTGCACCGTTACAGTACAATAACTAAAGTCTTGTTATCTTAACAACGCTACACATGGTACCTAACCAGCCGTACTTAACTAGCCGGCTAAGCGTGTGAACTTGTATGTATAACTCAGAGTTAACGTGTAGAGAAAGCGATAACATTAGCCGCTAGCTAGCTGGTCGACTGTGTTACCTTCGTTATCTTTGGGGATGCCAAAGACGTTCCCAGAGAAAGACACACACACAGGCTAACGTTGCCCAAAACAACCACCTCGTTCACCCGTTCACTACTTTACCTATTTGAGAAGGACTCTTGGCACCGCCGGAGTCTTTTACTTTGGTTGTTGTAACTAACCTAAATTGGACAAATGATTGCCAATTGGTTAGTCTACCTGGGAGGCCACATGTCATTGGCTGAAAAGGGAGAGGGGCGCGATCACTGATGACGACTTCACTGTCACGAAAGGTGACGTGACAAATAAATGACCTTAGATAGTCAGTATTTTGGAAATAACAGTGAACTCCTTTCATAATATCTTTTATTTAATTAGATTGAATTATTGTATTGAGATTCATATTCGATTTATATTGAGATTCAGTCAAAAACGATAACAAATAACACAGTATTATACAGAATCAGAAAAAAACATGCAATGCAACAAACACATGAATAATGTTTCCAATAAAATCCTACTAAAGATTTTCATCCTATAGAAGCAAACCTAAATTACACATTAAAACAACCCGAGCGCTGTCTAACGTAGAAGAAAAAGAACAATCAAAAACTAAATGCAATTCGATGAGGTTATCGCATCAAGATTCGAATCAGCAGCCAGAGGAGCAGATTTTCTGCAACAGTATTTATAAAGCTCATGTTCTGTAATGGAGCTACAAGTCTGATCAATACATTGAGGTCAGGCTATATCTGTCTTTTTAATTTCCTTCTGGACTACTGATGACAGTCTGGGTAATGCTTGGCCCAAATCCTTTTGCCGCATAAACAGAAAGGTAAACCTACATTGCCTGAATGAGAGAAAAATCCAAACACGTAATCTTCACAAAAAAATATATATATATCCATAGTTAGATCAATAGAAACGCTAAAGTGTCGAAACATTAACTCACATTCCTGTGTTCCCCTGTGTGCCTATTCTTATTTCTTTTGACAGAAAATAAGTTATTTGAAGGAATTTTAAATAGCTCTTCACAGAAAAGTAATGGTCTTTTATTGTGTCGGAGCAGAAAGTAGATTTGATGCTTTCTTTGATAAATGTGTTTTCATGGCAATATTTCTGTAATGATGTGAAGACATTGAGGGAATGGAGCCATATATCAAACAGTTTCATTCAGTGCCTTTCTCCTCGGGAGTTGCGAGATCACCACTCACGGCTGTGATGGGATTTGGGGCGTAGGATTGGGAGGCCATGCAGGTCGAAGCTCAAGCTGTAAGTAACAATGATGTATGATTCACGCGCTCATCTGAATGGCTGCTACTTGTCAATGTCATCGCTTATGCAATGCAGTTCAACTGTTTTTTTTTATTTTTAACCATTATTAGTCCCACTCCCACACGTCCTGAGATGACAAATGCGCTCGTGACGACATCGATGGGTGGGGTGGTTGGAGGGTGCAGCTGTGTCTGGTGTCATTTACAACAACAACAAAACAAATTAGCCCTCAAGCAAATAAACGCGCAAATGCATGCGTCTGTGTACAGTTTGCGCATGTGTGTGAGAGACCTTTGTGTCTGCCTCTTACTGATACTTCACTCTGATGAAAGAAGACCCAGTGGCGGGCATTATGCCAGAGAGAAGGAGATGGAGGGGGGACTGGAGCCAGGTTGTATCGGGTTAAAAACTTCAGCACTGTTCAAAGATGCACTTGAAAGGACGTACCATTATTTATTCATCAGTGCACCATCTCATAGACATGAGTCGGGATGCTCAATATGCCCTCATTTACGAGTCTGGCTCGGTAGCGTATGTGCCTGCATGTCTCCCTCCGCTTACATAAAACAATGCTGGTATAAAAGCTTTTTACTGCTCGGGCAGCGGTGGGTTTAAAGCAGACAAACGCGTGTTGATTGGAAATCTGTTTGTGCTCAACGTTATTTGTCCTAATGTAACGGAGTTAGAAATACACTGTCATTTCTTATTTTCAATGTATTATATTTCATTTTTGTTTATTATTCAACGATCCTGTTGAAGTGTGTGTGTGTGTGTGTGTGTGTGTGTGTGTGTGTGTGTGTGTGTGTGTGTGTGTGTGTGTGTGTGTGTGTGTGTGTGAGAATTTTATTTTGAAGAGTTAAATCTGTTTCCTGTGGAAATTGCGTTTCACCTCTTCGGTGACTCCTAGGCTCCCGTAGTCCCGTCTCTCCTTCACTTAAGTTTCATACTTTTGGAGGTAAGTTGTGGGGAAAACGATGTAGCTCTATTTTGTTATATTCTTTCAAAAAAAAGTAACCGTTTGTCACACAAGGTAATGGTCGATAATATGATCACGTTGTCCACGCTGTTTCTGCTCAGTCACTCTAGCGCACGCAGTTATTTATTTTGTCCATTTGGGGTGGTTGTTTTCCCCTTTTTGTCATGATTCATGTTTTAGCACTTAAGTTTCATACTTTTGGAGGAAGCTGATGTGCAGCGAGCAAGACCAGAAGGCAATGTCTGTGTTTTATTGTCTTCTGCAGAATAAATGAATGCTAGAAAATTCATCTGAGTCGACCTCTTCCATGCCCTGAACACATCCGTTACGCTAACAGGACAATTGTTTTCAGGGGGAAACCAAAATCATGCATTGGATACACTAAAAACGGGAGGGGGTATAGAATTGCAAAGTATAAGATAACTACACAAGACAATCTTTGCTCAGAAGAAGCGAGCCGATTTACACATCACAGATACCTTCAGAGGGAGAAGATAATACACTGGCAACCACATCATACCAGCCAGAGGATGCAAAAGCGTGAGCAGCTGCGACATCACTGTTCTTCCTGATGTCGGTAATAACTCAAGATGATGCTTCAAAGCAGGATCCTTTTTTATTTTTTATCCGTCTCCAACATTCCCCACGGGGCTGGGCTCTCCTCGGTGCCTGCCTCCCAGTTCTCGGGCTGCGGCAGCAGAGCTGTGGTGCACTGCCATCGTCTGGTTGAAAGCGGTTAACGTCAGAGGCCACAGACACGCGTCCGTTTGACGTCAGAGGTCGTTGCTCTGGATTGACACGCGCTCAACCGCGAGGTGTTATGGATCCGTGCGGGTGCGCATGGATCCATCACCTCTTTATTATTTAATGTTCTTAAATTGAATACGCTCTGCTATTTTATTTTATCTATCTATACAGCATTTTTACAAAAACAAAACTAAAAATATGGTTCACATCTACTCAAATAACTACTCATTAATGATCAGATGTTTTAACTTGTTTGAAGTGTGTTTTTGTTGCATCGCTTGTTTAAGATCGCTGCATGAACAAAGGGTTTCTTACCTCTCTTGGTTTCATTGTAGCTTTACAGAAAATGCTTTTTGTCATGTGTCATCTTTAATGGTGTAGTGGGACCGCGTGGGGAAATTAGCTGTCGAGCGGCGCATTTGCACTGATGTTGTTGACGTCCATGTTGATTAATGTGCACTGTCCCGCTTAAATGATGGAGACAAAGTAGCCCAGTTTCTATTCATACATATGTATAAATATATATGTTGTATGTAAACAAGTCATTTAATATTCAAAGTTAGAGTTGATCGTAAAGGTTATCAAGCATCACTGAACTGATCATTAACTTAGATTAACACTATAACTTCGTGTGTGTTCTGAAGGAAGATGGAACTTAATACAAGAAACAAGGAAAACTCAAACATTTTACTCTCAATTTATTTTATTTTAAATGTTGTCAAATGGGTAGAGAGTTCCAGAGGGAGGGGGCTGCAATGGAGAAGGCTCTTTTCTCTCTGTTGATAATAATATTTTGGTGATTGGACTTTTTTTTTACAGCATGTCAAGCAACAGCTTTTTTGCTGACTATTAATGGAGTCAGCTTTAATAACAGCCTCATACCAGCTCTACAATCATTTGGCCCATTTACATTGACTTAATGAAACTATTTCAGAATTTCTAGAATTATACAAATCATCATCACAAAGTAACACAAGCTTTGTTTTCTGCAGAATCTGAACTTCCATTTCAGCTTATAACACCTTGTTAGAAGGATTCTAAAGGAACAACATGGAAACATAAAAGTGCCAGAAGCGGATCCAAACATTTATTTTAAGAACGATAATATGATCTGAAGTGAACGGTGCTGTTCATTTCCTGCTCGTTACATTTCGTAACTAGACTTCTGTCACTTTGTTTAAAAAATACCTGAGAATCCAAAACTGCAAGTTCAAACCAGAATTTGACCTTTAGAGTCTTAATATCTCTCACCATGGCTTCATGTGTGCAGCTTTTTAATTAGTGAGCCGCAGAGATGACCTTGATGAAAGAGTTTCTCTGAATGCTTCTTAATAGTGTTGTTTTTCAGGTTATTTATGTTGAGCTGCTCTACACAATTTACTTAATTTACTTTGATTATCTTGTTAATTGTGTTTACAAATAGAAAAGAAATGGTCTTGAAAATGGCCCTGAACTTTAATTCGTACTTAAGCCCTATCAGACATGATGTATTATTTCAGTTTTTTTTCATCTCATTTGTCTGATCTTTCCACATTAATTTTAAAAACCCTCGAACTCTAGGGGTCTAGACCTCTTTTTCCCTGTGTTTGAGTCGTCGTCGGAACTCCAAATTAATTCCAATACGTGTGTTTATTGTATGTATTTTGTTCAGCAAAGTCTTGGGGGAAGAAAATGTATATCTGCAAAATAAATCACATGTAAAAGATATTTTGATCATAACTATAAACATCCAGCATGAGTATGAGAAAAGTGTATCAAAAAGGACTCCTCGAGAGTTCCCGAGTTTAAAAAAAAAGAATTGTTCGGTGCCCTAACAACAGCCCATATACTCATAGTGCACCTTTTTAGATTTTAGCAATTTAAATGAATGTAATCTAAAATAGCATTTGGAACTTCTTTTATGAGGTAATTGATCATTTTATTGATCAGTTTAGTTAAAATTGTAACTTAAACAGATACCAGTACTTCTTCTTTAGTCACCATCATGTCATGCAATTTTATTAATACTGTAGATATTGAACCAGGTAGAAACAGAGAACATTTATTTTATTTTACATTTGATTAATTTATACATTTAATTTACAATGGGGCAACAAGGGACTCTGGGGGCGCTGGCTCATCTCTGTTGTCAAGTTTAGTTGTTTGAACTCGGCCAGCTGATTAAAGTAGATGCTGCAGTACAAACAAACTAAAACACTCAGTGGCGGGCCGTGCATTTTCTACCAAGGCCTTCTCTGTTGTCTGATATTGTTTACATAAATACGCGCATGACGAGTTGCTGCGTCATTAACGGACATGTAGTCCACATCAAGAAGAACAAATTCACTAGAACCAGTCACATTTAGTTATAAAAAAACATGACAAAATAATCCAACAAAACTGCGGCACTAAAACATCGGACACAAAGGCCATCAGAAGGAACGATCTTATATATTTAATGAAAACAACACTGTGGCAGCGGGGTTGGCTCAGCTAAAGAGGGAAATGAAGCTCTAGCGAAGACAATTGCCTCACGCTAGGCTCGTAGGCCTCTCACTCGTACTGCTCCCTAACCAGTAGCCGACATTCTATACCGGAGATCACTGTCAGAAGAGTCATAGGCCCAATCTCAATCTCCACCCTTACGGACTCAAGGACTTTGAGACGCCCTCCTGTGAAGTCCTTGACGGTTTAGGGGTGTTCCACTGTCACATCGTGCTTGAGGGCTCTCTGGCAGACATTTTGAGCCCTTTATGATCCCTTTCCGTAAACTGACTTTGCCTAAGGGAATTACCCACAATTCATTGCAATGTGACGTTAAACACTCAGTTCCCAATGGAAGCATGAAGTTCAACTGTTCAACTCGATAAAATACATTTTCACTACAACATTACGGATTAAAGATGGAACATAAAAACACATGAAATCAGAGGAATGCAAGCAGAAAATATATATAATATTTTTTTTACATTCATCAAACATTTTGTTTTGACAAAAACGAGTAAACAGATCATTTAAAATGACATTCAAATCAGTGAATAAAAAGTATATAATAAATACACAATTGTACACAATATTGTTTTATGTAGTCACGTAATATGTTGCAGAAAAGTGCTGTCCCATTCATATTTACACCAGTTCAAGCCCTCACAGCCTCTCACACTCAGCCACTTAGCAGGTGACGTCAGTAAGTCCCTGAGGGTTCAGGGTTTGCAGGTTTAGGGGGGAGATTGAGATTGGGCCATAGACTCCACCAGCTCCACTAGCTAGCTGCGCCGCCGCTAGCCTCTCCGGCGCTAGCTTCTCTGGCGCTAGCTTCTCCGACAAAGCGGGGTGGCACCGTGTGAGGCGTAGCGGCACGAGTAGCAGCTGCTGCCGTCGGCTGGAAGCAGAGCAACAGAGGAAGACAGGAACGTCTTTAGGTGGAGCTGCTGAAGGTGGCAGTATACACAGAAGTGCTTGGCAAAGACACACACACACACACACACACACACACACACACACACACACACCTTTCTGATATCCAACTATGGGTTGCGTCGAACAACTTGTGGCTTTCCAAAAAACAAAAATCTGATATTCACACCACCTTTCGGGCTGTGAATAATGTACACAGCATGCACTTGATTGCTTTCCACCACTGCTATCCCACTAGCATTTTCCAAACGGACCCGAGGGTTTGACCCCCAGGGCACACATTTTAGTTGACCTCCACAGCAACGACTACTTGAGAAACCACAGCAGCCAGTTGCTGAACGAGCCCGCCAATTAAGAGGGAGTGTGAAACATCTGGCGACATGTGCTGCACTCCACCAGAGGCTACACACACACACACTCGCCTCTGTCGAGGGCTCCCTGCTGTTTCAAGGCTTTATTTCGTCCGATACCCCTCTTTACTGCATTGGCGCCTCAAGAGAAATAAATAAAGATAGCGAGCCGGTGACTTATTGGAAGGAACGCGGAGGATCACTGAAAAGACCGGAGAGTGGATAACAGCATGAGCCGAACTTCTACGGCTTTCTATTTCACGGCTCCACTGATCTGTTAATGTCACACACACCAAATAGCAGAGAAGCGTATTGATTGGACATGATGCCAAGCTTCGCTGTCCCTTTTTTTTCTTTCTTCTTCTTTCTCCCCAGACGTCTTTGAGATCGTAGATGTCTCATAACAGGCAGAATTTGACAGCCTGCCAGAATGGGAACACTTCATTTGAATCATTTCAGTCAAGACATCAGGGGGTTTAAGCCATTTTATGGTCACATCTTTCTCTTTTTTTGTTGCAATCTTAGATGCGACAGAGACCGTCTCTGAGCTCTCAGACCCTTCTGGCGGTGTCTTAGATACACAAGTCTGAATGCTAAGGAAGGAGGAGGCTGGAAAGAGGTGGAGGGGGGGGCTTAAGCAGCAAGGATCCATGCTGAGCATTGGAGTATGCAGAAGGGATGAGAGCCAGACATGCGGTTATACGGAGTAGTATAGTATACAGCAGGATAATAAATCAAATAAAGTGTTGGCTTCCTGTCTAAACCAGTGGTTCCCGACTGTGGTTTTTTTTTTTTGCAGTACCCTGAGGTGCCTTAAAGACAGGACAATGTTGCCACAAGATTAGTTCACTTTCTTTTCTTTGCAGTATATTTCTAATAAAGTTTCACCACATGAATGTGGGACATTTACACACTGGTGTATTATGCTTTCAAACATATAAGAAACAAGCCATAAAAACTGCAATAATTTTATGAAAACAACAGTGAAATATTAAATCTTACGCCTGTATTTTTTATTTTTTTATTTCCCCTTGGAATTGATAGTCCAATTATATTACATATTTTGTCACCAATCTTATTTATTTTGTTAGTTCATTAGAACATACCTCTCTCAACAGATATTCACGGTGCTTGCACTTACCCAGTGTGTTGAACGTCATGAAAAAAAAAAAATCTCTTTAAGGGCGTTAAAAAAATGCAGGGCTAAACCTCCACAAGTCTCTATTAAAGGGTTGGTGTGGAGATTTAGGGGGATCTATTGGCAGGAATGGAATATGATATTAACAGGTATGTTTTCTTTGGTATATAATCACCTGAAGAAAAACATAATCATTGTGTTTTCATTACCAGAATGAGCCCTTTAGATCTACATAGGGAGCAGTTCCTCTTCACGGAGTCAGGCCATATGTTGCACCGCCTAGAAACTACAGCAGCCCAAATGGACAAACCCAACTCTCGAGAGGGCCATTCACGTTTTCTGCATCGCCTGCCGTCGTTCTCCTCCACGCTTGGCAAAAGAAGTTTCAATTGGTTGCGATCTGTAACCTCGCCGCTAGATGTTGCCGAACCCTCCACACCGGCCCTTTAAATTGCCTTTGAAGAACCAGGTGATATATTAGATAGGCCCAATCCCCAAATCTCCACATTCAGGATTAAAGATGGAACATAAAAACACATGAAATCAGAGGAGAGATTATACGACACAGATTTATTCATAAATAATGTTGGGAGATAGATCCCCACAACTGTCCATAATATTTTTGTGCTGTTTGATTAGTGTTTCCACCATTTCAAGCCCTTATAGCCTCTCACACTCAACCATTTACCAGGGGACGTCAGTAAGTCCTTGAGGGTTCAGGGCTGAAAGCCCTTAGGGGGGACACTGGGACTGGGCCATACAGCCCAAACAAGCTACCCAATATGGCTCACTTGAAACCAAGAAATTAGCATAACAAACTTTTAAGAACCCTTTTGAAACTTTGAAAATAAATCTAGTGATTTCTAGGAAAATTTGGGCCTTTCCTTGAAGACCGCCAATAAAAGTGCTCAGTAAATCTGCAATCCTACTCGCTGTAACTCAGTGAGGGACAGAGAGTCGGCTCCTTCAGTTGACCACACAGCAGCCAGACGGAAACAAGCGCTTGCATCCACAGCACGAGGGAAACCTGCAGAGTTACCTGGTCTGTGGATCTTCACAGTCCAGAAAAGGGTATATATATATATATTAGTGCTGTCATATTAGCGCGTTATTAACGGCGTTAACGCAAACCAATTTTAACGCCGTCAATTTTATTAACGGCGTTAACACATTTTAATTTCTTTTTTTTCTCGCGAGCACCACGCCGGATATAGCTCAACCGGAAGCAAAACAATAGGCACGCCGTTTGGGCTTGGAAGCTAGGCTAACATTACGGTTTGAAATGAATGAATGGTGAGCGCGATACGGCAAACTGAATGATAAGACGCTAATGCAATGCAGTGGCGGGCCGTGGGTTTTAGAACAAGGCCTTCAATGACGTGTGTCCACATCAGGTGCGGACTGGGGAAGGAAAAAAGTGTCCCGGGAGTTCCTGTCAGACCGACCCGCGCGTGTATTGAACATGGCGAGTTCATACAGACTGTCATGTGTGGACAGCAGACGCTCACTCTACTATATGGCCGATTTCTTTGCACTATTACGGGAATCACTTTGACAAGAAGAAAAGGCGCGGCCACTGTTCCATTACGCAGTGTTCGCCTCGCGATGTTGTGCATCCTGGCTGACCGACTTGACCAGCCCAAACCCGTCGGGTCAACAACAATGCATGTTTTCCAAATAACCACCAAACAACCAGTCACATTTAGCAATAACGAAACAAGCCAACAAAAGTAAAACACTACAGTGCTGCACACACAGACATCTCCAGCAGCTGCTGTGTCGCGCGGCACCAGTCCTGTCTGACCAGCAGCCGCAACAGCGCTGTGTATGATTAAATTTGTTTTTTAAAGGAACACAGACAGTATTTCACTCAACACACTTCTGTGCGAAAGGCGTCATTGGTAAAAAATCCACCAGCAAGGTAGGTTATAGAAGCTTTGTGCCCCGCTCACCAATCACAGCGCATGTTAATAGTCACGCTGGGCCACTGACCAATCATATACGTCCACGCCACCTCGCAGGCCCTGTACGTCAAAGAATCCACCCAGTTTGTCAAACTAAATTCTGATTTGTTGAAGAGAAAAAATCTGATTGGATGAAAGCTTCTCCTTCAAACCAGCTGCACAGCACTACAGGCTGAAGACTGCAGGCTTTGCAACAGAGGAAGATAAGGAGCTGTGCAATGAGAAAATAAGCTAATAGGGAAAATTAATTATAATATATGTAGCGTATTTGTGAAAAACAATTAAATTATAAAATAGCTATAACTTTGTGATTCTGTTTAGGCCAGCTGAGAAGGCCCTGACGGCCCACCACTGCGCTAATGAATGGAAAGTTTACTTTCAACAAGTTGTCCGATGGTTCCCTTGACAAGACCAAAGTGGAATGTGCCATTTGTCATTGTGAACTGAGCTATCATCGTAGCCTATCCAGTCTGAAATACCACTTGATGGCCAAGCACACAGCTGATGCTAACTCTGCGCCCCCTCGTCATAGCCAGACAAGAATGGATGACTTCGGACAGAAACACATGGACACCTCAACGAAGAACACACTTATTGCAGCCATAGCTAAATGGGTGGCTACTGCGTGTAGGCCTGTTAACGTTGTGGAGGACGAGGGTCTAGCTGATATCATACGCATCGCATCCAACGACAGGACAGGAGCTTGTAGTCTGAACATGTCAACAGGCTTGTCTGTTTGAGTAGCTGAAAACAAAGAAGTAGGAGGCTTACCTTTTATTGGTAACCTAACTGTTACGGTTCATTGTTCCGAAACAAGAGGCCTGACTGCTATGTTCACAGTTCTCTCTCTCTCTCTCTCTCTCTCTCTCCTCCCCCTCCTTCTCTCTCCTCCCCCTCCTTCTCTCTCTCTCTCTCTCTCTCTCTCTCTCTCTCTCTCTCTCTCTCTCTCTCGTTTACCTGAAATGTGCACTTTTTAATTTTATTTTGTAAACCCTTGTTTACCTGAAATGTGCACTTTATAATTTTATTTTGTACCGCCCTGTTTGGCAGTTGTTTTTCAATAAAATAAAACATGTGCATAAAGCAAGCCAATCCACTTTTTCATGTTGATAAGAGCATTAAAATGAAAATGTTAATTACTGCAAACCAAGTCTACTAGTAGTATATATATATATATATATATATATATATATATATATATATATATATATATATATATATATATATATATATATTATAACTTCCTGGTCCTTGGCATATGAGGTTAAAAGTAAAAAAAAGGCAAGAGACAGCCTGAGTGGTGGTAATGGATTAAAGAGGTCAATAAATCCAAGCACCTGGGAGGTGAAATTACAATATGTTCACAGCTCGCATTAGTGTGTGTGGTGTGCGTGTGCGTGTGTGTGTGTGTGTGTGTGGAGCACACTCCATTTAATTGAGCAGCATGGCTTTAAAAACCGCTCAGTCGGAAGAGTGGGCAAATGTTTATGCTTTTCGGGGCGGGAACCCACGGGTGTGTGATCGGGTTGCTGCAGTAGACCTCTCGTTGGAATGATTACCACGTACACCATGGTGGGTTATTACAACACTTGCAGTATTAAAAAATTCTCCCTTCGGCCTGCATGTCATCTCTTCAGTCCTGCGTAGGAGCATTCGGACGAGTCCATGAGCAGCAGAGGTTGCAGTTGTAGAAAAAGGGGGATAAGTATTGCGCACACATGGACGTCGTGGATGCATCTGCAATTTGCTTTCGACCTTTACTGCGCTCCACAATGGACACTTTGAATTGAAATATATTACATGACATACGTCATGGGCAAAAGCAAAACATCAATGCACAAACAGTAAAATATGTATATGGTAGAAGGAGTGACTTTGAGTGAAGCTTTATTTGATGTTTTAACATATATACACTAGTGATAGCAAGCCCTTGTTCTGAAACATTCGTGATTGCAATTAGAAAGATTGCAATGAAAGACCGAAAATGGAAGCTTTGGAAATCATAAGCATTGAAAGGCAGTATTCCTTCACATCTGTGACCAGCCTAGTCAGGCGTAGCTGCAGTCCCTCATTCGTTTACTCATTATTTTCTTTGCCCATCTGTTCCTTCTCTGGGGCTGGAGCCCATCCCAGCATGCACTGGATGGGAAGCAGGACTAGATCCACAACACGGTGTAATCTGGGAGAAATTGAGTGTAGCTTTGTGCATCTGAACACACTCCTGGTAACAAACACAAAATGTATAGCATCGGGCAAAAACGTAACAATTCCGTTCCGTTCAAGATGAGCGGAGCATAGTTAATGCAGTTTGATTCTCCGTGTATCTGGATGTGCATCCTGAACACGAAGAGCTAGCGCTGCAATGAAAACTTAATTTGGTGTGTAAATGCCCCAATACAGTTGACTCCTCACATTAGAACAGCCTCAGTTTGTCTGTAGACACCATCAAATTACATTTGTAATCATTTACAGCATTACGCTATTTACACCATTGTGAATTATGGCCCTCTTAAAGTGGAACAACTCAAATAAAGTACCTTCAGCCTTCCTGTGTTTACACACAGACAATGTGCTCTGTAGCGCTACTTTGTTTACTTTTACTTATTATCATGATTAAAAAAAAAAAAAAAGAAAATCACCAGAATCCAAATACTAAATTATGGAAATGTGAGCACACCAGCTGAATAATTAAGCCTTAATTCTGGTGATTAATTCTAAACAGAAAGTCAATGATTGCCTTCGGGATTCTACTTTTTTAAATTTCTTTAGTTAATTTGCTTTGTTATCATATACAATCTTGCAATTATTGTGTCTTCTACTTTAACACTCATAGTTTCATAGTTCCTGTCTTTGATGGAGATGTCTCTCTTTATTCCAAAATATTGAATCCCATGTATTTGTCACATACACAACCATGAGCAGTACAACGAGCAGTGAAAGTATGCTATGTCTGGAGCTCCATTGAGCAACAAAAAAGAAAGAAAAAGAAAGAACAAATTCTGCATAAAAATAAAGAACAATTCAACAACATAGCAGCATGTGTCAGAGAAATGACATACTCGATTCATAGCCTCCATAGTGTTTGTTTGTAACTTTGTTGGACAGATAGTGCACTGTGTAGTTTTCTCTTTTCTTTTTGTGCTGAAACAGCTGCCTGCTGTTGCATCTAAAAGAGCAGTTGATGAGAGCGCTGAGACTGAACCGGGCTCGTCGCCAAGAGGGAGCATTGGGGTCCAGTGCAGTCAAGTAGGAAGGAAATAAATGAGACTATTCAAGTTTGCTGCATCCACTGCAATGTGATGAAATTCACCGTGAAGATCAAGAAAACATTTCACGGACCGCCGTTGATTGATTGCGCAATGTACATACAGCACAACTGATCCTGGTGGGTTATATTATGCACCCTGTCCCCTCCCCAACTGTCACATTCCCTGTCACCTTCCATATATGTTGTTCTATTTATCACGAACAACACAAGCTTGTTGGTTTCCTAAAATAATGTTTGTTGCCTTCAGTGTCCAGTAGTAAGGGCAGACTGTAGACATACATGTAGACATACATGTATATACACACACACACACACACACACACACACACACACACACACACACACACACACACACACACACATATGCTTAAATACATATATACTTTTTTATATATATATATATATATATATATATATATACACTTATATATACACTTATATATATACTATATATATATATATATATATATATATATATATATATATATGATATAAATATAGGCTTACAGAGAGGGTCCAGTTGCTCCAAAGCCATAAAGTACAAAGCACATGGAAACATTAACAATATGACAGGAAATGTCACATACTTCTATACTGCAGGGCTGACGAGGGAAAGTGGAAACAGGTGTGCAGGTGGAGGAGAGCGTCAGGTGACTGGAGCAGGAGGAAAAGTCTAAGGGTCTCTGGTGGACAGGTGGAGAATGGCAGTTAACAGTTTTTTTTAGTTACAATCGCGCTGCATGAAAATACATTGAGAAAATACTTTGAATCGTGTCTAAAGATCATGATGCAACACTCTTTTACGAAATTGGATTCACTTAATTATTTCTTCTCTGAATTCTTTTGATATATTTTCTTCAAAAGTATATTTGTTGCCCTCATTATTCTCTCTGTGTTCATCAAATGTGTGCAAGATCAAGTACACATAATCACTTAGTTGAGTGCTGACAAAACATTGCTTTTCTTGATTGAAATTTGCGTTCTGCTTCATTAGTCCTTGACCTTACAATCCAATGGACTCCAGTGGTTATGATAGAACTCTCTGGGTGAGAATGTAAAGTTGCGGGAGTTTTGATGTGGCGAAAATGATCAAAGATTATGATGGGCTGTTTTTTTCTTTCTTTCTGTGGCTACTTCTGCTGCGGCCCCCTGCCTCCATCCGCCCTTCAAGCTATAGTCTGTTTCCCCACAAAGAGCTGAGTGCACGGCGGCTCTCTTTAGGATGCTACTCAGACCAGTCAAGCTGAAAGAGATAGGGACTAGAAAGTAGAACAGAGCTGTCGTGCTACAAGTACACCTGTTTCTCAGCGTTTCATGAGATTTATCTCATTTTCTGTCAAAAAAAGAATTTCTCGAATTCAAAAATCAAGTGAGGCATAAGCTCATGTGGAGCTCAACGCACAATCCTGAACAAAGCAGTCATCTGTTTTATTCAAAAAATAATCACTCGAGTTGAAACGAGCTCCCGAAAACAAGTCTGCACTGAAACTGGAATGTCTCGATATAATTCTCAGGGGTGCCTCAGACTTAAGACGGGATTAATGATTTATTAAGGTGGTGATTTATATGCGGCGCAGCCTTCGCCACTCATTTCTGCATCAAAGTTAAAAATGTTCGACGAGGGATTAGCTGGTTTTGGTAGATGATGTATCACCGCCACTGTTGCAGGGCTTCTAGTCTAAACAGCAATAGCGCATCCTGTGACGGAGCTCATTTCCAAACAGTTGTTCCTTTTGATGCTTTGCAGCGGAAGCTCAGGTTGAGGACAAAGTTGCAAATCAATCACACAGCTTCCAAATCAAATTACTTTTCAATAACCAGCAGGCAACAAAACAAACAACCAACGCAGGGAATTGTTCTCTCAGGCTTTGTCCAAGTGACAAATGTCCCTTCCTTTTATTTGAGCGCTTGGCTCAAATAAAAGGAAGGGAGGTGTGAAAAGATAATTCATTGGTGTCTTTACAATGACAACAAAAGGCAAAAAAAAGATTTCTTCTCTCAAAGCCTCATCTCCTACAGCGAATATTATGTTTGTACATACATAAACAAACATGTGCTTTATGCAATGTTCGTGGGCGATTAGTTGAGACTAATATCAACATCTAAAAATAGATTCATTATCTCATAATATTTTGTGTGCGCGCGTGTAATCCTCTACGTAAATAGTCATCATTGAACAGCATTGCGTATTCATTAATAATGAGTAGAAGAGTGGATGGATGTATGCCAAGTCAGGTGCATGTAAATGTCCTGGGATGTAGAAGACATAAGGTACATGCCAAACCTGCATTGGAAGAAAAAGAGCAAATTATGAAGTATTCACTTGAATTTTTCTTTTTTCTTCACCTGTTAACATTAGGACTCATCCTCTGGAGACAATGGCATTTATTTTAACTTACAAAGTCAAGGAAAATCCGCCATTAGTTTCTGCAATACCCTATTGTGGACCAATATATCAGTAAAGGTGGGACGGTGGTGCTAGCAGAATGGTTTGAAGGCTCCAGAAAGATTGTGCTTAATAAAGATTTGTAGCAAATTCCATAGAGAAGTAGTCACTATTTCCCCAAACCTTTATGGGCCAAAGTGTTTGTCAAGGAGAGATCTTGAACTAATGGTGTTACTAACTGAAAGGTCAGGATCTCACCAACATCATCAGGAATCATACTTTGGGGGCCATTTTGTATGGGCAAGAGATTAGGCAACTAGCTTTACAACTGCAGGTGCATTTTAAGGGTCATTGCTAATTAAGTTGAGATTTTTTGTGCATGAAAGGAAATTATATGACCTGATGGTGGAAGAATAATAAGATTAGCTTTTCAGAGGGCTGCAGAAACATTATGACTCATCCTCTGGGAACCATGAAACTTGGAGCAAATTGAATTCAAAATCGAACGTAATCTTTTAGTTTAGTAAGTCTCAAACTTTGTCATGGGCAAAAGTGTTCGCCAGGAGGGGAATTTAATGGGATGGTGAAAGTAGATCAAAGGTCATAAGGTCACTGAAATGACTAGACACCTCTTCTGTGGACCACAAACAGACACAAACAGGGAAGACAGTACCAACACATTACTTTGTTTGAAGGGTAGTATAATGGGCATTCAATAACTGGTTGAATAATGATTGGAAGGATAAAACCTGATAAATAAATATGTGCTAATTAGGGAATTAAAACCAAATGGGTGCTAACTTTTCAGGGGACCATCTGGAATTCACCCAAGGATCCTTAAGTGTTCCCTTTTCCCCACTTTTTGGAGGAAACACTTTTAAATATCCACTTTGAAAAGATTTATTGTGCCCCTAATTATGGACTACGTGCTCCACTTTTAATCATCTGTGCCACTTATTTATTTAAACTCTCTGTGGCCCCGTTCACAACTTCCTCCTTGTCTGCCCTTAATTTTATTGACAGCTCCGTTCGCCCATCCTTCACAGCAACCATCAAGAAAGCAGCTGTGGTCTATATTTTCCCCTGCTGCAACAGCAGGGGACTAGCGACAGCGATCCGAGGAGAAGGATCTGAGACAGCTGGCTTATAAAACCTACAGAGTCAATAAGTCTGGAAAATATATGAAATCGTTATCTTGAGACCGAACCGGGCATTGTCCGCAGTTCTCGTAGGAGTTTCTCTTGACCTCTTGGAGCTGTTGCTCAACCGGGGAATTGAGCCTAATACGGGAAAAGTAATTATTGTGTCATTCTTCATGGTTTCTTCCAGCAGCAAATATATAAACAGAAACACAGCAGCAGCACCAGAAGGTTCTCTGTGTCGTGCTGCAAAATGCCCCCACATGGCAGTCTCTCAGTGTGCCTCAGTTTATGTTATTTGGAACCAAATATTGACTGTGATTGTTTGAGATGATGTCTAAAGCCAGGGGGCAAGAAGCAGGAGGCAGGCAGAGGTTTTGGAGTCAAGCAGATTGATGGACATATGAAAGAGAACGACCTCTGACTGGGGGGCTTCTGGGGAAAGAAGACTGAGAAGAAAAAATAAAAACAACCTATGGTGTTAAAAGAAGAAAAAAAAGTTTGTGGATGAGAGAAAAAGTACAATATAAACACAAAACACCGATTTGTTTCTGTGGCCACATTTTAGTCAGGGCGCAAAGGGAAAGGAAAGGAGAATTTATTTTTTGATGAAAGCTTTAAAAGGTCCACGATCCAGATTTTTTCACTCTCAAATTGATTGACAGGCTCTGATGACGTTTAAGGCTCAATTATATCAGAAATTTGAATAACCAGGTGTAACAGGCCAAATTAACCCCCACCCAGGCCAAACTATACCCGGGGGTGTACAATATTTGTGTGCCTTATTTTTGTGCAATACTGTTACTATATTTTGTGCCTTATTTTATTTATTTTTTTACCTTAAGTTTATTGATTAATTATTTTACCTTAAGTTTATTGTAATTCTGTTTGTTAGGAGGACCCAGCAAAATAAGCTTTTCGTTGTACAGAGTAACTGTCTTAGCTTGAATCTTGAATCTAATGTCAGGTAATCTTGATAGTTAGCTAATGTTAGCTAGCCAGGGAAGAGGCGTGACGTTCGTTATTGCCATTCAGTCAAAACTGTAATCAGGCTATTCTTTTGCGCCATTTTCGTTGTATCATGAAGTTAAAATTTGACTAAAAATAACAACGTTATATTGGTGTAGCGAGCTAGACAGTTTAATCAGATCTGATTCAACTAATCAGCTATCTTGGAATGAAAAAGTATGTCAGGCTGTCCAAATACACCAACATGCTAAATAACTAAATAAGCTGACCCAGGAATTAGACAATGTACCTTACTGGCCATCAAAAAGCATGACAACTCTTTCATACATGCAAAGCAGCTCACAGAAATATCTCCCAACTTGTGTATTGCTCTGCGGATCAGTGCAACGCTACGAGTACAGTAGCTTCAGCCAAGAGGAGTTTCTCTAAATTAAAACTGTTGAAAACGAGGTCAACCATGGCTCAAGAACGGAAGGCCAGAAGGATTGTACTGTAACCCTTGAAGTGTGATGCTAGGGAGTGGAATGTAAATAGTTCTTGAGACAAAGTTAATTTGTACTATGTATTTGTTTGCTTATGTTGTATATTCTATTTGGATTATTTAATAATGTAACATATTTGACAATATATCATTTTAATTGAAAGCAAACTTGCCTATATTCTTTTATTGTTTATTATTATTTGCTGTGCACTTTGCATTTATTCTAACCTCTTGTTCTTGTGAGAAATAAAGGTGCAGTGCTTTACTGTAGAACTGTTAAGAAGTTTTGAATTTTTCTTTTTTGAGGGGAGGCGCCAGGGGTGAAGCTTGCTATATAAGCCCCGCTTAATGCAAGCAGAGGAGTAGAGTTTGCTGAGGCGAGGTGGGATAGCTGCTTCCTCTAACACCAAACTCTTTAGTTTACCAATTTTGACAACCATGGAAGACCAACTGTATGACCAGATTTTGAAATCCTACACTGCAACACAAACAAAAGTATCCCCAGTGGATCTACGATCTACCTCCAGAGAAACGTGTAAATTTCAAGTCCCAGTTCAGACAAACAGCTATGCCATATCGAGCAGGAGGGATACTTTACCATGGGGAAAAAGAGGTTCTCAATAAAAGCCGACTGCCAAATATCCCGAAGGGCTGTCATGGTAACCCAATTTCTGGTGGCCATTTTGGCAGAGATAAAACGTTAGCCAACATCTCTGACCATTATTACTGGAGGGGAATGAAGAACCACGTTCACCAACATATCAGAGCTTGTCAAATTTTTTTTTGTTGTTTTGTCATAAATCCCAAAATCAGCAAGGAGGCTCCACCACTTAACAATATAACAGTATCTGAAAAAGTATGGAGCTTAGTCGGGATTGATATGATCGGTCCCCTTCAGGGGACATCAAACAGCAACAAATATATAGTTGCTGCCACTGATCATTTCTCCAAGAGGACTAAAGCAACAGCTGTTCCAGATAAGAGTGCCAAGTCAGTAGAAAATGTGTTGTACTCTGTTATTTGCCGCCTCGGCTGTATGGACACTCTGATTAGCGACCAGGGACGAGAGTTTGTGAACTCAATCATCGACAACCTGATGGAGCATTTTCAATCAGCATGGTATTAATCGCATTGGTTCAAAGATGGAACCACGTTGGATTGGACCCTACTTAGAAGAGGCTTCTCCACCACCCCAGTCCCCTGATGATTCTCCCAGTGACTCTGCCAATGAGAGCTCAAAGCAAAAGACACTCAAAAGACCACGTGAAGAACCAGACAGTGATGACATCTACATCTCACAGAAATACAAGCAGACCAAGACTTTCAACCCACTACAAGTTCAGGAAGGAATTATCTTAGCACCACTCTTGGCCTTCAATTTGGCAAGGTTGTGTTACTGTGGACACACAAAGGACCTTGGACAACCACGGCGTACATAAAACCAAAGGTGATGGAAATGGAGCTTAGCGGTAGTTCAGGAAGGAAGACCCTACACGGGTCGTTCATATATCGCAGTCTATTTCTTCATTGCGGTAGCAGCTGATCGGGGGGGAGGGAGGGCGTCCACTTGTAAGCAACCAACCGAAGATATCACGGTGTCTCTAAGCCAATCAGATCGTTGCTGTCAAACTTTAAAGGTGTGCTCTACTCTGTGCCAGCAGTTGTCATTTCAGCGTGGAAATGAATGCGATGGGGAATTGTTCCTCGGACGATTATGTCTAGTTGATGGCAACCGAAACCATGTCAGTCAGATTCCGACCTCGATCCGTCGGAACAGTCAGATCTCAACATCGATGTTCAGCCGGAGCCAGCATTCAGCCAGCACGCTGTTGGCGCAGCGGCACTCACCCAGCACGGCACGGCCCAGCACGGCCCGGCACGGCCCGGCGCAGCACGGTGCAGCATGGCGCAGCAGGGTCCACGCAGAAGCAAGGGACCTCTCGGCTCGGCGGAAAGATCACGGTGGTATTCCGACATCAGGCCTCTCCATCACTCCAGCTCCGCAGCGAGTAAGTCTAGTTAGTTGCGGTCAGTTGATCCCTCGTGGGGACCGGGCCAGAAGATCAGGCTTAGCCTAGCTCCGCAGGCGAAGAGGAAGCGCGCTCCTCTACGGTAGACAACGCCGATCACCAAGTCGCTGAGTAGCTGCATCCACATCATCGATGCCCGCTTCAATCCCGGTAAACGCTGCATATTTTACTACAGCCGGCGGCGCCACCAGGGCTTCATACGGTTCCAGCCGGCAGGCAAAAACGGCGCTTCATAAATGGGAACGTTGTTCCGCTCCTCGGTATTTAACGGATGAGGTACTGTGGGTCCAGTCTCGAGTCTCGATGTATGCTTTTGATTTAATCAGACGAACCGTCCTTCCAGTCGCGGGAGGGGTGCGCATCGGCAAATCATAATAATCAAATAAATAATCAAATCAAATCATGTTGCCCGAACAATAATATTTCGATGCAGCAGTTGGAAAGGTCCAATTAGGCCTCCCTCTCTTCAGCTCCGGCAGCTATTAATTTATAACAGGCAACTTCCTTCGGACAGATAACAGATAACGGCTCGCAGAGCAGTGGTATTCAGGTCCAGTGAGAGAATTCCTCTACAAAGTCCGGAACATCCCAATAAGGGCCAACGGGCGAGTCCCATATTGTATTAGCCAGCAGGGGTAATGAACAAACAACTGATTATCATATGTACAAATAAAAAGAACGGTCGATTAAAGATATCTCAACGATAGTTTTCATCAGGTTTCCTTTAAATGGAGGAAGTATGACGATACACACTTAATGAGGAAAGGTCTTCGCATGTAAGCGTCTTGAGCATTCGGAAGCACTATATCAATTAAAAGTATTAGCATTAGGATTATTTATTTCATGTAATATAGGATTCAGTTCAATCCAAACAGGAGCTTTTGGGAAATGTGCATCTCAAAATAAAGTACGAAAAAGTGAATTAACCACATAAAGTCGAGCGAGTAAACTTATGCCGTGCGAATTTTCGTAACGCCACTTCGCCTATATCGCGCCTCCGGTGAAAAATTCGCTCTATGTGGTTAATTCGTTTTTCGCAACCATTCGCTGGGGAAAGGGGGCGGGGCTTATCTCCGTGTCTGTGAAAACATTTACTATATCCTTCATCCACCATGTAAATAACGACTAGTTCTGCTTTATACTTGTTGAGGAAGTCTCACACACGTGGGAACATCAAACACCCCCGTGTCTGGGTTCATAATATTATCCGTAGTCGCACACAGCTCCGACTCCTCCAGGACGAGTGTCTGAATGAAGCCGCTTCCAGCAGCAGTTTCATTCAGTAACGGCAGGACGGCAGGACGGCGGTGATGGCGGGCGAAGCTTCTCAACGCTGATTGGCTTTCGCAACTCCGCGTCGGGCAAATTATTCACTGGAGTTGAAATATTTCAACGCCAGCGAAAAGGCAACCTAACGCGTCTGTGCATTGACTTAACATGTAATCTGGACGCGCGAATATTTCGCAACTGTTTTGGTGTGAACACGGCATTAGGCGAAAAAGCGTTGAGAAAATTCTCAACTCTTTTGGTGTGAACACAGCATTAGAAGTTGAAGTTTCAGGACGTAGTCATCTTTGATCTTTTTGGAAGTCTAATATTTGTTCTGTTTTTCTGGTTGAAGTAATACAAGTCTATGTTTTAGAGTTTTAAGATTTAAGTCAGTTAGCTTTCCTAGGCCAGTCCTAGGCCAATTTATACCCCAGAGTATAAATTGGTATAATCTAGCCTAGGACCCTTTAACCCCGGGTATAGTCCGGACTGGGGGTATACCATGGCCTGTTACACCGGAAGTAAAAGATCAAAGACAAGCAAAGCATTTGGCAAACTCTTCAATAATGTTAATATACCTGATAAAACGTGACTGAGTTCAGGTACAGTTTAACTGTACTGTTCCACTCTTTGACAGCTCATTAGACATACATAACATCGCTCTATGCGCTTAATATCTCATGAGAACTGCCTATAAATATGATTCTGCACTAATGACATATTTCAGAAGTATGGAGTCTCTGAGCTGTAAAATACAATGTACTTTTCATTCATGCTCTACTGCCCATCTGTCCACCAATCCATTGACAGTATACTTTTTTACACATCGCTGCTCCTCCCAAACACCTAATAAGCTGAGAGTGATTGCTGTGATTTGAGTTTTATAACAGGGAGTTGCATAATAGGTTTCAATAAAGTCATCGTTGTTTTTTTATACAAAATATATATCGCAATAAACAAAGACTTGGGGTTAATCAGAACCGCCGAAGGCTGACAGTGGATACATCTTGTTACGTATGGTCAACAGTCAGTGGCTCTAAAATAATAATAAATATTACCAGGGGATCCACAAATAGCATTTTGTTCCAGGCAACTGATGATAGCATTTACGTGCCATCATCAGCTGTCTCTCTAATGATCTCAAAGTACTGAATTCACAAAGTCACAAAGAAACGTAAGGCGTTTTGAATGAACTTCACATTACCTTACTCATGATCCTTTTTTTTTTCTTTTTTTGGGGGGGCCCACACTGGGTGCTCGTCAGGGATGTGACACAAAGCCAATACAACTTGCACAATCTTGTTAGCACTGTCATACAGGCGTCACGCACAAATAGAAGACCTTTGAGTGAGTTTTTCTTAGTGGCAAAGAAGCACTGTGGCTTCTTCACCAACCGAACATCTGTTTTAATTTCAGGTATTTCTGAAGTGACACCAGTTTCAGTCTGACAGCCTCTGAATGAATATCCAGTAAGTAGGGAGAGAAATACAACTTATTTTTTCATTTTTAGAGGGTATCAGTCCAGCAGGTGGCAGCAGACACACATCAATGCAAAGAGGTGGCGGGTGAGGGGAGAGGGGCTGTTTATGGAAGTGTTGGTGTTGCTGGTTATGCTGCGGTTTCCGTTTCAGTGGAGCTGTCTGTGCTTTAATGAAGTGCCCTACATCCACCGACCACAACATGGCAGATCAGAGTCGCTTCATTATTGTAATTGCGAGGAATTTTATAAACAGCATGACGCTGGGGGAGCCTACACGCATTCATGCATACAGCGTCATATATGTGTATCATTTTATAAATTATAATATTAAACATTGTTTAAGTCTTTTTTTCTGACTTTTTACTGCTTTACAAATTCATATTGGTTAATTCAATAGTATGCAGGTTTATATGTTAAACGACTGAATAATCTTCATTATTATTATTATTATTATTATTAATAATAATATATACGGTTATTGGAGCCAAACAAAGTCACTAAAACAGCGTACCACTGTGACAGTTGCATGATCAGCACCATGGACAGCATCAAACCTCCAACAAGCAAGACTAGAACAGAATGCAGCTCAGGATATATTTAAATCTACTTCCTCACATTGCTATTACTCAATCTGGATAACCAATACGCTAAAAGAGATCCAAGACATTTTTATTTTTGTTTTGAGATCACGTTGTCGTGGCAGATTATGAAGGGAAGCGGCCTCCAAAACGTCCGTGGCCCTAAGTAATAATAGGAGAGTCTGTTTGTAAGGACTCATACTGTGCTGCCAATTACTGTTACCGTTCTAATTCAAGTGGAGATCAGAGTTTCCCAAAGAAGCCAAATATGTCACGTTGAATTTGGGGGAAATTTGTATAAATGATGCGCAATGCAGCTCAAATATTTCCATGTGATAAGCGCTGTAGCCGTAAACATCATAGGGGCTCGGGAGTAAATATTTCACCCACTTACCGACAGAGATTATTTGAACACGCTTAAAGCTATTTAAAGGGAAAATGTAAGGAAATGGAACGTGAAGGACAATTGCTTGAAGTTTTTCATTGCAATACTTTTCTGAGCAAGATGGATTTATTGTATTGCAATATTAAATATGTTGCGTGATACTTGTATCAAACATTAAGGATGAACGGCTGTATGGGTTCACGGTCATGTAATTGATGGAGGCATAACATAATGGGGCCAGCAAGAAAACCCTAAAGTCAGCAAAAACAATAGAGGACAGGATCCAATGAAAGAGAATTGATCGTAATACAAGAGAAGTAATCGGCAGCACATTACATCACCACCAGACAGGTCATGACTATCGGAAGCATTAGTTCCTAGTCTACATCATTACAGCCAAAGAAGAAAACATACAGAGGGGAAATAAATATTGACAGTAGTGTGTAAATCAAATGTTAAGAGAAAAGATGGATACAACAGGGGGAAAAGATAAATGTCTCACCATACACCTGCTGCTTCAATTTTGATAATTCTTGCTTCATGTTAGTACAATGATACTTTGCTGATTATCCATATAATAGACTGAGCCGTGGCCTTTATTTAATGTCTCTCTCTCTCTCTCTGGATCTTCTTGGTCACATGCTGAAGGTGTGATGCTAAAATGTCACACTATACGGCACTAAATAAATCAATTGAAAGTGCGGGGGCCTTTTTATTGTCTTTTTTTTATTATTGTTACTATTGTACGACAAACAATATATTTCAAGCACTGCGTTGACTCAGATGGCAACGTATCCTCATAAAAGGCTTGTATGATATCGTACTTACTTTTCCTTTTAATTTGAAAATCCAGCAACACGAGTGATCGATGTATCCTGCGCAAAGCCCATGTGTTTCGGCAATAAAACCCTTTGGTTAGGTTTCGGAAAAGATCGTGGTTTGCGTTTAAATTGCAACAGATGTTATGTTACTTAAAGGTCCAGTATGTATAATTTAAAGGTACTTATTAGCAGAAGTGGAATATATTATTCAGAACTATGTGTTTATTAGTGTCTGATCACCTGAAACTGTGATTACTATTTTTGCTAGCTCAGAATGAGCCCTTCAAGTCTACACGGGGAGCAGGACTTCTTCACTGAGTCTGTTTACATGAGCCTTTGGAGATTTTGCGTTGAAAGGAAAGGGGTGAACAGAAGGGTATTCAGTTGGCTGCAATCTGCCCCCTCACCAATAGATGCCACTAAATCCTACACACTGCTCCTTAAGGTACGCATGATACATAACAAATAAGTCAATGTTGGCTTCTGGGTTTCACACGGGACACGAACAGCGGCATCCTGGGTAAAATTCTTGTGCTTTTTTTAGACCCAACCAATCACCCTGCCCGCGTCCCTACAAGGATTCTTTATAATAAGTCACCTGTCCCGGCTCACAATTGCGTCGGTTGCATGTTGAATTGATTGCGTTGGTCGTATATCAATGACGGATTACCTTTTCAGAGAAATAACTTTGAACAGTGTGCATTAGTACAGCCTGAAGGTGGACAGATATGGTTTATTCGGCATGGCTCTAGTGCTGCACGGAAAGATTCAGCCAGATGACGAGGGAATTCTTAATGGTCAGACGCACAGTTTGAGTGTCTGTTGGTATTTAGTGAGTGGGCAGTTGATCAAACACTGGCTCAGCCTTTTCCGCAACCCTCGGCTGTTAACTTCCCTCCATGATCTATGTAGGACAATAAGAGGCACAGCTGATGAGAATAAATCCCCATGAACATTCCACTAACGGCATAACATCCCCCTCAACTTATTATTCCACTCACTTCATTGAACAATTAACCAATCTGACACAGAGGGCTAATGAACACACTCGTTCTCTCTCTGTCTATATCTGTGTGTGTGTGTGTGTGTGTGTGTGTGTGTGTGTGTGTGTGTGTGTGTGTGTGTGTGTGTGTGTGTGTGTGTGTGTGTGTGAGTGAGTGCGTGCGTGTGTGTGTCTGTAATTGGTTATCATGTTCTATTTTTCTTTTTTCTCCCATGTAATGATCGGATGTGTACATAGAGTCTGTCACCTCACCCTCACACACACACACACACACACACACACACACACACACACACACACATCCGCAGAGAACTCTCCTGAGACTTGTGCCACCACAACAACATTACGGCAGATATGATCACCCTGCTCGGAGCAGTCGACCAGCTCAGTTCTCAGGAAACCGTGCGGGGCAGATAAATAAAAACGAAGGTCCAGACACTATCGCCTGCCCTCAGCGTTTATAAATGTGCGGCGGCCACGTGTATCTGTATGTTCTCTGCAAAATAAGGCAGCAGCTGGACAGCTGAACAAATAATCTATTCTGCAGGGGATGGGGGAAATACAGTTTCACTTAGGCTGGGCTGCTGAGCTGCTTCTAGACTTACTGTGACAGGATTAGGTCCTGGGCTGGTCCTGGTTACCCTATGGCAAAAAAAGTCCTCTCTTCAGCCCACAAGCTTCCACAAAGAGGACTGCAGAAGGACTTCAATGGTTTCTGATAGGACAGCTAACTGCAATATAGCTACGAGGAGAAAAGACGTCCGTCACTGAAGGATTTGCAAGAAAAGTGAGTCTCCTGCATTTGTTTTCACGAACAGCATGCATATTTGAACTGTGCTGGAATCAAATTGTTTTATCCACACAGCGGCTAAACAGTGTGCTATGGTATGTAAATGTGGATAAGAGAGGCAGCGTTGGGCTGCATGCTCAGCCGGGTCTTTGAATGATTACTGTCTGGTATTAGGCAAATGCTCTCTGCTTATGGGAGCATGATAAGGGATTATGGCGCCTCATGTAACACCATGTCACCAAAAAGCAAGACAAGAAGCAATTTCCGATGGAGATTCCTGACTAATAATGGCCCCTTTAACCTCGTTCCCCTCCCCTTCCTCGCTGCCACTGAGCCGATGTTTGCCAACAATGCAGAAACGAGAACTGCACGGTCACCAACGCCACTTTCGTTCCAGTGTCCGCCAGCAGGCTGCTTAAATCATCCGCCTCCTCCACCCGTTCTCCCTGCCTCTGAAGTGTAAATACCTCTTGTATAATTCACCCTGAAGGTCCCACTCACTAATTACCCCCTCTAATCCTCCCCCCACCTTGCCGAAACCAACTCCTGCTGCAGGTCTCCCCCTGTTACACTATGGATTCTCTGTCGGCTTACTATGGGGAGATCGAACTCTAATTAAGATTGTTAATGAAGATTTAATTTTACACTCCGAATGAGCCAGTGAACTCTGGGAGCGTCCCGAGCGAAACGCATGAGCGGGAGAGCGCGGGATGAAAAGAGAGAGACGAAAGGCGAGACGAGGAAGAGGAATGGGGCTAGTATAAAAACCACATGGCCCGGTGGAGTTAATGTTACTTAAGCCCTTTTACAACTCGACTAAAAAAAAAGAATACTCACACCCACTAACACATGGCTTTTGTCTTTAGTCATGAAGGTTACAATCTGCATTAATTCAGGGTACAAATGACTCTGCAGTAGTCACTGGTGTTATAACTGCTCCAGCTCCATTAGGCCGCGATGGAAACATGACACACACGGTGGAGGCGATTATTTTAGCCCCTTTCTTGGCGTGATGTTACGTGACGTGCATTGAAATGAATATAATGAGCAAGAAAAGGAGCACTCAGTAGAGTGCTGCTCTCTGATGTGAGTCTGCAACAGGCGCTGCTGTACTGTGTGATTGAATGGACACAACCCACAATTGGCTCAACACCTCCTTCAGACACCAATGGGCTGTACGGTGTTGTAAAACACACTTCCTGCCATCTTGCCAGAAATAAAATTAAACCCACCAAGCCGCCTGCCCACGGAGCAGCGGCTGAGTGGTGTCGATGTACTCATCAGTGTATATGTGTGTGTGTGTGTGCTAGTAGTTATGTTGGCTGTTAGCCAAACACACCGTCCCAAACGCTAAAAGTGAGAAAACTGTCTTCCTCCCTCTGTGCATCTGGGCGCAGAGTAGCGGCATTGGGTAGGCGACGCACTCGGCCGTGTTATCACGAGTGGCCCCTACCGGCTGGGGGCCAGTTAAGAGCAGTGAGTGATGCGTCAGCAGGCAGTCAGTGGCTGTATAAAACAGGCAATAAAAGGTGTGTGAGAGTCACCACAAATACAAGAGGTCCTTAAGCATGCAGACATAACTGGTCACCCAAATATTACACCCGAGATGAAATCTGACGGGGTCAAAGCTCCAGCAATACTTATAGAAGCATAGCAACTTTATTGTTTCGACCAATGAGTTTTGGCTTGCGGTCATTGATTGAGAGAGAATAAAATCCACAGGGATGCGGACAATACTTTAATTCATTAGCGTACTAAACATGCCATTAATATGCCTTCCTCAAAGCCACCAGACTCCAGTCAAGGGGGGTCTGAGATCCCTTGATTGACGCTTGAGACCACCTGTGAGGCTCAATAGCACAATTGTGGACGGGGTCTCTAAAATCATCAGACAATTATTTGCCACCTGTCATTGTTACTAAAACGTTTTTAAAAGCTAACTCATGCACAGCATTATCGAAACTGCAAACCATTAATTCACAAATGAGTAGTGCGAGAGACAATTTTACATCGTAAATGACATATGCCAAGCTGGGAAGAAGAGGGGGAGAGCCGGGGTGGATGGGACTCCCTGATTGCCACCGCATGTTTCACACACTGACCAAAACCTTCTTGGTTCATCTGGTTTGGTTGAAATAAACCCTTAAGTGCCCATATATGCGCTCCTCAAGAGCTACCCGACTCCATTGGAAGAAACAGTAGTTACATCACGCTGATCATTGCAAAACACACACACACACACACACACACACACACACACACACACACACACACACACACAGCGTTTAAGTAGAAGGGACGGGAGGCCATCACATCTGCAAAATGACATTTCAGGGCCACGAATGTTGAAAGTCACTTCCCCGTGGACATGTCTTGTGTCTCTGTGCCATATACTGTATATGTTAAAGCCTGTATGTAGTTGAGATGCAAAAGCACAAGCTCAGACACACACTGCACACATACACACACACACACACACACACACACACACACACACACACACACACACACCAACTTGTGTGTCTTGCGCACTGTGCTGAATAGCCAGAGGGATTCTGTGTCAGTAGGTTCAAACGGAATGAGGAAGCTCCATGTACTTGAATTCTCACACACACACACACACACACACACACACACACACACACACACAATGTGTGTCCTGTGATGCAATCCTGCAGCACATTGAGTGTGTACGTATAACTCTCCAGTACAGTGCAGTTTGTCGTTCCCCGGTGTACGGCATTAACAGAGCTCATTTTATCTCCAGCTGCATTATACTATGATCAATTATGCATGCTGTAATTATTGACAGCGCCATGACAGCAGCAACTCCCCTAGAATGCTGCATTGCGGTGTTGATGCTTTAGGCAGACTGATAAACGCACATGTAGGAGCTCTCCAAATCGATAAGAACGTTGGGTCGGTTACAAGTTGATGTGTTTTATCAGTTAACTCTGTTTTGCCTCCAACTGACTTGGCGGCCTCTTTAGATACATGATGTTAGCTTCCAGAGTGTGGGGGGGAGTGCACAGACACACAAGGTTTTTTTTCCCTCAGCGCTCAGCAGAATCAGCTCTAACCCAATCACAAACACAGTTTTATGTAATGCAACAGACTCATATATTAACAGCTAATACGGTTCTCCCCCAATCCACTCCCGCTCCCTCTCCCTCTCCCTCTCCATCTCCCTGACTCCAGGCGGGTATTATCATTGTAATCAAGCGGAGACCCGGCTAACGCGATCATTGTCTCAACCATCATGTAGAAATAATCCCCTCCTTCATATTTGATTATTGTAATAAATCTTTTTAACAAGCCATTCAGTCACACAGGGATGGCGCACATCATCCCGATCCATCACTGAGCCGGGACGGAGCATAGGAGAGCGGCAGGGACCGGTAATGGAGCCTCGTGTTATCCGGTCGCAGCCGTCAGGTCTGCTCTATTTTGCTGCTGCTCTTGAGTTCGAAATGTCCTCTTTTATATATTTTTGAATGCCTTTTCTCACTTCCCCCAAACCCCCTCTCCCTTTGTCTGGAAGCCTGATTGCTCTGCAGACCTCTCTCCGTCTGTCCTCTATTACTGACCTCACATCCCCCACTGGGCTGGATCAGACCAGACAAGGTGTTCCTTCATCCTGCAGTCAGACAAACACACATGCACACAGGAACACACTCACACACACACACACACACACACACACACACACACACACACACACACACACATACACACACACACACACACACACATACAGTCTGTGGTTTTGAAATTTCAAGTGGCCAATTTGAGCAGGTACACCCACTCGCAACAACACTCATGCTCGCAAGTTCTGAACGCATTTGTATGCACTGCACAGAGCATCTCTCAATCGCACTCTCAGGCCATCTCTTTCTCTTAAAGACACACAAACACACTTACAGAGGGCACACACACACACACACACACACACACACACACACACACACACACAGTCTGATTATCCAGAAACTCGGGAGACGGCAGAAAGGAGCACAGAGTGGGTCTGACTCATCTCTTTGAAATAGTTCCTTTTTTATTCAAATTTACAAAAAGAAGAAGTACAACAGAAATAAATACACTTTGTTCAGCACGCACTTGTGGAGATTGTATCAACATCGTGCAAGAGCAATGAAGTTGACCGCGGGAAGGGGGGCACAAAAACGAAGCGGTCTACCATTTTGGGGTTGAGAGGTCACAACCTTCAACCTGCACCCTTAAGCTACATGTCAGCATATCTAAATGCTGCTCCAGTCCTTTGAGAGGGATTTCAGTATTCTCAGTATATGGGAGGGGGGGGGGGGGGGGGTTGGACAGAGGACTTGACAAATGGTCTCGCAGGTCCACTTTCATCCATCACTCTGGGTCAGTAAATCTGAGCCGGGAGTGCTGCAGAGGCCGCAGGCTTTTATTCTATTTAAAACGAACTGATTCCACTAATCACGCTGTTGATTGAACCAATTTACCGGGGCTCAGTAGGTGGCATAATCAGCTCCGTCGAGAGGTTCGGTCGGCGCAGCACTCCAGAACTCCGAAATAAGACAAATCAGGAGAATCATCACAATGATTTTGACCAATCAGCTAGAGGAGAACTTTGAATTAGACCAATCAGGGGAGATGAAACACCTGGAGCCAATCAGAACTGTGGAATAAACCATATAATTGGCAAGGCAAGAAAGGTGACCCATTGGAATACCATGCTCATTTATTTTGCAATGGCTGTCCCAGAATTGGCGATTCTGTTATGAAAATGACAAGAGCTTCTTCTTTTTTTATTTTTTGTCTGTGCGTTGAGAAACGGAGAAACTCAGAAAATTGGCACATTCCACCAACATGCTCAAGAAAACCCAGATGCCCAGATGATGCATTGGCAAGGTGACACATTAGTGCTCTTTACAACGAATGAATGATTCTCATAACAAAATGGTTCCAAGTTCTCTGGCAGTCATTTTTCGGTGTACCAGTGGTATCCGTTCTAAATCGTTTGACATTCTACTCTATTCTGGTCCGTTACAATTTGGGTCTTGTTTTTCTAGTTTTTACCATCATTTCTTTGAGTTATAATATTATACACACCTGACTAAAGGCTGAGAATTAATAAATAACAGCATTGCTACAACAAAGTCAGAAAGACTTCTGTAGGTTGTAGTTTAGTGAGATCTAAACCAGTTTATGTGGAGGTAAATCAAAAGGGAACACACCCCAAGTCTCTGTCTTGCATCCACATAGTACCTTTGAAACCGAGAGCAAACATGTCTGACAGCAATGCTTGTTGTTTTTCTGAGGCTAAGGCTTGGTCCTGCTCCAGCCCAGACGGTTTTGGTAATGTAGATCATTGACGGTTCAGATCAGATAAAACCCCTGAAGTGGGACAGGGAGAACGACGACTGCTGCTCAGCAAGTACAAATGATGTATGCATCATAGAGAGGCGGATGTCGTTTTGCCTTTTCATCATCCGGCTGCAACGCAGAGCAATCAGATTTCATTCCAGCGTGGATGCATAACTTAGCTTTTTTTGTTCATATCCAGTGGCAATCCAATTCGCCCAAGACGCGACTTTGTGTAAAATGTTGTACGAGAATCTCCCTCCTTGGATCAAGAGCGTCGGAGCGTTGTAGCTAACTTCCTTAAATTATGCATCCACGCTGGAATAAAATCTGATTGCTCTGCACTAACGACTAAAAAGAGCAGTGGAGTAGTAACGCTTCAACGCGGAGAGGGCCAGAGTAAATGAGCACAACTTCATGCTTCGTCTACACACTTTCTAAAGCACATTGCTATTGCCAGATGAGTGTTTAACAGTGTAGCATTGAAGCATGGCGATCTCGTTCTACTCCTATTCTATTCCCGTGTTTACAACAGAGAGTTATTACGACTACGTTTGGCTGGCCTGCGGTTCGTATAGACCTGTGAGCTTGTGTTAAATGCTCCATTTGACAGGAATCTAAGAAAATAAGACCCAAGTTGTAAGAAACCGGAATTTGCCCTTTAGAGTTGGCACACAGTATCGCTGCAGGTGTCTACTGGGCCTCATGCCTTGTCACTTAGTAGTTCATAGCTGCTGAAAGGTTTAGGTAGCTTTAGGGTGTTGAGGTATTGTTGATCAGCGAAATGACATGAGTCAGATCCCCCATCGTCATGATTCTGCACCTCCCCTCCAACACACACACACACACACTCTTCTCCGGTTATTGTGCAGTATTTGTACATTAGTCCTGATACCATGCAGTCTGCACAGTGGCACTGTATGGACAAGCCTGTGGCTCCGGTAAAGGGTACAGAGGTGTGTATGGGTTTCGTTTCAGTCCTGACTGGTTGAAGTGTCAACTGAAACGGACCATGACAACGAGATTTATGGGCGGACCAAACCTGGTGGACAATAGCAAAGTAGACAGCTTGTCTTGTGTGGGGCTGCTTTACAATGAATGGTGACAAATGGGGACATTTCTGCAATGGCACAACAAAGACAACCACATTCCGGGTTGGGCAGGAGGTGAAACTCCCCTGAGGGCTCGTAACAAAAATAATAAAGAAAGTCTGTTGGGTTATAAGTCCCCAAAATTAGAGAATTTGCTTGACTTTGCTTGATCTATGCAGCGGTCAAGGTGCCACAAAATGCAATATTAATGTGGTCAATGAGCTGCACGGCCTGAAATGAAAACATTTGATGGACAGTCACTTTCCCCTGATCTTTTATTAAAAATCTCACTCTTAACTGTACAGTTTATTATATTTCTGGAGATAAGTTACTATCCATAAAACTTTGTTTCATATTTCTCAGGCAGTGCAACACTAATGACATAGCTGTCTTTCAAAACTTATTACACATTTTGTTTAAATGTTTCATTCCACTTTTGCAGAATAGTAATCCAGATTTAGGGAAGAAAAAAAAGAAAAGGAATACAGAATTTGTGTTGCGTGCCCATCAGGGGAATTTCTCCTTCGCTCCATTAGATGTTCATCCCACTGGGATCCTCGCTGGGACAGGCGAGGCTCTGAGGCTTCTTGTTACTGATATTTTGCTCAACAAACTTCTGCCAGAGGGCACATGTATAATTGAATCCCTGGCTTGCCCATCACAGACGAGTGCTACCGCAAACCAGACCTGCTCACTTATTACACAGGTGTAGAATACATGGTGCTGTTCCAGTCCAGGAGGCTGTCAAGTCCAGCTCAGTGAATCCATTTCTAATCTACGGTATATACAGACGGTCCCGACGATGTTCTGTTTTATATTTTTTTCTTTTTTTGTAATCACTCATTATTCATTTTATATACTCTCTTTTAGCAATAATATTCAGTGGTATTTACATTTGAAAATGCTTTTTACGTACAGTCAAACATTGTATCTTTTTTTGTTTTTGTTTTCGTTGACATCTTAAAAAAACAACTGTTATCTTTGACGTAATTCGTTATCTATTGTTGAACATCACACGGTAAAAAAAAGTGCATTCCAGCTGAAAACTCCAGCTCAATTGCATCCTGACCTTTAATGGGAACCAAAAGAAAAAGAAAAAAAAAGCCTCCGTGGAGTTGTTCCCCCTATAACGTTGTTACAGAGCTGTGGACTTTTTCTATTTGGGGAGTGCGAGTGTTCAAAATGGAAATTGATAGACTTTTTAGGTTCATACGTACAATCATGCATACTCTGTCCTCAAGACGTGTCAAGTGGGACTACAGTGGGGTTAGGCGTTAAAAAATAGGAGACTTCTTCCATAAAAACATTTAGGAGATGAATAATAGAGTTCTCGTCACTCCGCGGAGCAGATGGAGCGCTTGTGGTATGGTTTTGCTTTTATAATTCACTGTAGTACAATCAAAGCCTTATGGTGTTCATCAGTTCTTCTGTGTCTGTGTGTGTGTTTGTGTGAACCTTTGTAAACATACCAACACTCGACTACAAAAAGCTTGAGGGATGAGATGGCGGGGTGTTGGGGGGATCGCATCCCTAAATCACTTAAATATTTCACAATGTCTGTTTTCCTTGTGGGCTGAGAGGAGGGAGAATCTTTTGCAGGATTTAAATAATTCATCATTTTCATTTGGAATGAAGTAGTGAGCTGAATAATTCACTTTTCTGCCACTGCAGACGGAATGAAAAGTAACACTTTCTGTACAATCGTCTCACGTCTGTCCCCCGACCGCTTCTCTCTCTCTATACATCCATCCCCTTGTCCCGTTCACCTCATATTCAAATACGTACATCGCCCCCTCCCACTTGTGTGTTATCCTAGTTTCTTAAACTTCCTCGTTGAAAGTTTTTTGTTCTTGCACGTTGTCCCGGAAACTAATGTTGCAGCTTACTTATCATCGGTCTCATCTTTAAATTGTCTCTGGGTATCATGATCTTCTCCCCGCCACTATTCACTAAAGATGCACACGTATGCACTCACACACGCTCTCTCACACACACACACACACACACACACACACACACACACACACACACACACACAGGCGATGAGAAAACGTCTTTCTTCTCGTTTCCTGCTGTTTCTCATTCCATGTACGTTGCGAGTTGAATTAAATTGAGTCTTGGATGTTTGGGTTGTTTTTCTTTGTCCAAGGCGTTAAACAAATTGTTGTTGCCCCGAGCAGAAGCAGCCTCTGCATTGTTTCAGTATCTGTGCTCAACCATATCAGCGTTTCAACACTTATTGCTTTAAATTACATCAATCACTCCCTCCCTGCCCTCGCACTCTCCACCCTCCCTAGGCTCATTTTTCTCTGTCTCTTTTTATTACTTTGCCTCTTCATCTTTCTCTCCTTTAACTTCTCCTCACATTATTCTAGCTCTGGTTGTCTTTTCATCATCCTCCTATTCCCTCTCAGCCCCTTTGCCCCTATTTGTTTCCTTTTTATCATTCCTCAGTCTTTCCCCTCTTCCCCAGCCGGCTCCCCTCCCTCTCTTTTCTCCGTCTTCCCCGGCTCGTCTTTCCTTTCACTCTCCTTTTTGGCACCCACGTCATCTTTTTCCTTCTCTTCCTTTTCCTTCTCCCGGTCCTTGAAGAGTTGGGCTAATTTATGGAACTGGGGGCCCCATTCCTCCAGCCCTGCCCCCCACTCCTCCTTCTCCGCATCCTTCTCTCCTTCGCTCTCGAGGGAGCTGAGGGATCCAGCCCGGGACCCTGTTCCCTCCAGGCCGTACACCTGCACAGAGTCGTACGGCGGCTGCGAGGGGTCGAAAGTGACCTGGGCGAGGCGCAGACGCAGGAACTCACCCACCCTCAATGCCAGGGAGGGCCCAGCGGGCCCCGGGGCTCCTCTCGCGGCCTCCATCCCGGGAACCCAGCCGCCCCCGAAGCCCATCACCCCGCCGTACGCTCCACGGGGTGGCCCCGGGAAGGGAAAGAGCTGGGGGGTCATATCCCTCCTGCCCAGAACATACCCCCCCAGACCCATTCGATCACGCCAGTCCCCAATAAAGCCAGCCGCTTCCGGGTAGACCGATGATATCCCTCCACCCTCCCTGTCCGGCCTCGCCACCACAAAGTTGCTGCCCATCTCCAGTCCTCCTCTCCCCAAGCTGCCTGGATAGTCCCTCTGTCTAGACATCTCCCCCTGCAGGACAGTGGCGTAGTTGCGTCCATTGACATGTTGCTGTTGTCCATCTGTGGAGGCACCCCCACTTCCATTTCCCCCTCCGCCGCCACCGCTGGAATCAGATTCAGACTGGCCGAAGCCTGTGCGTTTCGGGGACAGGCCCCCGCGGGAGGCCCTGCGTCCCGCCGCCGGAAGGGTAGCCGAGTCGCACACCCATCCTCCCCCGCCGTGACCCTGACCCATCACGGAGCCGGATCGAGTCATGACGAGGTGATGCTCCCTGGGTAGCGTCTCCGACTGCACCTGGAGGGAACGTAGGCGAGCACGAGGGGTTTCAGTTGGGGGTTGGGGGAGGGTGTGGCTCTGTTAGGTTTGGTCACAGCAACACAACATGGAATGAGAGGCATGGAGAAAGACGGGGGAGTTGATAAAGTGCCCGAATGGAGGAAAAGCAGGAGATGATTAAAAAAAAGTTGATTGAGATGAAGGAGAGACAGACATCAAGGCGAACAGAGGGGACGAAAGGCAGAGAGTTGGAAGAAGCCAGAGATATTAATTGAACATCAGAATGAGCTAACACTGCACTGTGAGAGGGAAATGGAGAGGGGAGTGATGGAGAGATAAAATATTTGAAAATTAAATAAAGGAAAGGCCAGACAGCCCTTCTATGGGCCTAATAAATAAAAGAAAACATAGAAAAGATAACGAACAGCAGGACATTAATGTACCGAGAAGAAAAATAACGTAATAATATTTTTTTATTCGCTTAATTACTTTCTTACTTACTCGTTTGCTTATTCAAATTTAGTAATTTTAATAATAATAGTCCTTCATTCAACTTTAATGTTTTCCCCAATGGAGCCATATATCATTAATTGAGTAATTCATTAAATTTTAATTCATCATTCGATGCAACGTCTATCACCTTTCCTCCTTCCTGAAACACCCATCCATCCGTTAAACAGTGTTTTCGAGTCCATTCATATGGCAGTTTCACACAAAATGTGCAAGTATGCATCGTTACCATTTGTTTAATTAGTTTCTTACTTACTCTTAATTACTTATTTAATTGAATAATGTATTCATTCATTCCCATTTAATGGTTTCTTCAATGATTCATCAACTAGTTTATCCAACGTCTACCACCTTTTCAAATTGTGCTACATTTGACGCCCTGGCATGCCCAAACATCTCTCTGCAGACTGGGGAGACCGGATCGAAGAGTAAAATAACACACCTCCTATTGATCAGACCGCTCATAGTGGAGCATATTTGGGGTCACGCTAGATGTCAGTTTAATGATCCACAAAAGATCCACAAATTGTGTGTTTGGTGTGAAAGTGAGGTCACAGCGATCCTCACCCAGTCCACGTCTTGATTGTGGCTCGCTTTGTCCTCGTTGCTCCCCTCAGTACAGTTGCTCGCGGTTCCCGTCCCGCCTCCTCTCTCCTGGCTGTCGCTGGTCCTCGGAGTCCCGCCATCCGACGTGCTCATCCCACTCTGGGGTGCGGTCCCGTCGCGGCTTCCAGCGCGGCTCCCGTTGCTGAGGTCTGTGGGTGCTATGTATATCGCCCCGGACTCCATGGGCCCCACCACAGCCCCCTGGTTCTGGATGACCAGAGAATGGTCTGGCTGGCCTCCGGGAAAGCGGTTTCCCAGCTCTGCCAGGCCGGGCTCAAATCCTCCGCCTGGTGCGCGTCGGAGGACCGGCAGCGTGTGGCTGCTGTAACAGAGGCGACCGTAGAGAGGCCCTGCTGGTCCCGAGTAGTTGTGCTCCACACCCGGATTCTGAGCCCAGCTGTAGGTGCGAGCCTTTTCTTGGGTTTGATGGGCGTAACGTCTGTGAGACACAAGACAAAATCTGTCAATTTATTATATAAATTTTTGGTAAGTGAGTTGCCATTTTTGTCTTATGTTGACAGCAGAGAGTGACAGAAAAAAAGGTCTCTGGTGTCTGTCTAGGACATTATACTGGTATATGTCTTAACTTTCTGGCCCACCAGAACATACCATCTCTGGGGAGTATTTTTTGTACGTGGTTCAACTAAGTCGATCAAATGTCCTATTATCCAGTTTAAATTAGCGAGATGATTGACATCAGGCTTTCCCGGTTCTTCAAAGGTTGACCCGACCTCAAACAGTCTCGTTCATTCGAACCAGACATCAGTCATCTGGATAAATGCGTGTGCACGCTCCTCTTCAGAAGGGGGAGGAGTCGAACACAGATTCGATGATCTTCAAACGCTACAGTGGCAAATAAACTCTGAGAAAGAGCGTCTCTTCTCTCCATGGAGGAGCAGGAGATGATCACGACTACATATGATGAATTTAAGTCCATAATCATGGCAAAGTCTAATGGTGCGTTCATCCAAAGCGTAACAGAGATACAAGTGCAAATTTGGCTGGAAAGTCTCTGTAGGATCTCACATACAACAGAACCTCAAACGGTGGCTTCAAAGTTTCCATAAAGTTGAACTATCCGTGGCCCTCCGTGACAAGTAGAGTCGAGAAAAAACATTGAAAAACACCACAAAGGTAGTGTTTATTGCAGGGACGTTGCAACGGATTGCTTTAGATTTAAAACAAAAAAAAATGGTCATGTTGTTGTGTCCACCTCCGTGAATTGCGAGAAAGTATTTTCGATAAACTTAATACAGCCTTTGTACTTGTTTATGGCCTTTCCGTATGGCTTGCCGGAATTCATCGGAGCTAATTATTAGTCCAAAGGCTATTACAATGTTTCGCAGAGACATCAAAGTGGGTGCAAACAGCCCTCTGATGCAGCAGAGCATAAACGCGCTTTAACAAAATGAGCACACCAAAGTGGTCTCCCAGGACTGCAGAACTTGATAGCCTTCTGTCTCAGCATTTTGATCGGTGACTGATTATGATCTGGGAGTTAAGACTCGATCCGTTTCTTAAGTGGATCAATTAAGTGCTCGACGGGGATGAAAGCTTTTACTCTGAAGGGGGTGGGTTTGTTTCCTCCCGAACTTCCTTTCAGCGCGCGATAAGAGGCCGGCCTGGGTGTTTCATCAAACAACAATTGTTGTACATGTGTACATGTGAGCACGCTCTCTGATGTAGCACACACACACACACACACACACACACACACACACACACACACACACACACACACACCTTCAGCCGACTTACACATTCCTGCTGTCCAGCGTGCGGTAGCCGCGCGAGCGCGAGCTGTGCGGGGCGCTCTGGAGCGCAGCAATGTCGAAGGCGGCCGTGTCGGCCTCGCCGCCACCCTCATCGTCGTACGTTATGATGTTCTCGCGCACGTCGTCCTCCTCCAGCGGGGACAGGGAGTCACGCTTCTGCCGGCGCAGTGACAATGACAGGGCGCTCACCGCTGTGGACGGGCGGGGGAATGAGGGATGTCGAGGCAGAGGAGAGAAATTGGAAAAGGGAATGATTAACAAGGGAGGAGGGGGCAGAAGTCACCGGGGAAATAAAGGAGGAAGAGGAGAGAGTGAGCGAAGGGAGACACATTCAGTCAGACAATGAGATGAGACACAGAGACAAAAACAAATACAGAAGAGGCCTTGGGGTTAGAGGGCTGGTGTATCATATCAGCACGCTACATGCCTCCACTGTGTAATTGACTTTCAGCTCCAGTCAGGCAAATGGATGCTCTACTCTCCCGTGACTCTTATTCCATATTCCCAAAGCAGAGCTACATTTGACCCAGGGCTGTGGGCAAAGAGCCGAGCCTGGAAGCTTTCGTCCAACAAGACTACCTGTGGTAGGAGTCCACCCTGAAAGCTGGATTTGTTTCTATTTGACAAGTTTTTTGTTTAACTTAATAAGTTCATCATCTACAAAATGTGGAAATAGTCTACTTGTATATAGTCAATATAGGGAATTGCTTAAATCATTTTCTTTTAAAAGACACCGGATCGAAAAAGGGACCTTGAGGAAAAAAATACCTGAGAATACTCAACTGATCCATATGTTTCCCTTATAGACTCTATATGAAAAGTGGATGTAGTCACCGTGACCTTGAGTTTGGCATTTTTACCGTAGTCATCTTGGTTTTTTGCAACCAGAAGTGGAACTAGAAAGTGGAGCTAAGTACAAGCCAATGCTGAACAATAATTTTTTTAGGCAACCAAAATGTTACAATGAACTTTCATGAGCTGGAAAGATGCCGTCAAAGGGTTGAAGTTAGAGTAAGTAAGACGAACAACTCCAGACCGCCGAAGTCAATCACAAGGTAGCTCTGCCCGAAAGCATACCATGCTTTATCAATTTGACTCTAAATAGACCATAATTTATTGAATGAACATCACACTGTATTGAAGAAGACTTGAAACTAGAGATTGAGACATAAACTCATGTTTACAATTCATACTGAAGAAATAAATCAAGAGAGTAGTCGAGTCATTTTCTCATAGACTTCTATACAACCAGACTTCTTTTTTGTAACTAGAGGAGTCGCCCCCTGCCGGCCATTAGAAAGAATTAAAGTTTAAGGCACTTCTGCATTGGCTTCCCTTTTCGGGCCGTGAGGCTGCCGCCTGGTTTCACTACAGCCCAAAGTTCAGGATTTTCAGTGGCCTTTCAAATAAACGGTTTTTGATTTGACACAGAAGTTCACAACAGTCTTGTTTCTTGTCAATCACTGTGGATTTTGTTGGCTTTTATATATTTATATAACATATATATATATATATATATATATATATATATATATATATATATATATATATATATGTATTTATTTGATCCCCCATGTTTTTATGATCTGTTTTAATGTGGTCTTTGGTTTTTATCTACTAATTTCTGGAAAGCACTTCGGAAAAGTGCTATAAAAATAATGTATTATAAAGTTAATGTCAATGCTCCAATTTATTGTGATAGTGAGTAGGCCTATGTCTCTTATTAAAGGCTCCATGAAAACTATTGTGAATACATCAACAGATTGCAGAGCTTTAGCAGATCCTCCAGAGCAGCTTCAAGTGGCAATTTTTAGACTCCATTCTGCAAAACATATTCAGCTTTTTCTGTGAAAGGAACAAAGTCCTGGAAATCGCGGCCTGATCACTTTAAATCGGTGCCGCACTTCTCTTTATGCTATTTATGTGTGCTGCATTGTATCTCGCCGTTTTCAGTTTACATTCCTCTTTACCTCACTGTGCTTACCCTCTTCCAGGGACGGTGTTGCAACCATTGTAAACACTATGATAAATGCATCGGAAAGCTGTTTTTTAGTTTGTCTATGTATTCTCTATCCGTCTCTATCAAATAAACCATAAATAAATAGATTGTCAAACCTTGACAGACCTACTGGGCTTGGTTACGGGTGGTGACAGGTGGTGAGTAAATCCACAGCTTTAATATTGTTGGAGCTTTGCATTATTTGGTTTCCGTGGAACCGATCTAACGATTCCTGTAAAGAGTGGGGATTATCTAATACCTCAACAATCTGAGGGATCACCGTCACGCCATGACTAACATGTACGTCTCTCCTCGACGGGGGCCCAGACGAGTGGTTACTAAATGGTTTGATATCCCTCTTATGTACGCCAAGCCCCTTCCTAATAACCAGATGGGATCCTGATGGAGCTGTTGTCTGAGCTTCCGTAAGAACATTTGGCATCCAATTATACTGTTCGGGATTAGCATCAACCTCTTTTAGACGTCAGAGACAGAATTATCCTGGCGCAAAGCTGCAGCTCTATTCTCAGGCCTCAAACTTGAGTCGAGTGCTGTAAAGTTGTGTGTATTTCCCTGGTGTAGTTCATGCCCTTGTCACTTGGAGAACTGAATTCTAAACTCCCACCAAAAGACACACTCTGCCCGATCACCTTCACGCCGCGTTGCGTTTCCGTCTTGATTGAACTGGCCTCTTCCAGAATGATAATGCCCCTATCAACAAGGCATGAGTAGTGATCCAACAGATGAATAGAAATGACAACGATGCTGGTCGCGAGCCAAAACTTTCTCAGCACCTCCACATTATCCAATTGAGCGTTTGAGAGTTTCTGCAAAGATGCCAGTGACATTTTATTATGCCGCTATCAAAAACCGGAGGGCCCGGATAATCACTCAGAATTGTTATTTTAGCAGTGATTAGTGCCAACCTTGCCAGAGAAGATGACTGGACCAAAATTGCGAGGAAAAGTAAACCCCACTATTCAGCAGCTGTGACTAAGGAAAATATTTACGCTGCTGCCTCCATTATTTTGATATGCAGATTAAATACCCTGGGATGTAGTGGAGGGTAAACAGCCCTAAACACTATTTACTCATCATTTTTGGATTAGCATTAAACTCCTTTATAGACAGTAAATCGTAGTGCTATAACTTCATAAATAATGCTGTAGTGAAAACATGATGTTGGTTATATAGTACCCATCCGGGTACAAAACAATATCATTATTGCACTTTGTTTGTTATTCTCAGACATCGTCACTATGTATCTGTATCAAAGTATTTACCCAGTAGAGTTGCGGCACAAGCCAGAATGGCCAGCAGGGCGGCGGTGCTGAGGCCGGGGGACGGCAGCGAGGACTGCTGAGGGAGACACACCGCCTCTCTTTCCCAGTCCCACTCGCCCTCCGTCTGTTTCTCCTTCTCCCCGGCCCGGGCCCCTCCTCTCAGGCAGGGACAGACGGACACTGTGACCGTCCCGGTGCTGGTGAGGCCTGACGTCCCGTCTCTCAGGATCAGCGGCACATGGAGCGTCAGGGTGGAGTACGCGGAGCGGGACAGCGGCTGGAGCTCGGACAGCAGCACCAGGCTCGCTGTGGGGCCTGGAGGGAGATAATTCATCCATTGATAACGGCACAACAGGTATGTTTCCACACATGGAACACATCATAAGTGCCCATGCATCTATTATTATTTTTAAAATTTCAGCAAGAAAGCCTCATGAGATTCCCTCTAAAGGCAACAGATGAGAGAGCTCACAAACAAAAATATTTAATTGGCATGAAAGGCGCCGCAAATTAGTATAAATATATATATAAAACAGACTCAGTTATCAAAACAGTCTTCTCTGATCCAAATCACAGATTAAGTCATTAGTGTTTTTTTGACAAAGCAAATGCTGCAGCTTGCCTTCGTCAGAGGGGCTGTCCAAATGAGAACAGAGCGTGTTCTTGTTTTTCTCTGTTCTGCTGTTGGATGACACTTCAAAGAGGCCTTTGATTCCGCATGTCAAGCGAATTTATCCTCTAAATTTCGACTCTAACCACAGCTGGTCGGGATACGGGACATAATATACATATCAAGATAACCCAACTTGATTAATCAATACTCTTTATCCTCACGATGGGTCGAATAGCTTTGCGCAATGTGAAAGGGGTCGCTTGTCCTGCTGAACCCACCACCCAACTCCGCGTTTCCTTGGTCTCTCTGGACTGCTAAGCGTATTTAAGCTAAGTGTTTTTGGTCTTGTGGGCCGCAACTTTATTGCTTGGCTCGCTGTCACCACTCTTGTCAACCTCATTTAGTGAAAGAGCAAAAATAAAATCTCTCTGCACTCTACCTGCTCAGTACCAAAATGGCAGAACCACACAGCTTTCAAATAAGTGGTTAAGGGAACCATCGTTCCGAAGGCCCTTTATTCCAAAAACTCCAAAGGTCCCAATGAAACGAAAGCCCATTTGTCTGATAGCCCCTTTATCTCGAAAACCAAGGCCCACTTCTCAATTTGCATAATGATTAGCAATGTTCTTGTGTCTGTTGCACAGAGATTTTGTATGTTTGGTCCAATGGGCCGCCGGAACAATGTCGGATGGGCAGTCGAAAACATGCGCTTTCGGTCCAATGCGACAGTTTGTTGACTGTTGGGGATTTGGAAAAATGGGCTGTCGAAACAATGGCACAACACCCAGGTGAAAGTGGTGTAGCATTTAGCTGGCAACGAGCCAAAGCTTTTCCTTGGAAATTGGTGGAGACCAAAACTAAACTAAAAGGAGAGCGGATACACAACATTCATCAGGTGGACTGGGACATGGCTTCCATGGTAGGTGATACAGTGTCAATATCAAGTTACGTTTGTTGTACACTGCCCCAAAGGGGCCAACAACTAAAAATTAATGTTTTAAAATGTTTTTATGAGAAGCAAAAATAGTATGTGGGACTAATCGACTTGCTACAGTTTGATAAAGGACTGACTATCTATGACACATGAATTCAACCGACTACATAACACTACAGTTGTAGCAATGTTGGGATAGCAATTTTTGCCACTAATGCAACTGTGTAGTGCACGTGAACTGCAGACCTGCCTCAGCTTCACGGTATTCCACCAATCGACAGTCCTGTAATGCATCAGAAAGTGTAGCAAAACAGCAAGGGATGAAAAAAGAAAAAGACTGCTTGCTAATCAGGGAGGTACTGCACAGTGAGTTGCGCAGGTTTCAGAATCTTTAAATTGTTTAAAACTGTTTTATTCAACTTGTTTGTTCGGCCTCAAAGATACACACAATGTGTTTGGGTGTGAAACACTGACGCAAAAAGGCCTATGTTTGCTTTCAAGGAAATTTCTCGGGCGATGTTTAAGGACAAATTATTTTGTCTTTATGTACGAATAATGGCTACAAAAGGGTTGTGAATGTAGCACAGTACATGCTTGTTGGTGAAAGTAGAAACTTTCATTTCATTTTCCTTTTTATTTATAATTTCTTTTCAGCAAAAATAAACCTTCAACTCGATGTTTTGATGCAAATAATCAGTAATACAGCACTTCCTTGAAGTAAGAACTGTGTACTGTACTTTATATGTCTACTTCAGTGTGTATTTGCACTGTACATGCTTTGTGTGAGTGTGTCTTTGCGGAGGAATATGGGCCAAAGAAAGCGGAACAGACAGAGCTTGTACTAGAAACAAATGCTAAGTAGCTAAATTCAATTGAGCTGAAGTGAATTAAATGAAGCAGCTCTGATTTCTTCAAAAGCCTTTCTTTGTAAAACTGTAAGTATACGTGGTTGTGGGGAGGAGGAGATGGATGTGGAGGGTACGGGAAGGCAAACAAGAGGGACGAATAAAAGAGAGGAGCATAACAAAGAAAAACAATTGGGCCACCGGAGTTGGGAGATGGATGGTGGAAGAGAGAGGCAGAGACAGAAAAAGGGAAAGGGGGAGGTGGAGGGGAAGAGATGAGGGGAAAAGAAAGAGAGTGTAGGGAGGAAAAGACAACGATGGAAAGAGAAAGGCGGAAAAGAAAATGTGGGATTAAGAGCCTTGACAAAGTAGGAGAGAAATAGTGTGTGTCTGTCAGGGGAGCGGGGGAAGGAAGAAAAAAAAGGGAATTAAGAGATATACAGAGAGAGGAGAAGATTGAGTGCCTACCACCACTGTCCCTGACGCTGAAGTTGAGGGCAGAGCTGGACTCCGGAGGGATGCTGAAATACACAGTGCTGTCATTCCCTCCCTCATCTCTATCAATCGCCCGCAACACCTGCACCACCTGAAACCCAGAGATAGAGAGCAGACAAGATAGGGTGAAGGGAGGGTGTGAGTACGTGTGTGTAAAAAGAAGGTAATGGCAGAAACAGTTACACAGAGAGTGCTTTTAGCTCCAAACCATTATCCAAAATCAGCAGGAATCCAAACAAGCCAAACAATTAGCACAGAGAGACCCAGACGGACTGGGTCTGATACTCACACCCAATAAATAACTTTGTCCGACGTGAACCGCTTTTCACAAATACGGCGCAGTGGGCCTTTCAATTTGGTAATGGCATCCGCACCAGGCCTACAGTGGCAATCGTAACGAAATGAATCAAAAAAAGAAGAAGAAAAAAAAAAGGAAAAAGAAAAATCTCCCCCGCAGTTTAAGCTGTTGGGTAATTTATTTCTAATGAAAAAACTCTGGTCGTCATTATGCAAGACGTCCTCTCAGAGGTGCTTTTGAGTGCTAGTTGCCAGACTGAACGCGGGGATGAAGGGCGCCGCATGCTCGTTGAGTTAGTCGGTGTCTGCAGGCCGTGGGAACATTTGTTCTGTACAGTCGCATTATGTTATCAGTTGCTGGGTGGGAATATTCAAACGCGTGTTGGCTAATGACTAAGTCACGTACAGAGAGACAGAGAGAGAGTGAGACGTGCACGCACACAAACCCGAAACACATTCAACGACATCGTAATCTCTCTTTCTTGAACTGTCGCGTCGTACACAAACGCAAACATGAACATCACAGGCCGGGAAAAACTAATCAACGCCGCTGCCATCGAATCACAGATTTAGTGCCGAGAAACAACAAAGACAAAAAAAAACACAGAAAAAAACGCATCAGATGGCGATGGAGCCCCGGCGTGGAATACTGAGGATAGAGGAGGAGGAGGAGGAGGAGGAGGGAGAGGGAGAGGAGGAGGAGGAGGAGGAGGAGGAGGAGGAGGAGGGGGAGCAAAGGATGGCTTCCAGGGAGAGATTGAGGAGCGCAGAGATGATTTCTATAATTGAGATACGATCAAGTAATAACACCATGATGTAGAGGAATAGAAAACACACACACACACACACACACACACACACACACACACACACACACACACACACAGAAGAAGAGCAGGACGAATGGCAGTCTGGATGGAAAGTCTGAGTCGGAGTTTAATTACAATCTGAATAGCTGCTGTGTTCCGATAACAGGCCATGGAGGATTCACCTGCCTCTGTGGTGAATGGGCTGTACGCCGTCGTATCTGAATAGATGTACTGCTGAACTTTATATGCTCTTACAGTTGAATAGGCATTGTACAGCAGCCTCATTGAATGAAAACTGCTTTGAAGTGATGTTTTCTTTCCAGGGGACATCCCCGCTGCGTTCACCGTTCTGGTCAGTGTTGGGGGTAGTAACGAGTTACAAAGTAACGGATTACAGTAACATAATTACTTTTATAGGTAACGAAGTAAAGTAACGCATTACACTCAAAATATTGGTAACTACACTACTTTACTAGACCTCAGTAACGCGCGTTCCTACGTTACTCAAGACATTTGTACCAGTCCGAAAAGTTCTCTTTTAGCGGCGCGCGAGTCACACGACACTTCCTGCATGAACAATCTATCACAGAACTCGATCTGAGTGATTTGAGTGACGTAGCTGCTGGTGCGTAGAAGGAGGGAAGCGGGGAATGGATGAGACGGAGACGGAGTGCCCGGATCCAACTGGGAGGTTCTCTCCAGGTTCCCTAGGATTACGGATATTGCAAAGCAATACAACACTCCAATACCATCAAGTGCACCTGTCTGTAATGACGTGGAGCTTCTAATGAGGACAAGACACGTCTGGTATGAACGGAATCACTTTACTGGTGAACTGCAGTATTACAACTGTTAAAGCGATCGAGAACGCGCTCTTGCACCAGACATGTATATATTTTCCACACGTAACATCAACATTAGTTAGCGTCAACAAGCACGCATCACTGTACTTTATGCCATCAAAGTAAAATCACTTCCTGTTTACATGCTCTTCACAATAAGAGTAAATCATGTAATAAAACAAGTTACAACACTGTCAAAAGGCTTTTCAGCCTGGGCAGTATTGTTCTGACCTCAAGGAGGAACAGGCTGTCGGATAAAAGATTGCAGAGACTTTTACTCATGCGATACAATCGCTATTTTGAAGGGTTAGGGAATAGAGAAAAATGATAAACTTCATAGGATATAGTGCACTTTCTGTTTATTTAGGCAAAGATGAAGTGGATTTTCTGTCTATTTAATTGCATTTTCAGTTCCTATTTTTTGGGTTAAGTGCATTTCTGTTTCTATTTTATGGGAAAAAGTGCCATTAATTTTTCTATTTTTCTTAAACCACTACAATGATTCCTATAACAAGCTGGTTTTGTTCTTAGGAGTCGGCCCCCATTTGGTTTAGTTGGGTCTCATGTTTCCAAAAGCCTGTTTTTAATGTGTTATGCTGTTTGACCTGAATGTCCCCACCATACACAGCCTCTTGTATCCTGTTGTTTGTGGATTTTAAAGTGAGGCATATTTCTTTGGTCAGACAGTGTGAACAGGGTTAATGTTCGTTCAAGTTAATGGCTGAGTTTTATATGCCATTTTGTTTTACATGTTTACAATACACTATGTGGAAAGGCTAAGAGATGCCCTTTATTGAAAATAAAGTGATGAAAGGGCCATGATGTTTGTCCATGTATCTTTGCGGTTAATTTGGACATTTGCTTAACAAAATGGAAAGTAAAGTAACTAGTAGTGAAGTTACTTTTCAAATGCAGTAACTAGTAAAGTAATCTAGTTACAATTTTCAGAAGTAACTATTAACTTGTAACGAGTTACTTTTTCTGAGTAACTACCCCAACACTGGTTCTGGTTTAGCATGTTAGCATGTTAGCATGCTCACCTGAGACGATTCAGGGACCAGATCGAGTATGTGATTATGGCGTGCTCGACGAAAAATTGAAGGGATCAATAAAGTTCACATTGCAGTGTATTCTCTGGGGACCACGAATGTCTGTACGAAATGTCATGGCGATACATCCAAAAGTTGAGCAGGTTCAGCCGGGAAAGCCCCGTAAACAAAACAAAATTATTTATCAAACCCACAAAGTGTAGGTCTTGGAAAATGAATCTTGGAAATGTCGTTGGCGGCATCTAAAGGAAGTAATGAAGACACCCCAAAACCCAACCCAATAGACAATATATGATGCTGATATCATGTTTTTAAATTGTTGGCATTTATTTAATACTACTATTAGATGTATTGTGTATGTTTGCTCAAATAATAATCTGCAGTGCACTTATTTTCCTTTTTTTCTTTCAAAATGCATTAATTAAACAAACACCTAGAGGTAGTAAAAACGTAGAGAAAGAACGTATGAATGTAAACTAAATCAAGTTTTAGTGCACTTAACAGCAGCTTTTGTCAGATTAAGCAGCATCTCCTTGAAAATGAAAATGTAAGTGTGGCCTTCCCTGTTGTTGGCTAACTTCATTGAATTTAACATCCTTTGTTAATGGACCTCATACCTGGGAATATGTATCATATCACGACATGAGCATGGTAATATGATATGGTAATATATAATAACATAAACTATATAATAGTATACTTCCAGAGACCTGTCCCTAAGGCAAGTGGAAACAAAAACAGAACTTGTGACCATGGCCATGCAACAAATTGTGCTTTGTCATGCTCCTGCAGTGGAAAAGGATGAATAGACTCTTCAAATATATGTATATTTTTACAAATAGGGGTTTTAAATTGTACTTTTTGGATCCAAACTCTTCATGCAAACACAGCCCATCAATCAGACATCAGAGACCACTTAAACGCATACTGACCTGCCCGATGGAGGATGAGTCACACAGGGCCGTTGTGTACTGCCGGTCCAGCTCGGGTGCATTGTCATTCAGGTCTAACGTCTCTATCGCAACCAGAACTCTGGACACCTGGCTGGGATTGTCTGAAAAAGGCAATCACAAAACAGGCAGCTTACATAACAGCACTCTGAGAAGCTGTACTTGAGAGAAAAATAATGACACAAATACAATATTTCTCCACATCAAAAACTGTTGCATTCCTCGTCAAAGCATGTGTGTGTGTGTGTGTTTTCTAAGAAAGAGAGACGGAGCAGAAGAGGGATATAGAAAGCAGTCAATCTGCATGCAGTTACACTGGGGCGCAGCTTAAATTGATTGGCAGAGGGGTCTCCCACACTGCGTTTGCTTGGATATACACACACACACACACACACACACACACACACACACACACACACACACATTTGTGAGCGTGAAGTCCTCCCCACCACGCTTGAAACATCACACTCTGAGCCGAACATTCACCGGAACATCTGAGGTTGCTCTTGTGTGGGGGACACAATGCAGGCTTTTCAGCACACATCTTCACTCATTCATTTAAGCAGGAAACCCTGGGAGGTGAAGCTGGGGGGTGGCATGCTTCCTGTAAATCAACACATACCCACACCATGTTCTCAAACCACTGTGTTCCGATGACAGCGGCCGCTTCCCCGGTCTCCGAGAATGACGCAACGCTGCAATGCCAGGTGAGCCTGGCCAGCCCGCGGCCACGGCAGGGCTCCTGCTGCGGTCTCTGTCAACGCGGCCTCAGACAGCCTAGTTTGTTAGCTGGAGCTCATTATTCAAGACATGCCTTCACGGTGCTGCCCTCACAGTCCAACCAACTTGCTGCCACAAGGAGCCCCTCCGAGTAGATTGTAAGTACAGATGAACTTTTTCCGGAGCAAGACTTGGCAGGAAAGACAACTTCCTCTCCTCGCACACACGGCGGCCACTGGACTGCATTCTTCAGTAAAACTTTTACTTCTACACCAACTTTTTTTAAGGGTTTAGAAGAAGATACAAATAATATCTTGGAACCTGCCAAGAATACATTTAGAATAATGTAGGTGTTTATTTTAGAATAAAGTCACACGGGGCTGCCATCTATGAGCATTTGCTGATTTGCTCATCATTTATCAGGTCTTTGTAAAACTGTTTTCTGATCTGCCACCACAATGGTTAACGTTTGGTTTGGGCACAAAAGGTAAGTGACTGAGGAAAGATGTTTTGTGTTAAAAAAGAAAGAAAAAAGAAACACAATACTGCACAACCCTGTCTCCTAAAAATTACGTTCCCCCAGAACTAATACGCATTCCCAATTACTTTTGACCAGAAACATATCTCATCCCTGATTACGTTTGTGTTTGACCTATTACAAATACGTTGATACAAAAATACATGTATAATCAACATACCTGTTTAATCAACGTATACGTGTATAACGTATACGTTGATTAAACAGGTATGTTGATAATACATGTATTTTTGTTTTATTGTTTTTATGTTTGTGTTTGACGTATTACAAATCCGTTTATAATTGTGTGTTTGTGTTATTGTTTTCTTGCTTTATTTGAGCATATTTTAATTTTTAAACTCTGCGGAGAAAAAAAAAAAGAGGGGCGGGGTGAGGCCATTGACCCGGGCCCGGGAGTCCGGGAGTCGGCCGCACGGGGAGCCGGAGACCGTTTGCCCGCCGTTGTTAGGCCGGTAACGGGCCGGTGTTCAGACCGGTGCACCGGGGCTCGGTCCTCCTTCGCTCCGGTCTTCTCTGAGTCGGGTTGTTTGTGAATGCAGCCCAAAGTGTTCAAATATTCAAACGGACGGACATTTGCATTCACAAACAACCCGACTCAGAGAAGACCGGAGCCGGCGCGAAGGAGGACCGAGCCAGACCGGTGCACCGGTCTGAACACCGGCCCGTTACCGGCCTAACAACGACGGGCAAACGGTCTTCGGCTCCCTGTGCGGCCGACTCCTGGACTCCTGGGCCCGGGTCACTGGCCTCACCCCGCCCCTCTTTTTTTTTTTTTTGCAAAGTTTAAAAATTAAAATATGCTCAAATAAAGCAAGAAAACAATAACGCAAACACACGATTATAAACGTATTTGTAATACGTCAAACACAAACATAAAAACAATAAAACAAAAATACGTGTATAATCAACATACCTGTATAATCAACGTATTTGTAATACGTCAAACACAAACATAATCAGGGAGGAGATACGTTTCTGATCAAACATAATTGGGAATGCGTATTAGTTCTGGGGGAACGTAATTTTTAGGAGACAGGGTTGTACTGCAAGCCTTATCATTAAAACCAAACCATGCTTTCGCTGCTCTCTTCCCACTGTCAAGGCCACAACTCTAGCTCTCAAGATTTTACCACTATGAATTCATCTCCTTGACAGGGTCAACACCAGCACTTCTCAATTTATTGATATGGAAACCTGTCTTTGTTTCAAAGATTATCCTCGACCCTGGAAATAAAAGATGGCAAAAACAACCTCACCTTGACCGTGGTTGAAAGCTGCAGAAGCAGCTCCTAAACAGAAAAACCCTCACTCGCAAACTAAAAGGCAGTGTACAGCTCTCCTTTGCAGCCACGGCGAACCTGTAAAGCAGCGGTTTGCGTTCAATTTGCTGCTTTCATTTCAGAACTGATCTATCACAGCGTCAGATTGCAGGATCAATTGATCGGCAGGCAAGCTGCAGCAAACAATTTGTGGCGCCAAACAGCCTTCCCCTCACGGCTCGATGATTGGAGCGCTAAGCTGCTTAGTGAACTGCATCGCTCGCTGGATACTGTGCTTTTCAGACACCGCGTCGTTTTTTGCAGTTCACACTTCCTTAAACCTTGCACACCCTCATGCTCATCAGTTGTGTCAGGAGGGTTAAAATGTTGGTCCCACTCTAAGAGTTTTCAGCTCTGAATAAGAGGAGTGATCCAATGGATGAGTTCTAGCGACCGTGTTAAAGAGGGACCTCTGACCTCTCTGGGTGGCGATGACGGTAATGTTGTGCCAGTGGTCACGCTCCCGGTCCAGCTCCATGGCTGTGGTGATGAGGCCGGTGTCCGGAGTGATACGAAACAGAGCCTCAGGGTCCGACTGAGGATCAATGGAGAACCTGGAGAAAGGGAAAGTAGGGTGAGAGGAGGGAGATAGTCGAGAAAAAGGAGGTGAATGAAAGTGAAATGGGGAAGGGGTATAGAGAAGCATAGAAAAGAATAAGTGGAGGGAAGAAGCAAGCCGAGGTGGCAGTGGGGTGCAGAGTGAAAGAAGCACATGGGGCGAGTGTGTGAGGGAGCGATAAGGAAGTCTGCATTCAAATGGCCAAAGAATTAATATAAGGAGATTATCGCAGCTGATAGGAGCTCTTTTGAAGTGGCACCGATTATCTTAATATCTTGAGCAATATACCAACTATCAACCCTCCCCACACACTCACTCTTAGCGCTTTTGCCGCTGCTAATTGGGACACGGCTTTGTGTGGCTGTTACAGGCAAATCACTCGCCTTCCAGACAAAAAAGATTTAAAACCTGCTGCAAACAGCAGAGGAAAGATTGGACCACGAAAAAACACATGTGGGTACTGTCGGCTCCAGGGAACACTGAGTGGGCATTTGGTTGGCTTATTTGTATTTGGTTTGCTCTTACTCCCGTGTCTTGTTTCTTTCAATTGAAGAGCTGAGTTTGGATTTCAATCCCCAAAAAACTACATAAGCCTTGCAATCAATATAAAAAAATTAAGAAAAATCCTCGCCTCTAAAACATAAAATATAATGTGCTTGATTTTCCATTTTGCGGTGAGACACCTATGTCGTAGATTAGAACAGAAACGATTATTTGAATAATTCAAAGGAACATTTTGGGAAAAACGCTTTCCTCCTGAGCGTTAGACGAGTAGATTGACGCTACTGGACGCAGCCGGTTAGCTTAGTTTAGCACAAAGACCTCCCAGCACCTCCCGAGCTCATTGGTTTACACTTTATCTTGTGTTCTAACCTGCAAAAACAGAGCCAAGCTAGCAAGGCGAGCTAACTTTTAGCAACTAAGCAAATAAACATATTTATCATCAAGTACGGGATTAATAAAAACCTCAGAAAGAGTATAAAAGCGGACGCAGTGTAAATTAGGCCAGCTTTATCTGAGTTCACCCACTACTGAACTCTTACACGCTATATGAGGGCAGACGCCCACTACTTTACCTGATGTTGTTGGTAAGACCAGTATCAGGGTCCACGGCGCTGACCCGGCCAACAGTGCAGGCCGGTGGGCAGTTTTCAGACACGTCCATGTGGTATCGGGCTCGGGAGAACCTCGGAGGCTCGTCTGCATCCAGCACTGCCACTCTGATGGAGGCCCGGTCCTTGAAGGGGCCTCGGCGCAAGAAGCGTGGATCTACGATGGGGTTGAGGACCTCCACGGAGAAGGAGTAGGAGCTCCGGCTCTCATAGTCGACCGCCTGGGGAGGACAGCGGAGGAGGGCTAGTTAGCAGGGTTTAAGATAATTAAGGTGTAAGCCTATCATCATCATCAACGGTGACAAACGTTGGATCCAATGAACTGTGTTGTGCTTTCATGTGGTCCGATCCTCACACTCAATTCCCCAAAGATGACGGATAAATGACATATCAAAAGCAGAGGGAGGGCAAATACTGAATTATTCCAACAGATGGGAGTTCACAGAGGCCAAAGAATGGTCCCATCCGAAATCAGCTGAGAGCAGCAGGGAGTAAATAATGCTGCCATGGTTACCGTGGTACATGGCGATGCGTTTTTGAAGGGGTCCTTTGAAGGTTGTTGAGGATGGCTGCTTAGATGGTGGGGTCCGTGTGAAGTAGAAAAATGTTACAGCATTGCCAATGAGACTATCTGATGCTCGAGAGAAGAGTTGAAAGGATTCCGACAATGAAGCGGCTCCGTGTTTGGATGACTTTGGATATTGCTCGGAGTTGGTGTTGGGATATTCTTGAACATGCAAAGACCGGAGGATGCACATCGCTGTCGGGTTCCCTAACAGGGCGTTAAACGTTGCCGCTGTCTCCATGGGAGTTGTGGAAGTTTAGTGCCACTATCTACACGCGACAGGGCGCTCGGGACGCTCCAGCTCAAGCTGTTCCCACTAGGCCACCGTGTTGGTGGATACCTGGCAGGTGTGTATGTGTGTATGTGTGTGTAGGTGTGTGTGTGTGTTCTGTTTAACGTTGCAAACGTGCTGGTAGGAGTGGTCTCAGACCTGGTGAAAACATCGTGGGAGTAAAGCTTGGACAAACTTGTTTTGAAACGCACAGAATGGATTTCACTTTCGGAGGTAGTGCAGGCGAGAGTTTCGCTGCCGTGAGCAATAGATTTTCATACGTGGAAATTTAAAACACAGAACCACACAAATAAAAACAACAAAAAATTCAATAAAAAATGCCCCTGTTTGGAAGATGGTCTCCATCACCATGGCGACTCGACTATCACCATGGAGACTCGTACCTGGCTGCGAGACGTGTTTCAAAATTCCTTTGTCTCCCTGCATCTACACAGGTAGAAGAGATTTCATTTGGGATAAAGGCTCGGGCTGCCGTGATTGTTTGTTACACAGAAGTTATGAAGCCTATTTGTCTGAGGTGTCCGTGTGATTGCGGCGCCGCACTCCCACCAGCGGGGCGTCTGAAGGGAAAAGATAGCCTCTGATCGGGTTTGCCAAGATGATTGTTGGCGAGGGCACCGGCACATACAGGTAATCACACACACACACACACACACACACACACACACATTGACAAACACCTTCGGTTGATAACATTTCAGAAATGTAACACGTTTGGGTTCTTGTTTTAAGCAATTTGGTGTGTGGGCTTGAGTGCAAGTACAAATGCTTCTTTTGAGCCCTCCTCAGATGCTCTGTCGGTGTGCGTGTGTTCTTAAAGTAAGTGTGCATATGAATCCTCTCAGTGTGATTGGCACAGAGAACTGGTTTGGACAGACGATAAATAGGCTCCCTAGCTATGCAGAATATTTAAAAAAAGAATCATTCTGAGGATCCCAGCGGTAGTGGGAATATTGATATCCTCTCACTCGCGCTCTCTCCTTCCTTTCTGATCTCTCTTTTTCTTTTTCCGCATCTCTTTGCTTTCTTTTTTCTCTGAGCTGTAAACCAGAGTAAACTGCTTTACAAAAAATCAGCAGTTTTAGAAGATTGCTTAATAATTACGCAGAGAAAAGGGCGAAGTGAAAGGCATTGAAAATGCTGGCAATTCAGGGGAATATCTCTGCAGGAAAGATAAATAAACAAGAGGAATTGTGTGTGGAGATGAGAGTGTGCGCCAGTGTGTGTGCAGATGGAGGGGTTTAGACGGGTAGATGGCGGGAAAGGGTTCCTTAACGGGGTCCCCATTAGAGGGAAAGAGAGAGACAATCTGTCTGAGGAGGAGAGGTGTCACTTACACTGTGAGCACACACTCATCACACCCCCCTCTCCCTCCCTCCCTCCAGCACTCCATCACTGTGCTCCCCCT